>NC_135726.1:22983973-23583973 GCF_964656455.1 Halichoerus grypus | reverse complement strand
TACCTTAAACTTACACAATGTTAATATGTCAATCTCAATAAAGCTAGAAAAATTTTTAAAAAGAAACAAGCCCTGGCTTGTTAGAACACACATTGCTGGGCCTTACTGATTCAGTAAATTCAAGAATTTACATTTTTAACAAATCCCTGATTGATGCTGATGTGGTCCAAGGACAACACTTTGAGAACCACTGTGCTGAAGTAATATTTTGCATTTTATCCTGAATGTATTGATACTGACAGATGTTAATTTTAATCATGTTCTCCAGAAGCATATAGATTATTTCTAATCCTTCTTTTACTGTATCTTCAAGATTTTGAAAACTGCTTTCACATGACAACTAAGTCCACTTTTATCCAGGATAAATTTAGCTCGATCCATGAAATATTCTTAGAGCCTATGGCTATCAGAACACTTACTACCCTGAGGATGCCCTAGTTTGTTTTAAAATAGGACTAAATATAGTGTGAGAAACGTAACTTGCTCTTTCGTTTGTGTAATGGCCTGGAAGATTGCGAGGAGAAGTTTGCCGTTAGACAGAGCATATGCGCTTACTGGTGTTGCCTAAATGTGTATTATCTGATTTAGGGAGAACAAACCACTATTTAACATTGTACTTGTTTCCACAAAAACCCTGGGGATTTCCTTCTGCAGAAGAGTACTTGATGGCAATTAGGAGGTGAACAAACTTAGCTTTTATATTTATGATAACAAATGGTTTTGTTTGCTTCTATATTTCCGGCATCGAAAGAAATGCTTGGCGCATAGAAGGTGCCCAAGAAATATTTGCTAAGTGAATTATTGAATGAATGTTGGGCCTTATCTCCCAGGTTTGCAAATTTCAGCAGGGCATTTAAACAATGTATCAAAATTAGGTGTCTCCCCCCCCCCCACTAATGTTGCTATAAGGAATGACTTTATTGGAAGACTCATTTCCTCCTTCCCACTCATACAGATGCTTACACGAAGTACATACAAAGATTTCAGTTCCCACGTTTATTGAATGATAACTTGAGACTCATAAACATAATAAGAACTTGGCAGCAACCTCAAGTATTCTGTTAAATATATTGAAATGTTAATGATTTAGGGCAATAATCTGACATCTCCATAACTTCCTCCTTGGTCCTGAATATAGATCCTAAGTAAAATGAATACAATAAGAATGTGAAAGTAAAGAACCAGCATTATATGGGTTTGTCTTGTGTTAGGGACAGTTTTAAAAATCATTTTTGTTTCTCACAGGAATTGTGAAGAAGGTATTTCTATTTCCATAACATTAATAAAGGAACGGAGGCTAAGAGACATTAGGTAGATTAGTCACAGTTATGTAGCTATGAAGTGCAGGAATCTGAGTGGAAAGAACAAGTAAATTAAAGATGCATTGCTGTCATGTCTCAACTAGTACGGATAGACCCTTGGTGTAATAGGTTTTAATGGCTATAAAAATAAGCAGATGAAAATAAGAATATTAAATGAATGAGTCTGTTAGTGGAAGACCCTCTACCTTTATTAAAAAATACTCTATGAAAAGAGACAGTTGTTAAAATTTGTAGAACAATAATATTTAAACTTTATTATAGACTTGGCTAGAGACTCAGAAAAAGATGAGTACAATTAGTTCAACTAGAGGAATAGAGAGACCCTACCCATAAAAGAATTCAATGTTTTAAATGAAATGAAAAGCAGAAATAAAACTGGAAGGGTGGAAGTTGGAGGGTGGGCAGGAAATAACCACTAGAATTCTTAGAAAAATATTGTGTATGTATTATATACAGTATATGTAATATACATATAATTGAGAGTAACATATGTGTGTAATCAGTAATTCCGAACTGAATAGTGAATGAGAAAATTAGTGATTTTAAATGAAGCAGTGAGGGATTCATCCAGACCCCAACCTAAAGAGGCAAAGAAATATTTAAAATAAAAAAAAAATAGATGAGAAGTTCAGAGTGATGAAGAACAGATTATAAATTTCAAGCCTATCTGGCAGGTGTTTCAGAAAGAGCAAATGGAAGTAGAAAACATTTAAGGGGAGATTTAAGTTTGTATTTCCACAATTGAAAGAAGGCATTGGTCCTTAGCTCAGAGGTTGAATCCAATGTGGCATAAATAAGAATAAATCATACCTTAGATACATCCTAGTGAAAGTACAGATCAGTGAAGATCTTAAAATCTACAGAAAATGAGGGGTAGATGATTACAGAGTCAAGTTAAGTAGACTGACAACAAACTTCTCCTCAACAAAAATAAATAGCAGAAAATAACAGGATAATATCTTCAGAGCTGGGGAAAAATAAGGTACACATTAGCTAGTTTACTTTGCCCTTAATTTTGAAAGATGAATGAATTTTCAGAGTTGTGTAAAAGAGATCCATCCAGAAATTCACTCAAAAGAATATTAAATGATGCACTTAAACGGAAATAAAGGGAACCTGGAAGGAAGTCAGAGGAGTTATGAACAAGCCGAGCTGAGGTAAATACACTAATGTTTCTTTTATTTATTTATTTATTTTTAAATTTTTTAAAAAAATATTTTATTTATTTATTTGACAGAGAGAGACACAACGAGAGAGGGAACACAAGCAGGGGGAATGGGAGAAGGAGGCTTCCCGCTGAGCAGGGAGCCCGATGTGATGCGGGGCTCCATCCCAGGACCCTGAGATCATGACCTGAGCTGAAGGCAGATGCTTAACAACTGAGTCACCCAGGCGCCCTACACTAATTGTTTATTTAAGAAAAGGTTAAACTAAAGCTATCACTAACAGTAACAAGCCAGAGATCTCTCAGTGCTGAAAACATGCTGACATGTATGTTTTGTTTTGGTCAAGCATAGAAATGGCTAGGTTTGTGGGAAAGATTTATAAATGAGTGTATTTTTTTAATGTAAGTTTTTCTCTAAAGGATAGAAATTAAAACTTTATTTTTAGAGTCTAATCAGGGAGGGAGCCAATCAATGAGTGACTGAACTCCGGGAAACAAACTGAGGGTTATGGAAAAGGAGGTGGGCATGTGGATGGGTTAACTGGGTGATGGGCATTAAGGAGGGCACGTGATGTGATGAGCACTGGGTGTTATAGGCAACTAATGAGTCATTGAACACTACACCAAAATCTAATGATGTACCATTTGTTAGCTAATTTAGATAATAAAAAAGAATCCATAGATGAAAAAAAGAAAAGTAGTGAATTTTTAAATCAACATAAAATATCCAGGAATAAAAAGTAAAGGCAAAGAATAATAAACAAAAATTTCCAGTGTTAGGTATGTTAAGTCCAAATATAAAAGCAATTATAAACATAATTAGAATATATCACTAATTAGGGCCAGAAATGATCTGAATGGGCTTTTTAAAAATATCCAACTGTTTTGTGTTGATAAGAGACAACTATCTTGCAAAGTACATAAGAAGATTCCAATAAAGGGCTGGAAAAAAATGTTATCTGTGCAAACACAAAATGAATGTAACTATTGTGGCAAAAGTAATATCGTAAAGTTTGAATTCTAGGAAAAAAAAAACATTGATCTGAGATAAAAGACATGAAACTTCTGTGTTCACCAACAGCAAGTTTATAATTAAATCATTATGTATTTACTGTTTAATCCTATTAAGCAGTAAAAATGAATAAAACATACCAACATGGGTAATAACCCCTTATAATGCTATGCATAAAAAAGTAGCATAATGCTGTGTACAGTGTTCTATAAAGTTAAAAGCAATCAAAATACCAGTAATATATTTATACATGCTTGGGAATAATAAACAGCAAATTTAGTGCAGTGGTTACCCTGCAGACAGGGATTCTGATAAAATTGCAATTGCAAAAGATTCTAGAACACAGTTCGTAAAATCTTAGAAGTAAATAAAAATAGAAGTCTAATAAAGCATATAGAAATAAAATAATAAGATCTGTTTTAAGATCTGACACCTTGTGTGCATGTCAGTGTGTGTGTGTGTGTGTGTGTGCATGGGATAAGGGCAAATTTGCTATTTAGATCTTTAGCATATGTCTTGCTGGAGATTAGGACACCAACCCATAATTAGCAATCCAGGCCACTAGGCAGACGAATGAGGAAATCAATATGCAAAACTCTTTCTTTAGAGGTTTCAACTCTCAGAGGCAGTGACCTGAGCTTTGCCGAGCTTGTTCAGCCCTTTGCAAACCCTCCTTCTGCTCTGATTATTCTCGGCAGCTCATTCCCATCAGTCACCCTCCTCACGGAGCTCCCCAGCAATCACACAAACCCAGTTTGCATCTGTCAGACTCTGCCTGAAAAAGTCTGAATTCATGCAAATGTCACTTCTCAGCCTGTAAAACCCAGAGAGGGATTCTCCTGCAACAGATGGGCCACAAGCAAATAGTGAGAGAAGTGGCCCTGGTGTTTTCCTGTTTCAGTAAAAGGCAATTTTAGTAATTTGTTCTTAACCTCCAAAGTTGTTTTTTTTTTTTTTCCTTTTTAATCGTTCGGTTTAATATTGGCACTTACTAACTCATCTATTAAAAATAGAACAATGGCAGCCTTATTTAGGTGATGACATTAGTAGAGAGGCAAGGTGCTATGTTAGAAAAAGCTCGGATTTGGGCATCAACTCTGCCTTTCAAGCCTCCATCAGCCACTTGACATTGAGTGGCTTACCTCCCAAGCAGGGGGCTCTTCCGATTTTACTGGTCTCGCCCAGGTACCTTCGCTTAGACACATCTTGCTCCAGACTTCCCGTCATTCTCTGTTTTCCACTTTACAATCCCTTGTACGCTGTTTCTTGCCACAGTGTCTTTGCATGAGCTAGATCCTCTGCCTGGAATGAGTCCCATCCTAAACACCACTTCACTTCACTTCATTGAGTTAATCTGTACTCTTTCTTCAGATTATGCTCACCCATCCCTTTCTCAGAGGGGTCTTTATTAACAAGGTAAACTTCCTCTGTAACATATTCTCAGAGCAACATATCCATCTAAAACTATCAGAAAATTATTTTTACTTCTGTACTTACTTTATTAAGTTTGTCTCTACCAGAGAATGCTGTAAAGCGATGAGTATAGGGAGCCATGTTGATTTTGTGTTTTCAGTCCCTCCTTACTCTCCAGAACTAGTTTCTCACTCAAAACTCCACTGTCACTGGAAGCCCCAGTGTACAACCTGGGCTCCTGCCCCTCCTTGCAGGCTGAGGGTATGCAAGTAATAAAGGACCAAGAGTTAATTCCCGTTTCCAGGTCTCAGAATGACCCTAGAGATAAACAATAACTTTGATTATTTTAATGTGAAAATCCCTGTTTTTTTTTTAAAGTAAGCTTTAAAAAAATTAGAATAGTTTTAAACCTATGCAAAAGTTATAAAGATAATATAGAGTTCCCATACAACCTATGCCCAGTTTCTCCTCTCTTATCTTAAAATGGTATGGTATATGTTTTACTGCTAATGAGACAATATTGATACGTTATTGTTAAATAAAGTCATGCTTTGTCAATATTTCCCTAGTTTTTACCTAATGTCCTTTTTCTGTTCCAGAATCCTATCCAAGTTACCACATTACAATTAGTCGTCATGTTTCCTGAGGATCCACTAAGCTATGACAATTTTTGTTTTTATTTTTGATAATATTGACAATATTTGATAATATTGAGGAATACTGGTTAGGCATTCTGTAGACTGTCCTTCAGTCTTGGTTTGTCTGATGGTCTTTCTCGTAATTAGAGTGGAATTATGGGCTTTAGGGAGGAAGACCACAGAAATGAAGTGCATTTTTATCATATCAGTGATACATGCTGTCAACATGACTTATTACTAGTGATATTAACACTGATCATCTGGCTGAGATGTCTCTATTGTAAAGTTACTTTTTTTCTCCCCCTTCCATATAGTACTTTTTAGAAGGAAGTCGCTATGTTCCACCTACACTTAAGAGGTGGGGAGTTAAGCTTCATCTACTTGAGGGCTAAATATATAAATTATTTAAAATTCTTCTGCATGAACGATTTGTCTTTTCTTCCTCATTTATTTATTCAGTCTTTTGTTTATATTAGTATGGACTCATGAATACTTATTTGCTTTCACTGTGGAAAACCGTGGTTAACTTTTACTAAGTTCTATAGCTCCAAAGAGCTAACAGGGACATCCACATGTGTCCTCAAGACTCACATTCCAAATACCTTCCTAGTCCACAGTATTGTAGCACCTCAACTCTGTTCAAGACAACTTAACTCCATAGCATGCTGGAACATATCAAGACATACTGGCCTGACTTTATAAGATATTTATAATTCATCCCCTATACTAGACAGAAAAGTTTTTATCCTCCTTTTTTCCCTTTTCTCTGAATTTCTATTTCTGCATAACAAATTACCCCAAGACATAGTGGTGCAGATCAACCATTTATTACACTCCTGGATTTTGTAAGTCTGGAATTCCAATGGGGCACAGTTGAGATGATTTGATTCTGCTCCCCTATATCTGGGACCTCATCCAGAAGATCAAAGCCTGGCTAGGTGAGGGTAACTTTGTGCCTACAGGTCAGAATCTTCTGAGGCCTTATTCACTTACATGTCTAACAATTCGTGTTGATTGTTGGCTGGGAACTTAGCCGAGTCTGTCATCCAGTATAACTTCACATACCTTCTTCATGCCACCGGGGATTCTTTGTAATGGTGACTGGATTATAAAGATGAGCTCATCAGAGAGAGAGACAGGTAGAAGTGGTGTCACCTTTCATAACCTACCTAAGCTGTCACATGTGTCATTTATTTTCATTATACCCTGATAGTTGAAGCAGTAACAAACATACACCCAAGGTTTAGAGGAGAGAACATAGATTTCACTTCTTAATGGGCATAGAAAATTTCTGTAGAAGCATGTGGTATTCTAATAGCTTTGCAGCCATTTTTGGAAAATAAAATCTGCCACCCCCACTTAGGATCATATTTACTGGGGCCACTTGGGATTGATTACCAGGTGCTGTAAATTCTGAGTTTACAGTGGCTATTGGCCAAAGTGTCTCCATTTGCTTAACTCTTGTTAAACAACCCGTCTCTAAACTTGGGCCATTTTGTTTGATACACACCCTATTAATCATGGCTTCTTCAAATCCTTATTCACTTTTCTTCTCTATTGCCCCATTTCCTTGAAGTCCCAGAGAGTTTCTTATCTAAGGACATCAATACAGTAAAAGAAAACTGGCGTCACCAGGAATTTTTGAAGGTGGTCAAAAAGAAATGGGCAAATAGACTTTTCAAGTAGTTTTTAGTTGGGAAAATACACCCAACGAATAGGAAGCAAATGTCTCTGACTTGTCCAGGACAGCACAATAGGTGTGTCATATTGGAGAATGATAAAGAGAACTTAGCCGATCTTCACTCAGAGAATCCTACTGTGAGCAAATTAAACTATTGGCGAGAAAAAGCAAATCTTCACTTTACACTATTAATGGCTGTGTGAAATAAAATTGGAGTGAAAATAGATGATCCAGGATAGTAAATGAATGCCAGGTAGAGGTTAGAATACAAATCATTGGTTTCTCCAAAATCTCTAGCCCTCTGCCCTCAAAACTTAGTATCTATAACCCAATGAGAACTTATTTCATATGGTTAGAGAATTAACAGTAAACTGCTTGTGTAAATCATAGAAGAAATATAACACTTTGTAAATGGAAAATATTTAGCTTTATAAATATTCATCTTGTCTCACAAATTCTGGTTTCTTTGCTCCCCACCCAAACTGAAAACACATGAAGAACCATATACTTCAGCAATTATGTTTGTTATTAATATCTCTGTTAAAGTAAGTTTTACTTTTAAGAATTTCCAAATGCTGAATCTGCACACTGCTTGAATTAGTACACATGCATGAATTGGAAATGAGCAGTAATGCTCAGTTTGTCCTTCTTGGTTTAGAGTTACCTTCCTTGCTTGGGACCACTTTACTGGAGGGCTCTTTCTAGATATATTTACTCTGCATTTTCCTAACAATGCTCTGTATTTCCTCACCATGTTTCCAAACTATTAAATTGTATATTTGTATATTTAGGCATTTCAGAGTGAGTTTTTCTAGAAGACTGTAGCCTAAAAATTCCACCATGAGGTATGTACACTGTATGTATTTTCGTTTGTATATAAACGCGCACCCACACATACAGAGGGTGTATGCATATATGTATACATACAAATGAATAGTACACATATGTATTTGTGTGTGTGTGTATGTGTGTGTGTTTGTATGAGAGAAAGAGAGACAGGGAGAGAAAGGGGAGATAAAAAGCACTTGGTAAAAAATTAAGATAATTTTTAGGAGATTTTGTTTTGCTTTGGTAGTTCATATAAATCATTCACAATATGTCTATATTGACAACAAATTATTTAAGATTTTTATTTTTAGAAGATAATATATTCTTTATTGTCTTATGTGGATAAAGAATCCCTTTTAAAAAAAATGTAATATCAAGGGGCATGTGGGTGGCTCAGTCGGTTGAGTGACCAACTCTTGATTTCCTCTTAAGTCATGATTTCGGTCAGGTCATGATCTCAGGGTCTTGGGATCAAGCCTTGCATTGGTCTCTGCACTCAGCAGGGAGTCTACTTGAGATTCTTTCTCTCCTTCTGCCTCTCCACCCTGCTTGTGCACTCTCTCTGTCTCTAAAATAAAAAAAATAAACAAATAAATCTTTAAAAAATGTAATATCAAACTCCTTATAAATGAAGATGACATATCATCACCATAGATAATGTGAGAAATGTCAGCTTTTGGTTATAATGTTATTGCACAAATTTTAAAGTTAATATTCATATAATTGCTTTAACTCATTGTTATATTCCATCAGATTATTAAACAAAAAAGCATTTTATTATGAAGGTTCAGAGATTAGCCATCTGGTATGTTTTATTTTGTAGCACTCTAAAACCTTATTATTATCAAATTAAATAGAATCTTTTTTCATGAAATAAAAATTTTAACAGTTTTAAAGTCTATAAAGTCTATATTTTATAATCATGGATTGCTTTTGACCTATTAAAATGAAAATATCTCATTTTTCTCAAATATATAAAAACAGTATTTTACAGTATTGTGCTTTAATACTTTAAAACATCCGTATCTATAAATATATAAGCATGCCATCTTTCTTAAGGGCTTGTATAAGAAATAGGACTGAAAATATCTAGTTAGGACTGACAATGCACTGCATTTGGTGTATGTATTGATATGGAATATTTTTAAAGATATTTAACCCCGAAATGCTTTTATAAAAAGTAAATGGAGCTTCTGGAAAGTTCTCAGTCTGCTGAACATCTTCCATCCACTAGGGATCATGTTAATTTGACATATTTAAAAAGCTTAGTCCTATGACAGTGCCACAACATGAGTAATTTTATTGAAATAGAAAGCAAAGGACAAAAATATTCAATAATTATTTTATTGATGTGAAGGGAATGAATTATTCATGGTTTCAAAGTATCTGTGAATAATTCTAATTACCTGCTTTTAAAGGATATGAGACCCACTGAAAGTACATTAACAATTTTGATTGAACACCTGCTATCTAGTAGTATACAGCAGGCAGCAGAACTGAAATCCACCGTGTGTGTGTGTGTGTGTGTGTGTGTTTCTGATTTTCTAGGTGATCATTATATACTGTGCTTTGTTGGCTTCTGATATAATGCTTTGAGAGTTGTAAAAATAGATCATTCAAGGTGATAAAGGCAAATTATTCCTAAGTCAATTGCATTATGCATTTTCTAGCAATCTCTATTTATTTGTAGCTGTGAAACACATTCTGAAACATGATAAATGCTTGCTAGGTTTTCTGGGAAAGGGACTTGCTTGTCTACCTCTGTATTCTCTTCAGTGATTAATGGATGGAAGTAGTCTTATGTCTTCCACGAACCAGCTGTTTGAACCCAGGTTTTTTTTGACTCAGTACCCACACCTCCATCTGTCCCCGTAGTCCTGTTTTATTATGCTGGTGGCACCACCATCCACCTAGTTAATTGGCTAAGCTATTTAACTCATGAATTTGAGTGTCAAACTTGACTTATGGGAGAAGGCAACATCTAATCAGGCAGGAGTTCTGAACAATTCTATTGACTTTATCATTTTTAGAATTGCTCGACTTCTTCATATCTCTCTGCTACTTGCTTAATTCACTGGCATCTTCACTGGAATTTCACTGAAATTGCAGCCAGTCTTTGTAATCATGTTTTTCATCTATCAGTTCTTTTTGCAGCATTTTCATGTCATATCACATGGTAGATTTGGTGCAGTAGATGCTTTTCAGACCACATTCCTTTTAGGATCCTTTACATTATATAGCACAGGCTTTAGGAAAGACTCTTAATATGACTTACAATGTATACAACTTTTTCTCTGAACTGGTCTTTTTCTTTCTTTGCTTTTCTGCTCAACAGTCTTTCCCTTGAATTCTATGATCCCATATTATTGAGCACCTTTTAGTTTTCCCAAAATACTATGTTGTCTTTCTTGTAGGCCCTTACATTTGTGACTTCTTTTATTGTGAATGTCCTCCTTCTTGCTCTCCACTCACTTGGATGTCAAGCCTTAATATTTAACACTTGAGTTAGATGAACAGTCCTTCAGTGTTTTCACTGATTCCTTAAGACTGGATTACATGCCTATTGTCTGTGTTCCTGCATGTTCTTCGTTGACTCCTATTTATAGCATTTATTTCCCTGTACTGTAATTACTTGACTATTTGTCTTTCTCCCCATGAAGACTACAAATGTCACATCAAACATATTTGTCCAGAATGCAGCATGGCTTCCACTTAGCTAGCCCTGAAATATGTGTGAAAATGGTACTTATTAAGATTAGAGATAAATGGATATTAGATATTAGCTTGTCAAATAATGTATTTGGCCAAATGATAGCTTGTCTGTGCGTTTGAATGGTATTCAACAAATTAAATAAAATGGATATTGTGCCAAAGTCAGATTAGGCTATTTTTTTTCTTTCCTTTTTTTTTTTTTTTTTTTTTTTTTTATGTAGGCTCCACGACCAGTGTGGAGCCCAACATGGGACTTGAACTCATAACCCAGAGATCAAGACCTGGGCTGAGATCAAGACCAGGGCTGAGATCAACACCAGATGCTTAACCGACTGAGCCACCCAGGCGCCTCTAAGCTAACTTTTGTTGCAAGAAAAACTTCCCGTTTTTTGTTAGTTTAGAATCCTTGAACTTTCTAATGAACTATTTTTGTTCATTTAAAAACATAAGTGAAAAGAAAAGTCTTCTTGTTCTGTTTTTCAGCATGCCAATATATCTGAACCACAATGGAATTATAATTCTAGAACTCTTTGATGCTTGACTCTGAAAACAAGGATCCAACATTTTTCCCTGGAATAAAGCTCTAAATGCATCTTTCTCATAAATGGTAGGAAAAAAAAAAAGGACCTAGAATTCTAAGGAGAGGGGAAATTGCTATAAATCAATCAATCAATCAAGAGTACTTCTGATACCCATCCAAAGTTTACTCTATGAATTTAAATGAAACTGAAGGAGCTAGAAAATAAATATTTTACTGTATCTTTGGACCAATGAGACACAAATAATATTGCCCTATTTGATGAAGAAGTATGCTTGGAAACTTGTCCCCACTAATTCAACAGTAGTGCTTCAATGACAAAAATCTAGTCCCAGCATTGAGTAAATATCTCAACTGTAACAGATAATGCAGACATTTCATATTTTCATCTCTAATTTTCACAGCCATTTGGCAATTAAGGATAATATCTCCTTTTCCAATAGGGAATCTAAGAGTTTAATTAAGTCTCAAAGTCTGAGGTAGAACCTGGATATGCACCCAATGAACTTTTTTTCTCTGCTATCCCATACATTTTACTTGACTGGCTACACTGTAAGATCAACAAAAATATAATATATATATAATTTTTATAGGTATGTGTACTATGCTATGTGTATATTCATATATATTTATATTTATTATATATATGCTTAATATAAATATTACATAAATATTATATAGTATATATTCATCTTTATAGCGTATATTCTATCCATATAAATATATAAAATGTATATAAAATTTTAAAATATACACATATACATAATTTTGTGTGTTCAGATATTCAGAGGTAATAATTATACAGCAAATACCTTCAAAAATATTCCTTCAGAAAAATCACTGTACAGTTGAAAAAGGTAACAAATTATTTATCATATCCCATGTTAATATTTTATGCTTCGATAATCCAATTAAATAAAGAGTTGGCAAATTTTGATAAGCTATTGGGTTCTTTTAATGTCAGAAGATAGGTATTTGGCTATTCAATAAGTTCACTGATTTGCCTGCTGAGGTTCATCAACATAGATCTGTCTAGCTGTGTTGCATATTTTTTGTGGATTTGTTAAACTAAGTAGGCCTAATTGCTACTTGCATCACAAAAATAGGCCCAAATTTAATTATAGCCTCTCATTGTAGATAGAAAAGAACTTCGGGCTTCTCTCAAAATTATTGGAATAAAATAACCTCAGTTTGGAGCATATATTTGTGTGACTCTGTATAAATAATTTAAACTTTTGATCTCATTGTCCATCTCTTAAAATCAAAGACTCTAAATAAGGGAGTTTTTAAGTAAATTATGGCCTACCTGTACTTTATATAGTAAGGCCATTTTGTACTGATGTTTACGAAGTTTATAGAAATTCATGAGTATATAGTACTACATTTAATACAATATAGATACATCCATACATTGAAAAGTAATATTACAAATGATAATTATTATGTTTCATAGATGGTCTTATGGGCATTTTTTTTCTTATTATTTATATATTCAATGTGGAGTTTTTAGCAAATATTCTACTTTGAGAAAGAATATTTTATTAATAAATTAAAAAATTAAAGATTTTCAATTAAGATTTGAGAGCCTGAGAAAATGATAAGGAAAATTTATTGTTGTATGCTTCTGATAGTCATAAAAATTAATATAAACACAATTCTTAAGAATTATTAGAGAAAAATATCTTTACCCATCTTATCATAACCATTGTAATTTCCTGGAATTATTAGCTATCTCATGGATGATTTGGCCCCAAAGTTAAAATTCTTAGTCTTCAGGCTTCAAAACAGTTAGTAATGAGTATCAAGAAGGTCAGGGGAAGTCAAGGAGATCTTTTAATGAAAGTAATTAAAAACCCAGTTAATGAGCAAATTTCTATTAAGTGAACATGGAAAAAAAAGATGATATTGCTACTATTTTTTCTTCATTCTTTATCTTTGAAGCAGAAAAAATAATAGGTAGAAAATGTGTTATTTATCACCCTAAATCTCTAGAATATAGTTACTCCACCCCTTGGGGCAGAAAAGATGGATAAATTTAATAATTGTGCACAAATTGTTGGAGTTTTCCTTTATTAACTTTTACAGCAGAATGTTTTCTATATGGAAGAAAATTCTCAGTATAAAACAGACTTTTAATTTTACTTTAAATGCTAATTATGAAATGTTTCAAATAAAATCTGTAAGTGATGACCAATAGAAATATGCACATCATACATATGATTCCATATTTTCTAATCGTCCCATTTGAATAAAGTAAAAATCATGTGAAAGTACTTTAACACAATATTTTATTGAGTCCAGTATATTAAAAATGTAATTTTGGCATGTAATCATTGTAGAGTTATTGGGATATTTTATATTTATGGGTTTTTTTGGTATGAAATCTATGAAATTCAATGTGCATTTTACACATTTAATTCATTTCACTTTGGATTAGTCATATTTTATATACTTAATCACCACATATGGCTCATGACTATCATATTTGACCATATAGAATGATAAAATAACTCTTAATCATGTGTCCACCACCTAGATTTAAAATATTTTAATTCTTTAAAACTATGTGGAGAAAGATCAGGTTAAATATTAACACAATATAGATAAAGATGAGGCCCTCAACCACCTGCTTCTGGCAGGCACAAGTTGTATTTTTACCTCACCTTCTCTGGAGTTACTGAGAACATTGGCATTCATGTATCCTTTCATTCTGTTTTATAGTCAGGGTTTTTGTCTTCTTGTTTATTTTCTATTTTAAGCGATATTGACGTTGTCTTTATGGCTCTTCCAATAAGAATGATTTCCACTTTAAAAAAAAAAAAGAATGATTTCAGCTTTAAGAAATGGAAAGCTCCAGTCTAATTGGCTGTATCAATAAGGGGACGCTGCCCTAAAACAGTTGCTCCCATAACTTGAAGTCATAAGATATGGTAAGTTCAAGTAGGTTCATTTAACAGCTCACTTTGCGATGAAGGCCACCATGTTTCTTCTTCTTTGAAGTCTAAAATGGTGACTCAAGGCTAAAGTGTTGTTGGTTACAATATGAGCCACAAACATGGTGGTTGGTAGCAGCTGAGTCTACAGCCTTCCCTGCTACAGTTGAAAAAGTTAGAAACTTCTTGGGACTTGACTTAGCAGGGAGCAAGAACTCTTCCAGAACACTTCAGCACACCATAGCTCCCATTTAGTTCATATCTTCTTCCCGAACATATCACTGCCAAAGAGAAAGATTATACTGTTAGTCCAGTGAGGCCCTTTATGAGGTGGAGCCAGTTGTTAAAACTGGGTCACTGCCATTAATTGGAAGAGTGATAACCGTAATTTTGAGTAGTTAACAAGGATCACAACCACCATATTTGTCATGAGAGTCTGGCTTTCTGTTTGCCAACCATCCCCACCAAAACAGCGGTCATACACATTTTCTAGTTATTACAACAACAAAATAAGCATTGTTTTCAGCTAACTCAGAAAAGAAACTGCAGTAATTTTTTGTGAATCTATTCTATAATTTTGAAGTAATCAGTATTCTAGATAATAATAACAGGTTAACACTTTGGTTACCACATGTGATTAGATTAAAAAACACCATTTCAATAACAGATTCTCAGCTTTGCAGTCTTCTGCAGTCTATCTTTTGAATCCTTTTGTCTGCATCTGTGTATTTCTATCATCATGCCATTGTTCAAGCCATTTGCACCCTTAGTATCCATCCCTGCTCTGTCTTATCATAATTCTACAAGTATTTTGAGATCCAGGTAAAATGATGGCTCCCCTCTGAAGCTTTTTCAGTTGTAAACAATGCCATCTTCCTCCCAGAACACATCATTAATACCTCTTTTATGGTTCTTAACTATAATTTCAGACAGAATGTACAGATGGGCACTTGAACTGTTAAAAAAAAATTTCTACTAGACAAAACATCTCTTTTTCTAAGTTGCTGCCCATGGGTTATTGATCTTTCTTTCCCCCATGTTTACTTGAACACGGTAAAATTCTGTCAACTTTCTTCTGAATAAATAAGGTCCAGCATGAAGATGTTATGATCAGTGGAAATATTCTCTTTATCTCTGGTAAATAAGAAGTGATCAAATCAAAGTATTGCACCCAAACATGGACTGAGAGTTATAATTGCATTTATATTTGGTGATGTTCCCTGTGGATTATTTTCAGAAATCTTTGAAAGTTATTACATTGTTAGAAATGTCTAAGTTTGGTAATATAAATTACTCACATTCAATTTCAAGAAGGCCTGTGCATGTTTTCTAAACTGATCATGTTCAGTGAATTTGACAACCAGTGGTAGAGTCCTGATAGATGATCATCTGAAGACCCAACTTTGAAATTGGGATTCATACACTGTTAAAATGGTAACCAGTGAGTGATGCAACTAAAGAAGGGAGTAATATACTACTACTACTACCTATTTTTAACCTGATAAGCTTTCAAAGTAGAAGTAGGAAATGGTGTTACAAATATTTTGTTGTCTGGGATTTCCATTCTCTGCAAGTCCAATTTCATTAATGAAGGCTGGGATGAGGAAAACTTGTTTTTCCTTTTTTTAAAAAGGTAATACATAGTCTAATCTTTTTCTCTGGTCACAGAAGTTACAAAATGCAACATTTAAATAACATCACCTTGTATTGTTGTTTTGCCATCCAGTTATCATTACATAACATATATTGATCTTCCTTTACCTTAGTAGTCTTCCTTTACCTTCTTCTTTTGCCTTGGTATTTTCCAAGTCACTTACAGTTATCTGTAACCCAGGATTTGACCATTTAAGATCTTCCTCTGTCTCTCTTTCTGTCTTTATGTGTCTTTCTCATGCTGCCTAAGTTCTAAAATGTTGAAAATTCCTCACCATTTCTCTTCACGGGCTAATATCTTCTGGCACTTTTTATAAGAATATGTTTTCAATGATTAAGTACTTAAGGTTTACTTAATACCATTAATGAAAGCAGTCAAATGAAAATTAAAGAAAAAGAAAGAAATTAAGGAAGAAAAAGGGAAAGGAAGAAGAGGAGGATCAGCAGCAGCAGGGGGGGAGGAGGAGGAGAAGAGGAAGAAGAAAAAGAAGAAGGAAAAAAGAGGAGGAAAGGATTTGTTTTTGTTTTTGGCAAAGATTATTTTTCTGCTTATATAACTTGTCATCTTATCTAAAGGTAATATTCTGGTATTACATTAGATAAAAATAAAGTTTTCTTTTTATAACATTTTGTCGAAAAAAAATTAACGTGTTTTGTCTCCAAAACTAATTTGCATTTTTTTCTCTCACTGGCTCCTAAATATTAGAAGTACTGAAGGAGAACGAATCTTTCAAGATAGGTCCCATTCTCAATCAGTCAAATCTTGGGGGCTGATTGAAATTAACTCTTTTCATAATTAATTTGATGTGTGGCATGCAACTGCTTCATCTAAGACTTTTATTACACTTAATACTGTGTGCTCCTTTACCTTGAGACACCATTTGTTGAATACCTATCATTAGCTGAATAATAGGGTGACTAAGATTTCTGAAGAACCTCATAGGATAGTGGAGAAATAGATATGCAAATATGTCAATCATATTAAACACAGTAAATACCATGGCAGAGGACTGAATAGGGCTCATTGGGAGTCCAGAGAATGGAAGTCACAGTTCTTTCCTTAATACCACTTAAGAACTTGTGGGGGAGATGGGGATTAGACACATGAAAGCACAATCAGCCTCTGCATCTTTTGTGCTAAGATTATACTGTGATGCCATTATTTCTTTGTATCTTCATCCAAAGGCTTGTGGCTAATTTATATGCTTGATTGAAAGGCAGCAAGATGTTGTGCATGCATGCAGCGGATAAAAGCCCGGTCTTGCCAAAAACAAAACAAACAAACCAAATAAAATTTTAAAAAGAAAGAAAGAAAGGGAGGAAGAAAAAAACCTGAGCCCTACACTGGGCACAAAAAGCTTAGTTCTGCAAGAATGTTAAACCCTATTTTATTTCTCTGCCACTGAATTTAAAATGAGCTTCGAGAAGGACTGTATGTGTTGAGAGGAGTGAAGCAATTTCAAGTGACAGAGTTCAAAGGAGGTGGTTATGCATTTCTAAATGGGTACTGAGTCTCCTTTAGAGATATTTTGCACTTAGAAATAAAGAGTTCAGTCGAGACCGTCACCTAACTTTCTGGAGAAAATGGCCTATGCAAATGGACCGTGTCTTTTACTGAAAGCCCCAGTCATAGTAATTCTAGGCTTCATTCATTTGACATTCCACAAATATTTATTGAATGCCTGCAGTTTGCTAGGAGCTAGGGAAACAAAGCATCATATTTCAAAGGCATCTCTGTGTACTTTAAACCCCAAAATGCTATTTCTTACTAATTTTTACTATAGGAAAAAAAACAAAAAGCCCTATACAATCCTAAATCTGCTTAGCTGATTACCCTGGCTCACCCATTCCTCCCCACAGAAACCACCATCAGGGCTTTTGCCCATGCTTTGCCTTGCTCCTTCTGCTTCCTGACAGACCCTGGTGCTTTTACCGACCCTCTCCTGTTGGGAATTCTGGTAACAAACTGTACTTTGAACTGTGGTCATCTCCTGATCCATTGACCTTCCCATACCTAAATAAAACCAGAGTCTTGGGTACATTTTAAAGTAACATCTGTGGACAAAGTCTCATAGAGGACAGAGTAAATGAATGAACAAATAATAAGATGAGGTTATAAATGCTCTGAGGAACATATAACAGCATTATGTGAGAGCAGCTGGTTGATAAGGCTAATTTAGAGTGGTCAGTGGAGGTTTGTGGGAGGAGGTGGCTTTCGAAAGGACATCAGACTGGTAAAAGGCACTCAACAGTGAGAATGCTGTGGAATGATAGAGGTTGTTAGTGTGAACCTAGACCTAGTATCTGTGTGCAAGGTAATCAGATTGAATTGTATTTGTAGGTGCTTTGTAGTAATAATCCCATTTTCACTCACAGGTGTGCCATATCTCCTGTTTCGTCACATTTTAGATTCCTGACATCTGAGATTGGTTGAGGAGTAAATACAAACTTAGATTTATTATGACTAATAACGAGTTAAAAGTGGTCATGTTTGGCTGGAAAAGAGGTTTAGTATATTTATTTGTCTTAGAAAAAATAAAAATTAGCACCAACCATTAAACCAAAATTTTATCGAAGAGGTGATACCATTGCTTTGATATGGAATTCTGCGTGATTATCATTTTTTTGTTCTCTTCAAATAAAATGAAATAAGAGAGAAATGTGATTTTTTTCTCTTTTAACTTGAACAAAACCATCTGATGAATTTCATCCTGATCATCTTGAAAAAGGAAAATTAGAGGTTGGCATCACTGCCCATGGCAGCAAAGCAACATCTTTACCTAATAAAACACCTTTTCACAGAGATAAGAATAACACTGTGTTTTACTAGCCTGAATTCTTGCTTTTGAAGAGCAACAGACTTGAGTTCACCATGGAGAATTTAAACTGGTCTTAGCAGTCATTTTAACTCATATTGGCAACATTTATAGGAGAAACGAGACATAATTACTATGAATTGCTTTCGCCCATGATTAAAATAAAGACTGTACCCAGAAAACAGAAGATGTAAGCAAGCAGAGCACAAAAATTGCAAAGTTTTTGTAAGGAAAAAGCTGATTCAATCCAGACAGTACAGTGATTTGCTCTATGATATTATATGTGGTCTGGAAATTTTGAGCATTGTGTTTTAAAAACATTCATGATGATAATTCTACCTATTACATGTTCAGTTTCTACAGAATGTCAGGCAACATGTGAGACCATTCCCATTTATTATTTCTAACAATAATTAAAACTATGCAAGATACTTGAAAGTATTAAGTGTCAACATCAGACATTCCAACTTTAGGTAGTCACCCAAGAGAAATGAAACCATGTTCACGCAAAGACTTGTAGGTAAGTGTGTATAGCAACTTCATTTACTGGGACAAGTGGAGAGAACATAAACATCCATCAATGAAGTATATTCATACCATGGAATACTGCTCAACACTAAAAAGCAAAAATAGGAAACCGTAACTACTCTCACAGACTGTGGATGGGTTTAAAAACCTTTATGCTGAGTGAAAGAAGCCAGGCACAAAACATCCCACTTACATGAAATATGAACTAATCCATAACGTCAGAATGTAAACCATGGTTGCCTATAGCAAAGGCCAGAGAGGGGATGGATTGTGCAGAGGGACATGAGAGAATATTGTTAGTGATGGAAATGTTCTGCCTCTTGATTTTGGGGGAGGTTTTCCTGGAATATAAAAACTATCAAATCACATCAAAGTAATGCACTTTTCTTTAAAGATTTTATTTATTTATTTGAGAGAAAGTGAGTGAGAGAGAGAGCATGAGAGGGGCGAGGGTCAGAGGGAGAAGCAGACTCCCCACTGAGCAGTGAGCCCAACTTGGGGCTCGATCCTAGGACCCCGGGATCATGACTTGAGCCGAAGACAGATGCTTAATTGACCAAGCCATCCAGGCGCCCCCAAAGTAATGCACTTTGAATGGATGTGGTTTATTGTATGTAAATTAATTCTCAATAAAGGAATGAAGGAATCAGATGAGGAAACCAAAGTTGAAAGGTACTTGTGTGAAGTTCACACTGCTATTAAATAAGTAGCAAGGAAAGTGACAGGATTCCTTTTTTGGTTCTTCAAGCTTTAAATCTGGGGCTCTTTCCACCTCATTAGGTGTAAGAACAAAATAATTCTTTTTTTTTTTTAATTTTTTTTTTTTGTTGTTTATTTATTTATTCATGAGAGTCAGAGAGAGAGATAGAGAGAGGCAGCGGCAGCGGGAGAAGCAGGCTCCCCGCCGAGCAGGGAGCCCGATGCGGGACTCGATCCCAGGACCTGGGATCGTGACCTGAGCCGAAGGCAGACGCTTAACCATCTGAGCCACCCAGGCACCCCAAGAACAAAATAATTCTTGAAGGAATGTTCTCCTTTAGGCTTTCAGAATTGTAACCATTTCTTACGTTTTTATTTATTTATTTATTACGCATTATTATGACATTAGTTTAATATTCAGAAGTATTCCAAGTTACTTATAGTGCTATAACTTTTAAGTAGAAGATATAAAAATAAGCCTTTTATTTTGATAACTTATCTGTGACAGGAAATCTGGAAATTTTATGTGTGAATTTTTAGAAGAAGCTACTTGGAGAGGGTCACATTATATAAATAAAATATGTGTTTTGCTTCATATCTTACTGCTAGAAATATGTTAAATATGGTATATATTTTTAGGATATTATTGGTTTGAAATTAAATACATAGTTTTCCTGTTTAGTTAGCTCAGTGGTGAATGTGAATATTCTTTGATCTCTTTGCAATACATGTGCACACAGAGACCCAAGGTCTCCTTCTAATCCTTCTCTCTTACTGAACAGATAGAGAAACTGAGACCATACAGTTTTTGGCAATGCGTTTAAGGATATCAAATAGGAAGAACTCAATAATGTTTAAGCAACAAATGAGCAAATGAATATGGAAAAATACTTTTGAAGTTTCCTTTAATCAATAGAAAATTATTAACTAATCATTGCCATATAAATGGAAGGTGTTTTTTGAGACAAGCTCTGCACTTTTACTATTTCCTTCCAATTTACATTTATATTATATAGATGAGATAGTTAATTTCATCAATTTATACTTAAATAATGAATTAATGCATGGGTGACTTTGGTTTTTTGGTAAGATATTCTTGCAATCCTGAGTAACAGTGAATAGCTAAATAACCTAGGTTTGATAAAAGCAGGTAATAATATCTGAAAGAGAGTTGTGAATGGAATCAAATTGAAAGGCAGTATTGACTATCAAAGCAAACATTCACCCCAAGATGACCTGCTTGCTACAGTGTAAAATTCTATCATACTTTTTTATTCCACTCAAATGCAAAAGAAGGTGGCATCAAAAAATAGGTGATTTTATATTTTGTTTTAGTATTAACAAAACCATCTGCTGAATTTAATCTTGATCATACAAATGTAAATTAAGGAATAGAGGCCTAGACTCTGCAGTAGGATGACAAGTTTGCCTAAAACTAAAACAACAATAATAATGAAAACGGTTTTCATGCAGGTGTAACTAACCAATGCATTAGTATCTGCTTTCTTCTGTTCAAAATTATGAGATTCTTACTATATACCCCTCCCATACACCCAGATTGGGATGCAAATAAAAGTTGTTCACCTCTTTCCATCAAAGTACACTTATTGTTTACAGTTAATAAAGGGAAATTTTGAGACTATGTTAAGACTGTGGTTTTAGAGAATTCTCTTCACTGCTATATTGTAAAGATATTAAAGTAACGTGGTTAATACCACTGTCTCACGTGCTGACTCAATAATAAAAATGCTGATTCTGGGAACAGTTTTATTAAAGCATGTTAACATTGCTGGATATATGATGGAAATTAACAGAGTGTTCTTCTCCCATTTCCAGGGTCTTCAGTTTATTAATGTTTAGCCTATACAAGTATTTATTTATATTGGGTGTAGTATGTCTTTGATGGCAGTCATAGAATTAGCAACTTGAAGTATACAGTGAAGTTAAATGTAAAAGAAATCCTGCAGAATTGAATTGACATGTCTATTGTCTTCCCCTACCCTAGAAAAACAGTGCATCAGAACTGGGAATCTAGGATACACTTAGAGCTACCATTATGGCATAATTAAGGATAAGAGACAAGTTGGTTTTGAAGGCAAAAGTAAATTCTGGAATCAGCTGGAATCAGTTGGATTTCTTTTTAGATTTCAAGTTATACTCTCAGCTGTAAATCATTACAGGGTTAGTGTAGGTAACTAAAATATCTGAACCTTTCTTTTCTCATATATGCACTGCTAATCAATACTAATGGTACCTTGCTTCCTGAAGTGTTGTGAGTGCACCATATTAGCAATATCTGTGAAATATACCTGTGGTATAAATAGCTTTCTGATCCTTTATTTCCTGAAAATAAATTTATTTAAAACCTTTATATTTGCACCTATTATAAGCATCACTAATGCTAATGATATATAATATTTCTCGAATGCTTTGCAGTTCAAAATATGTTTTCAGATGTTCTTTTAAGTGCCCCCCCCCCCGCAAATTTTGGCATCACACTAATTATAGACTTGAAAATATTGAGGAACTAGAGGCCATAGCCTGATTAAGGATGATGTTACTAAATGGTGGATTTGCATCTTAACACAGAATTTCTCACGTCAAGGTGAATGTGGGTCCACTATGAACACAGTCTAAGACCCCGATTTCAGCCCAAAATTATGCATCAGGCCTGGAGTTCACATTCAAGTCCAACAGACACTTCCTGGAATTGCAACACTAGAGAGAAATTAAACACTGAGCTCAGTTTCCACATCTATAAAATTGTGACCATATAGTACATATACCATATGCATGTCGTGAAGTACCAAATTATCTAAAATAGGCGCAATTGGCAGGAATTTCTCCGGGATTCTTGATGCAACATCCCCTATTCCTTTGAATTAAATTTAATTTAATTATAAGTGCCCATTTGCCAAAATTGGCAAGAAACTTAATAGCAATCATTTTGTGGCCCCTTCTACCTTTCTTACGTTGAATGTGAAAACTAATTAAGTCATCATTCTTGCCCACGCCCAAATACTTTCCTATAAGATGGGTACCGTTCCTGTTGACAGCAGTCCCTTTGCACTTGGAAAGTCGCAGGGGCTCTACGTCTCTAAAAGTCAACGTGCTCCATGTCCAAATGGCACAGCACCCACACACAGCACCAGTACCACCCACACCTGCCACCATGAATCTATGGTCCTGCAACTGCAGAGATACAAAACCTCATTCTCAGGGAACGCTTCTCTCCCTTCAGTGCCTGAAGAAGTCAGCCTCCATCCTTCTTTCTTCCCGCTGTCACTTTTCTTTGGATCTATTGCTGAGACCTCAGAGACTCATTTTTTTAAATGAGTCACAAAATGTTGGCTCATACTGTGATTAAAAATAATAATGCGTTCCCAATCATTAAAGGGCAGAAAATGTCACATTTTCACATTTCTTTTTGAAAAATCGTAAGCTCTCACATCGCTAGTCTGGTATTCTGGCAAGGCAACACTGACTGAAGCTGAGTAATAGCTTCACCTCCCATTTGCCAAAACCCCACCACTGTCCTTTTGATACTGAGGCTGTAGTTCATTGATTGTTCATCATCCCGGTTTCCCTATTGCATTTCTTAGCATTCTTTCTGGATCTTCTAACTCACTTGATTTACCAATCTACCCCCTGGGATCTGTTTGTGACTATTGATATTTATAAAAATAAATCAGTATAATGCTGCTTCTTATTCCTTCATAATCCTTATCTCAAGTAATTATACTACTACTATTTCAGTTTTACCACTATTAAATTGTCAGCCTCTCCCACCAGATCATAACTTCCAAAAGTTGAGACTTTGCCTTATTTTGCTCATTAGTTTGCTCCTAGGATGGTGACTGGGGCATAGAAGGTCCTCAGTAATTACTCAAATAAATGAATGAAAAAAACTCTGTAAGTCTTTGGAAGTAAGAAAACACATTGTTGACATCACTTTGGCTTTTTAGTCATAAAGAAATAAAAATAAAATTTAAAATCAGATTATCCTACACCAAAGGAAAAAAAATCAGTAAGTGATCCTGCTTTGTGTGCTACATTGACACTTTTTATTATTTTTATCAGGATTATGTAGTTCCTTATTTACACAATTAATGTACGTACCTCATGTAAACATGCAAAAACAGCAATAACAAACTTTCCCAAAATGAAGATAAAAAATACAACAAATAATGCAATTTACGTTACTGTTAGTTCTTAGAGACATTAGGCCCTAAAATGAAGAAGAAATGGAGTATTTCAATTCATAGTTTCTACAGTGAGATCTAATTTCCACGTGTCTCTCATAGTATGAGCACCTCACTTGGCTTATGAAAATCCATCTATTACTTAAAAATATAAAAGTTTAGGGGCGCCTGGGTGGCTCAGCGCGTTAAACATCTGCCTTCAGCTCAGGTCATGATCCCGGAGTCCCGGGATCGAGTCCCACATCAGGCTCCCTGCTCAGCAGGGAGTCTTTTTCTCCCTCTGACCCTCTCCCCTCTCATGCTGTCTCTCTCAAATAAATAAATAAAATCTTTAAAAATAATAAAAAAATAAAAATATAAAGGTTTAAAAAGTAAACATTTTATAAAACACCCTGAAATTCAAGCCAACTCTTTAATCTAATACTAGGAGTGGCAGAAGTTGTAATACCAGTAGTTGTAATGGTGATGGTGGTGTTAGTGGTGGTAGTATTAATCATAATCTTCTTCTTCATCATCACCACCACCACCATCATCATCATCACCACCACCATATTGTAATAAATTTCAAGGCCCAAGATGGAGCCTCTCCTGTCCTGGGTGCCTTGTCAGGAAACCGAAACTTAAATAACTTTCATAATGCTAGAAATGCTCTGCTTGACCAGAAACACAATATATCCAGTCAGCCATTCCCCAAATACCAAGCCAACTCTGGGCTCTCTACTTACTTCTTTGTTCTTTGTTCATTTTCTATTTTTCTCTAACTTGCTCCTTACTCTTTATCCTCTAAAAGCTTCCTTCCTTCTACCTCATGTTGAAGTTCTTTAAATCCATGTGAACAGACTGTTTGCTTCCTGAAATGTTATATAAAGTTTATTTGTATCACCTGAATCGTCTTATTTAGTCATTTTTAACAATAATCAGGTGCTGTTAAGAAAAGTTTTGGGCTCTTGAAAAATTGTTCTGTAGGTTCAGCTCTGTGCAAATATCTGGGTTTCTTGCCAATTTTAGAATCTAAGTAAAATGTGCCACTCCATTTTGGTATTATAAAGACATAGCCCCTTCTTTGAAAGAGCTCACACCCTAGACATGGAAGATAAATATGTGAACAACCATCCTAAATATAACATGATGCATGTTGTTCTGCTAAAAACAAATTATTGTTGGGAGCAACAAAGCCCTCCCAATTAGTTTTACCTAGAGGCTGGGAAAAGTGCCACAGAAAATAAACATTACACTTACACACACACAGATACATAATCCGCCAAATACCCAAATACATATATGTATATGGATATTTATAATTATCACATGCCACTTTGAAACACAGAATGTAAATGCCACATTTATTCTCACTATCTGTGGCTGCACACTGGGTTGCTATGGCAACATAGATTAATTAAAGGCCTTTCTATTACAAATCTTAACTTCTCAGAACTTAGAAGCTTCAGTCATCCTCTACCTGTACATTTTATCTTGAAACATAAAATCATATCATGTGCTGAGTTATTTGTTTAGACCTCTTTACCCTCATTTTCAACTAAAATAAACTTTGGTTTTAAGAAATGGTTCTTTCCTTGGTATCATCATCTTCTTCAGTGTATACAAAGAGAATAGCCCATTAGGTTATTACTTTTTTTTTTTTCAGAATAAACAGGAAAATTCCATATTCTTATAATTAGATAAAAGGAGATGATGGTGCTTTACTTTTTATCAATGCAAATCATATGGTTATTGCATTAAAGGAACATAGAAATACTCATTTTTTTCTTCTATGATTATGTTAATTTTAATTAAAGATGGAAGAGTTGAAAAATTGCTGGTCAGGGAAACTGTTTCCAATGTTAATAGTCACACCATCTTTCTTGATGAATTTTAAATTTATGTAAAGATTATATTGGATTTTGAAATTGTTAATAACATGTATTTTCCTCTAGTGAATCATTCACAATGTCTACCAGTCTACCATAGCCCCAGACACTTCATTATACACTAAACAATTATTGGAAAAATCTGCTTAACAATCAATTTTGGGGAGTGCCTACTCATATAACCAACTAGAATAGGACAATTTTATAATTAATCCAGGCTTTATCACCAGGACCTTCCAAGAATATTTTAAAGCAACATGTTACCCACAGAGGTAGTTAGATTTGAGTATGCCATGAATACCCAGTAATTTTCGACCAGCATACTAAATTAAATGCAGGAGCACAAACTGTCTCCTCAGTATCAACCTTATGTGAACTCATGCACAAACATTTTTTTCTTGGGATGTAAAAGCATTTTATTTTTGATTAGAAAATGAATATAATTCATTCCCGATTTTGACCCTGCAGCACATTGTCAGTGTCTAGTCTAATAACCAAACTAGTATTAATCCCTAATGTGTTGCTTTTGAAGCTACTATGTATTCAGCATACTGGGCAGCCTGATAAGGTCCTTGTCCTCAAAGATCATGTGTTTTTCTTAGTTTGGGTCTCCCTGAAAGCGGAGCCTGAGATATGGACTTAGACGTAGGTAGTTTATTCAGAGGTAATTAAAGACTGTGAAGTGAGAGGATAGACACAGAGACAAAAAGAAAGTTAATAAAGGGTGAATTATTGAACTGGTTATCACAGTGGGCTTCTGGAGAAGTTCAGTCCCACTGGGGCCTCACTCAAGAAAGGGAAATGCACATTGAAATTGTCCTTCCAAAGTACATGGAGATGCAGTACAATTCCTGGGATTCCTGTCCTTGTTAGTTGAACGTTATATCTGGGACCCATCAAAGGCAGAGACCCCTTCAAAGGGGCAACCTGGGCTGAGAGCATGGAGCTGTCCACCACTAGTTTTTTGAAGTTGGCAAAGTGAGGAGATGCTTCCCAGCTTTTAGCACTAATGTTACATACTGTTCTAAGACACCAAATAAAGCACAATTTGTGTCAGATGGATTTATAAATACAGTGATATTGTTTATTGATGGAGAGATAAGATGCAGCTGAGATGTGGTGGGAATTTCTAGGATTGTGCACAAGATAAATTGGAGCCTGATTTAAAAAGTCTTCCTACCCCCTGAAACAAATAATACATTATATGTTAATAATAAAAAAAATAAAAAGTCTTCCGGTTTAAAAAAGTCTTCAGCAGGAAAATAGTCAAGCTCACAAAACACCATTTATAAGTCATCTGCAACTGTCTCCTACTTAATCTCTTCTAAAGCTTCTCCCAGACATATGTCTTCCTCTAGGGATATCAAACTATTTATATGTCACTTAACATATAAACTCTGAACATATCATACTGTTGGCACATGTTCTCTTTTCCCAGAAAGACTTTCTCTCAGGGGTCTTATGGTAAAATTTCACATATCTTCAAGTCCCAACTGAAGTATCGTTTCTACTCATAAAGCCTCCAGTGACACCCCAAAGTAGGTGAATATACCCTACCCACTCCCATACACTTGACATTATGATTGTGACGGATACATGAATTTTCAGTATCTCCATGTTACTACAATATTTATTAATGTATATACCTCCTGTGAGCTCTTAGGGGCTGCAGCAATGCCTTGTATTCCATGGATCTCATATGGTACTTTGTATGCAGTAAACAATTTATACCAAATACATGGTTGACAAATGCAGTCATTTAAGATGATTAAATGAACTCTAACTCTATGTTCTTAGGCTTGTTAATATTACAGCATGGACAGCTCCATGCTCTCAGCCCAGGTTGCCGCTTTGAAGGGGTCTCTGCCTTTGATGGGTTTCTACCTCTGTTTTCTCTGAAGTCATGCAAATCTACCATCAGATACAATGTTCAACTAATAAGGACAGGAATCCCAGGAATTGTACTGCATCTCCATGTACTTTGGAAGGACAATTTCAATGTGCATTTCCCTTTCTTGAGTGAGGCCCCAGTGGGACTGAACTTATGTAATTGGTCAGACTCTAATTGCTCTTTGTATTACAGGGTATGTTGGAGAAATGTGTGTTTTACTCTAGTTTATAGGATTTGTTCTTACCATACTTAACAAATAAAACTTGAAAACATCAGTAAGGGTGGAGAGAGTCACTTCTATAAGTTTGACCTCTGTTAACTTACACATTAAAATTTGTTTCTCTGTGATATTTTTCTTTAGGGAACTATTGCCAGTTTCATGGAATGGTCTATGAGTATTACTCCACATGTTTGAAATTCCTTGATCCCTGGAGTCCTTGTATTAATATTAACAAGCCTAAGAACATAGAAAGAGTTACAGTTCATGTATCTGATGTTCATATTTGAGTGCCCTTTGTAAATATCCATCTGTTTACTTTTTGACATCTCAAGGATACATTAATACAGAGCATTGATACGTTTATATGGAGGGCAATAGAGTTTGGTTTATTTAGAATCTATTAGGACGAAGGTCTGGTTTAATCAAGGCAAAAATGACTATGGACTAGCTTCACTAAATAAAAAAAAAAAAAAAAGGCTCCATCACTAATCTGACTAAAACACTCTTAATGCCAAATGTGGATCTGGGTCACAGAACATGAAAATGCTTTGTGTTTATAGACATATCATTGGATTTTAGCATCTTTGTCTGATAAAGGATGGATGAAAATGTATATTTGAAGAGATGTTCCATAGGTCCCTTTTAGAATTTCCAGAGAGGTAGCCTGTACCCTGAATTAAAATGGATAGTTTACTCCTGCCTAAAATCTTCTCTTAGCTCAGGGTACCAACAAAATTGTATGAATTTGACTATAGTTAGATATCAGCATAGGTTTTTACGGTAAATTCTCTTGAAAAGACAGCATGTGGGGAATACATAAAGACTGAATACATAAAGAATTTATAATAATCCTCTTGGTTCTGATATCCCCCCGTCTTGCTTCTCTTATTTTCTTAGTACTCAATTATTTCTCTATTTCATTCTTACGAAGAAAAATTCAGTTCTTCTCAGATTCTGCTACTCTTCTCTCTACCCTACAACCCAGCCAGAACAACTAAGATCTGGTAATTGCCAGAGAAGTTAGAGAATTCTATTTCTTTAGACTTTTGTGAAGAAGAAAGAGAGTTATTCCTTATTCATTTGTTTTATTTCATTTTAGGTGCACATACACATGTCCATGTGCATATACACATACACAGAAAGCTTAGGGATAAATGTTGAGATTCATACATTCTCTGAATTTCACAAATGATTTGCCTGTTTACTGATAAACCATGGAATGATTCCAGCAGAATAGCCTCTACTGGATGAATTCTAATTCAGAAAGTTTTAATACTATATCTTGGAATTAGAAGAGCATTTTCAGATTGTCATCTGTCTTCTACACTAGATTTTGCATATTTTAAATATCCTGGGAAAATTAAAAGTTAATTCTTCTTCTTGAGAACTACGAAATTTGGTAGTTTTTTTTTTTTTTTTTTTTTTTTAATTCAACAAATGAATCTTTGGCTAGTTTTTGAAATGAATTTAACATGACCGTCATCCAAAGGGCTGTTTTAGTGAAGTTAAGACTAAAGATGGAGATTTCAAATATTTCTCTTTCTCCTGCTACCTAATGCTAAGTAAAAAATAAGTGCCTAAAACATACTAAATATGTGCCAGAGGTAAATGATAATAATCCATAGGACTGTGTGATTTGGTGGGAGAAGATGGGATTTACAAACAAAAGGACTCAGTCCTGTGTTACCCATTGCTATGTGACTTCGTTTACATTGTTTTACCTATTTAATCTGTAGACAATACTTATTTCATGCAACTGTGCTAGGTAGGGATAGGAATAATAATTTTCAAATGACCTAAGTGAATGCTGTAGCATAGTATATAATGCATAATAGACACCCAAAATATATCCTTTTGTTTTCAAGAACTTTGCTTGTAAGGATCCAGGATTTGAAAGTCTTGTAATAATGATAAAAAATAACATTTATCTTCTGCACTAGATTGTATCTTAACAATCTAATTGCTTTATGTGTGAAGGACAAAATGAAGACCAATTCACTTCAGAGACTGCAGTCTATTATTTTGAGTGTTTGGGGAGAAAGAGTTTTAGTTCCCTGAGGAAGACATGACTTTTGGAAATAAAGACTAGCCATGGGGTGCCACGTCTGTGGAACTGATAGATGATCAAGCTGGGTCCTACAAATTTGAAGTAAAAAGTAATGAAACTCGTCTCAGAGGGAAGTTCTAGAAGTAGTTGGAACAAAGTAAGAGCCATTTGCAAGCAAGTGCACCCTCCCAAACTGATGATAGCAACTATAATCACATTGGCTCTCTTCAAATCTCCTAGCTTTAAAATAATTGACACATTATATATGCTGCACTTCAAGTATTTTTATTATCACTTCCAGGAGTACTTTCCTTTCCCCAGTAGCTATTTTTACCCCCAACCCTGTGACTTGACAAGTTCTGATCCATTATGATCATACTTCTTTGCTGGTCCAGAGTTTTGACCAATCTGCTCTGGTTTCTTTTGGTTTGTTTGTTTTGTTTTTTTAGAGGAATCACACACCCTCACTTTAAATTTTGTATCTTACTTTCAACATTATCTGAGTTCAATTACGTGCATTTCCAAGAAGAACTGATCCCCAGGGTGTAGTTGAAACCAAGAGGGCTGGCCCAGGACTGGTACAGGCCTTTTCTATTCTGTGGATACAGAACCACTGTCCTCTGTCCTTCTCAATAAGCTGTAGACATATTATTTTAATATCTAAACATTTAAAAGTTTAGATCATACCCTTTTACTCAGACAATGTAATTATTGGCCTACCTTCTAAAGGAAGGTACTGATAGGGTTTCCAAGAGCCTTTGCCTTCCCTTGATAGAAGGTACCCTCACTTACTCCAATGTGATTTATGTTCCTGTTTATCCAGTGAAGCTTACCTCTTACTTTTTTTTATTGTTTTCTTCTTTGTGCATTTTGTGCATTTCAACAAACCCAAAAGCAGTCTTCTGTGGGTTACCCTCTCTGATCTAACATAAACGGAGAAACCAAATGTCCATACATTCATGGGGAGATTTTTGTCTTGCCCTCTACGTCTTGTAATCATGGGGTAATATTTCTGCATCCAATCTACATTTGAAAGTTATCCCTCAGCCCCATTTGATCTGAATCGAGACACAAATGTTGGACTTATCATCTGCCATCATCAGTAAATAAGGACTCAATACAAAATAAATGAAAGTTAAAGAATTATCAGTATGAGGATGTAGTCTCCAATCACAAAGAATATCTATGCTAAAATGAATTGCAGTCTTTGGGAAAGGATAAAGCTTCTCTACCTCCTTGTTGTGAAAGGGGGGGGGGGGGACTGAATGTAAGGGATTATTTTTGAGCTACTTATTCAGGAAGCCTCACATTGCTTTCTCTGAATATCCACTCCCATATATTTAGGCTGAATTATTGGGGGGGAAAAAAAAAAAAGGCCTAAAATATCTTTTAAGTAATCAGTCATTATGTGCAAAGTTCTTTGTAGAGCAGGTACACAGTGTCTGTCTCATATTCAGGATCAGTAAATGCTATGTGTTCTTAATTTCAGGCGTTATCATTTCTCCCAAACCATTATACTGGATTCAATTTAGAAAAAAAATGTTGGAGAAGCACCTTTATTATCCACTTTCAAATAAGCACCAATGTGGTAGAGATGCTTCAAGTATAAAATCACAAAGAAAGATAAAAATCACCTTTTTATCTTATGCCCTTACTCACAGGGATGTTTACGATGTCTCAAACATTTTATATAAATATTTATTGAAGGAATTAAAATGGATTTGAATTCTAATTCTGCACTTAGTAGCTGTGTGGCTGACAGTTAAAATCTCAGGGACACAACTTTCTTCTTGGTTAAAAGGTGTTTGTGACACATATCTCATGACTTTGGTGTTACAATTAAATTATTTTATGTAAATTGCCTAACAATACCAAGGAATTCAAGTGGCCAATAAATTTTAGTCAACTTTCTTGTCATTTAATAACCACTTTGGAAAAGGTTTGACTTTAGGATACAAAGACTATAGCAAAAGTGACATTTCAGGTTTAGCCTAGAAATAGCATCTCCCTTTTAAATCAAGATAAATAACAGACTTTGATTGTTTTATTGGCTGTCCCAGTGCACATAGCAAATACTTCTGAGTCAACAGCTGAGCCAGGGATATGTCATTGTATGGTAAAGGATAAAAATAAATGCATTCACTGGTCTGTGTCCCTCCCCACTGAGAAGGACAAATGATTTTCCTGGACAATGTTAGTCCAATATCCAATATAAAGTTAAATCAAGCTGCTCAGGTCATGTTGATGAAATATAGTGCCACTGTCACTGGTCTTTAGAAGGAATTTGAGTATGATGCCAACAAAAACTGCATCCAGTAGCTTAAGAGTGAACAGTTAAAAAACTCTTCCCACTTCTTAACCCTTCTGTAACTTGGATTTTTTTTTTTTTTTAATAATGATTGAATCTTTTAACAGAAAACCAGTGATTAATCCTGAAAAGCATTCAAGGAAGTGGTTATTTATAATAATGAAATATTGGAAGAAGTTTAAATACCTTACAAAAGGAAGAATAGTTGTGTGGGGGTGGGAGAGAAAAAATAATTTTCCCTCTACCCTTCTAGGTTCTTGGCTGAGACCTCCCCTGTAATAGAAAGGCAGATTAACAGGAAAGAGAAAAAAAAAAAAAAAAACCAGACAAAAGTTTAATAACATGTATACCTTCAGTATACACGGAAGATACCCAGAAAAACTAAGAAACTTCCAGGAATGGTGCAAGCCACCAACTTAAATACCATCTCCATCCAAAGGCAAAAGATGCTGGGGGTGAGGAGAGCCAGTTATGGGAGGTTATCAGAAAATGTACAGTAAACAAAGCATGGATGTTATGCAGATTTGTCTTCTTCATTGATAAGAGTTTCTTCTGATTTAGAATAATCCTTCTCTTCCTGGTATAGTGAGGAAAACAGCCTTATAAATGCATATTTCCTTTATAAATGTAATGTCTCTTATGAAAGTGTAACTTTTACTCATTTTTCAGAGCTTCTGCTGTATTTTCACTTTCTTAAAAGTAACCAAGATAATCCTTATGCCAAAGAAACATATTTTGGAGTAGCAAATTCTGCTCCCCTTTAGTTGTCAGTCATGGCCTATACACTTGATTGAATAGGATGCATGCATTAATAATAATAATAATCAAGTACCTCTTGCAACACTGGAACTACAAGAGAAAATGTTAAATGAAAAACTCATGTTAAAATAGTTTTCTTCAGCAGCATAGCCATGAAGAAGCAGAAAGTCTAGAAGATAATATACAAAATTAATAAGAGCTCTGTTAGAATGATTGCTGTTTTCTTAATGTCATTATTATGGTATATTGCTTTTGTGATTCAAGATTAAAAATTACTGTCACAGTCAACCCTCAAAAGAAAGAACAACTCTTCTGAAAAACTGATCATAACTATGTAAATCTATGTATTTTACAAGGGTATTTATCAGTGTTTTTTTATTTATGAAAAATTGGGAACAATCTTAAATGTCCAACAGTGTCTGATTAGTTCAACAAATTAATACATTTTCAATAGAAGGAATACTATGCAGACATTAAATAGCATCTTTTCAAAGATTACTTAATTACTTTAGAAAAGAATAAGGATAAAAAGACAGATGTGAAATTACAGTGAAGGGGAAAGAAATTTGCCACTCCAAGATATGCTTTTTGGTTTAAGGATTATATTAAGCTGGTTATATTTAAGAAACTGCAGACAGAAGAGACTTTTGAAAGGAAGTAGAAGTTATCCTTCTATAAGAAACTCTTACGAGTATAAGGGAAATACTCATTTGTAAGGGTATCTCCCTAGCTGTAACAGGAAGAGGAGATGAGGCAAACTATAAACACTTAGCAGTGGAGAAGACCTGACTTAAATCTGCGTAACAACCATACCCTTGTTTACTGTGCTTTTCCTGGAAATCTCCCATAACTGACCACACCCAAAACCTCTTGTCTTTCGCTGCATGTGGTATTTAAGGTGATGGCTTGGGCTATTTCAGGGAGTTATTCAGTTTTCCTGCATATCTCTCATGACTATAGGAGATATACATGTTACTTTCAATTTTTTCCTGTTAATCTGTCTTATGTTGCTGGAGATGAAGAATTTCCTCTGTAATATCTTTCTACCTGGACTAAGAATCAAATTGACATGAGACAGATTAACAGGAGAAAATCAAATTTAATTTCATATGTACAAGGAATCCACACAGACGTGAAATTCCAAAGACAGGTGAAATGAGCTCTATATGTCATTCTGAACTGAGGAGAAGGGGTAGGGGTCTGGGACTTCAAAGGGAAAGGATGCAATTCACAGGAACGTGAAATAGTAAATGATTGGTAAACAAATGTTTGCTGGGACATTCCGAAACCATGGGATATAAAGGACTTGCTAGACTCCTCCCTGTCTGTGATACCTAGTTCATATTATAATGTAGTTATCTATGATGATAGCTCTCATCCTGGAGCAAGTCCTCTATCTAAATTCTTTTTAGGCAGTTGAGAGGGAAGTAAAGAGCTTTTCCTGCTCTACTTGGTTTTGATTGCTTTTAACTCAAAATAATCTTCATGCCAAAGTGGCCCATTTTGGAGCAGCATGTCCCTGGCCCCTACAATGTCAATCTAATTATTAGACCAGCCAAAGAACCTAGAAGAGTAGAAGGAAACATTTTTTTTCTCTTCAACAGCAGAATACATCTGGAAATACATGACCTATACCAAAGTATTAGCAGAAGTTATCTTTGGATAAGAAGTTACCTTTGTTCTTTATTCATTTCCATATTTAGTTTTCTTTATAATAAAAATTTTAATCCCTTTAAAAATAATAGCAGGAGGAAGCACTTTCTGAAGAGCTTACGTACTTCAATAATGTGTTTCTTTGGTTAGGCCAATGTCAGTTACAATAAATTTCCAACGCCCTGACTCATGATTCTTTTATAATCCATTCAACATCTCATATTGTGGCAGGCACATAATAGATGCCAAGAATACTTTTTTTTTCTTTTTCTTTTTGGTTGGTTCTTAAGTAATAGGCAAGGATGTAAGTCTCTTAGTAATAACATCCTCAAGCCTTTGTAAAATTATTTTGATTATTTCATATTTGATCCCCACACATTTATCTGTCAGAATCCTCTCCATCTCCTATTTCTCATTTGTCCAACTTCATCCCATAAAGAGTTCACTCCCTACAATTTAGGATGCATCCGCTGGCTCCTTTAGTAGCTGCTTGGGATGTCAGATCCCAAGCTTCTTGATGTGGCATTTCATCAAAATACATCAAGTGGTGGGAGAGGCCAGAAACTTAGATGTGTGGCTAACCAGCTTTGCTGCAAAGAAGCAACCGAAGGAGAGGTTCCCTGTTGATCAGGCTGAATCAGCCTCAGGTGGAAGAATTATCTGCTGAGGGTCTAGTGATCATGGCAAATTGGAGGGGAGACCTATGATGCACCCAATACAGTAGAGAAGATAAACCCCATGCTTGGAAGAAGGCTTGTATGTGGTTAGGTTCCCCAAGAAGCAGACTGTAAGAGAAGTATTTGAGTGTAGTTTGTTGGGAGAAGGGTTGCAGGAAGCACCTGTGGGAGAATCAAACAGTGAAGCAGAGGACTAAAATCTATGAGAAGTACGTTATTTGTATGTTATTTCTTTTGGCAAGTAGGGCTCTCAGATAAACTGTGATCTCATCTAGGAGATGGGGAACTGGGTTATTTATTCACTAATTTTCATTTGTGATTGTCTGAAGGTTGTGTCCTGGCATTTTTCACCTGCTAACTGCAGGGTTGTGTAAGTACGGACAGAGGAAGCCCCTTTAGAAAAGCTGCATGTGCTTGCTTTGGAAGCCATTGAGGATGCATAATCATTCCTGGTGAACACTGAGGGAATATCAGACATACCAACAGTATGTGCTCCATAGAGAATATAAACAAGGGTCAGAAGATGCAAATCAAACTGTGATAGATCCTACAAATTAGGTAGAAGCAAAAAGGGAACATTATAAGTTCTTGAGGGAGATATCATGAAGATTAATCTAAAGATAGTCTCCAGAATTAATAGCAGGGGAAACCAGATTAAGTAGACCATCTAGAAATAAAGTAAAAAATGTAAATGCCCCTGTTGTTCACATAAAATAACTACTCCCTGCTTTTATATATATATATATTTTTAAACTATTTAGAATATTTTTAAACTATTTAGAAAATTTTAAAGTGATGAATTCTATAAAAAGATTCTAATCCTTAACTATAATGTAAAAAAAAAAATATTACATTATATTACCTAGAGGGAGAAGTATGTTTCCATACTTTCGGGGGGAGGTTATGGCACATTTCTTTGTAGTAATTTAGCACTATGTATCAGCTCAAAAGACATCCTAAAAGAAAAAAAAAATACAAACAGTTAGAGACATTTATTTCTAGGATTATTCATCTTAGCAAAAATTATGACAGCCAAAAATTGGAACCTATATAAAAACCCATCAAGAAAGGTTTGGTTAAAATTATAAGCCCATATGATTTGAAGGTATGAGAAAATCTTCACAGTGTATAGTAGGTAGGAAACTTGATGGAAAAAATATCCAATCTCCATATAGTAAAAGTCTATGTAATAATTAATAATGATGATAATTTTTAAAATGTATTATGTGGTAGATTATTTACTTCTCATAAAAAATGATGGAACAATACTCTTACCCTCTCTGTTACACAGATACACTACTGTAGATAAGGGAACAAAGGTTAGACTGTTAGTAAGTTACATATAAAAAATTGAAGAGAAATAACTGATGATCACAATGAATACTCAAGGTGGTGATTGTGATAGTGGTAAGGTGTGTGTGTATGTGTGAGAGAGAGAAAATATATGTGATATAGTAGGAATTTTACCTTTTTTTATCTTATCAGACTTTCTCGAAAGAATTAGTTTTGCATTACTATTCAAAATTATTGGATTATAGAGTTCTTAAATAGTAAGGGGGTAGAATAAATAAAGTAAAAATTGGCAGTCCAAGAGACTGCATCTGTTTTCAGCAGATTTTTTTTTTTTTTTTTTTTTTTTTAGCAGATATTATAGTAGGCTTTTAGTTGAATGATAGTGAATGTGTTACCATTTTTTGGTTCCTTTTATTATCTGAAATGTTATAATTAGTATATTGAATGTGCTTAGTACCTAGCACGGATTATAAGAAAAATTCTGTAGTCTTAGTGAGCTTCTGGATGAGTTGTGTTGTTTCTTCAAGTTGGAGACATGTAGAAAAGAGGGATAGCATTTAATCTGGGAATTCATAAAGATTTTATGGGAAAATGAGTACTGGAAGTGTGTTGTGGAAGATTTGGATATAACACCAATAGCTTTAAGTTAAAAACATACTTTTAGAGGCTGAACTTACCATAATATCATAACGAGTTCTATATTTGTGTTACTACTAACAGTAGTAGACCTCAATTCTAAGAATTCAATGCCAAATTTTATCCCATGCACTAAACAAAACTAGCCTTACTCTTCTAAATCTTTGTAAGTGCTGATTATATATATATATATATATATATATATATATATATATATATATATATATATATAAAACTTAAGACTCTCTCTATATAGAGAGCTATTATGTTCAAAACACTGTGTTAGGCAGAATAGCACGTTAGTGAATAAGACAGACACATATCAACAAAGAAGTTTCTCCTCTAATAGAAGTTTAATCCATTTATTTGTGAAGTTGGTTTCAGGAGCAGTAAATTAGAGGAAATATCCAAGTTTGAAAAAGAATGCATGTTTCCTATGCAGCACCAACCTAAGCATTTTATAAAAAAGACATGTCAACAGATTTGAACTTATGACTCAGAAGTGAACACCTAACACTGTTAAAGATGAAGTTAAAAGAGAGAACAAAGTCTTGTATGTTGTAAAGTAACACATTTCAGAATAAATGTAATAGGCATTTTTTTCAATTTTACATATATATGATTTACAAAGTACAGTCTTAGATGAGTGTATTAGTGTTTACTTTTACTCTAGTAGCTGATAGAAAATGTAGAACATTTTTTAAAAAAAGCTATCTTAATACATTTGTCCTCAAAGATACTCTATAATTGCCTTATGAAAGGGGAAGATATTTTGATGACGTATACAAGGCTTCAGGTGACCACAGTAATAGAATTTTTTCATACTCAGGTAAATTGGGAGATAAACTTTGCTCTGCATTTTGTTTACAATAAACCAGTGCCATTTAAATTTTATAGAATTAGCATAGAAATTATATATATATGTATATTCATATACAACTAGTTATAAGACTATTTCCTAGAGGCTGTATATTATTTTAAAAACAACCTTTATGTGATTTGGTTTTAATGATATTGCTAGAAATGTTTTTTTATATCATAATAAGTACCAAGTAAGATATTTCCATTATAAAATCCACTAAAGAGTCAAACCCCTTTGCAAGCTAACTATCAAATGGGAGACAAGTCTCATAAGCAGAGGGCAGTGAGAGATAAAAGGTCTCATGAGATGAGTTCAAATGAGTAATCAAAATTAAAACAATTTTGAGCAGCACTTACAAGGGCATGCATCAGCTTAGAAAAGATTTAAGATCTAGTAAAGAAATGCAAACTTCCCTGTTTAGTAAGAATCCAATGGGTGTGTTCTGCAGTGAATTAGGTTTCTCTGGGAAAGAAGTAGTTCTGTATTTAAATCTGTTGGCATGTGGATTTGGAGGCAGAGGGTCTTTTCCAAACTCTGAGACTGCTCTCAATAGTGTCAGTGGATATATATTGATTGTTTTAGGGCTTTGGGCTAAAGTTTGCCTAAAACAACTAGTTGGTCTCCATATCTCTCTGTGTCTTTGTCTCTGTATTGTGTCTCTGTCTCTCTGTCTCCCTGTCTCTCTCTTCAGATCTAGTGTACTTACCATTCCTTCCAATGTACTGTATCCTTTAATATCTTGCTTGGAATTACAAACTCAAAAGCAACAAGCGTCGAGCAGGTATCATGAAAGAGTGCAGTGGGCCATTTGGGACTTGTGGCAAACTGAAGAGTACATGTCCCATAAGAAGGGAGTCACAGTTAGCATATGATTTAAGAAATTGACCTCTAATTATTTGGCAATTCATCTCTTTGCTTACTAGTGAAGGGGGTGCAGAATATCTACCCCCAAATCGGCCACTTTTGTGTAAGGATTATTTTGAGCAAAAGGCAGTAAAAACCCAGCAGATTTAGGAAAAGCTATTTACCTCCCCCTTGGCTGCCTATATTTACATTGGAAAGGGGCCCTGCAGCAGGAAGAGAGCTATTATTAATATGTCACCTAGGCACCTGCCAGGTCTCAGCTTTGCTGCCTTAGATCTTTCTCTGAAGCCATGGAAACTTGCTCAGTTCTTGAGCAGGTGAAGTCTGAAAATATAAGAAATTTAATTCCCCAGGGGCATCCCTCATCAGTGGAGTCCAGGCTTTGGTTTCCAAGGTTTGATGGATTAATTTGGAGGGAAAATTATGATTACTCCTCTGCAGTTCTTCAGAGGGCACCCAGCAAGAATGAATTTAGTTGTTCAAAGTGCCCAACAGCTTATTAACATCCACTTTCTTAGCTTTTCCTCTGTCCTAGTCTGACTCTCCATACAACCTCCCTCTGAGTTCTTGTGATCACCTCTAAAATAAAAATAAACTGTATGAACCCAGGGTCCTGTCTTAGGCTTTGCTTTCAATGGAAACTTTACTAAGACAAGAGCTTATAAAAAAAAAAATAATCTGAAAGCTAAAAATGCACATTATGCCACCAGCTCAATATTGATAGGTATGCCATTATGCATGTCCTTATTCCATGAGGAGTTATTCTCTGCTTGACTTACTGTCCTACCCATATCTCAAGGCAGAGAAGATTCCCCACTTTTGTCAGGAAGGTTTACATGATCATAAAGCATTCTTACTACCCTTGCCATTTGAATAGACATAAGTGGCACTCCAGAAGGAAGAGATATACACACTTTTTGGTTCTAATTCAGCTCTCATGAAGAGAAAGTAGGAGATAATACTAAAGACATGTCCCCTACATGCAAGGCATTAGGTGAGGTCTAATATAAGATTTCATGGAATATTCCTCATCACTGACCTTGGAAGAAAGCATACCTTCTATCTCAGACTTTAAACAAGGACATACAAGATATAAACCGCCCAATATTACACAACTGTATTGTAACAAACCCAAGATACAAAACATGTCTGACATCTCAGCTTATGCTCTTTTAAGTCCATAAGACTACAGACTCTGTGAGATTTAATTATCTTAGACTTCCTTGCTTTGATCAAATAACTGTTAATTTAATTAAGCATATAGGGAGAGATTCAGGTTTTATGGGATAAGGAAAATTCTAGAATTCTGGAAATTAAATTTCATCTCTGGTGACAAAAAAAAAAGAATGAGAAGGAAGATGAAAGGTAGGTGAAGATATTGTAATTTTTTTTTTTTTAAAGATTTTATTTATTTATTTGACAGAGAGAGAGACAGCGAGAGAGGGAACACAAGCAGGGGGAGTGGGAGAGGGAGAAGCAGGCTTCCTGCCGAGCAGGGAGCCCGATGCGGGGCTCGATCCCAGGACCCTGGGATCATGACCTGAGCCGAAGGCAGACACTTAACGACTGAGCCACCCAGGCGCCCAGAAGATATTGTAATTTTAAGCACGACCTACTTTAAGAGTTTTTTTTCCTCTTATTTAAAGATTTATTTATTTGAAAGAGAGAGAGAGAGAGAGCACATGAGTGGGGGGAGGGTCAGAGGGAGAAGCAGACTCCCTGCTGAGCAGGGAGCCCAATGCGGGACTCGATCCCGGGACTCCAGGATCATGACCTGAGCCGAAGGCAGTCGCTTAACCAACTGAGCCACCCAGGCACCCCTACTTTGAGAGTTTTGCCTTTTAAGGGGTTGGAATACTTTGAAGACAAATGCTTATAACTATGAATCATTCAGAATATTTTTTTTATTCTTTCCAAGTCATGTAGAAATTTGCCTCTTAAAATAGTTTGAATGTATTCAACCTCATCTAAACTTTTAATCAATTTAAAGTTATTATGCTAAGTGAAATAAGTCAAGTGGAGAAAGTCAATTATCATATGGTTTCACTTATTTGTGGAACATAAGGAATAGCATGGAGGACATTAGGAGAAGGAAGGGAAAAATGAAGGGGGGGAAATCGGAGGGGGAGATGAACCATGAGAGACTTTGGACTCTGAGAAACAAACCGAGGGTTTTAGAGGTGAGGAGGGTAGGGGAATGGGTTAGCCTGGTGATGGGTATTAAGGAGGGCTCGTATTGCATGGAGCATTGGGTGTTATATGCAAACAATGAATCATGGAACACTACATCAAAAACTAATGATGTAATGTATGGTGACTAACAACATAATAAAAAATAATAAAATAAAATTGGTACTTCACCGATCAAAAAAAATAAAGTTACCCTTTCCTCTTCTAAATATATTTATTGGAAACATATTTATATAGATCTGGAGAGTGGTGAGGGTACCTCTATGGGATGATAGTCTGCTTTAAGCATTGAATGTTTTTAATATAAATCTAAATTCAGGCATTAACCTATCCATTTTCCATTGGATTTTATCCAGTTTTAGTAGTGTCCAGTTACATCCCAATTAAATGTAATTTCTTTCTATTAATTTAATTAGTTCTCAGATCTTTCAGTAAACTCCATTAGTTTTAGTTATTTTCAATAAACTTTTGATTAAATCACTTTATTGCTAATTCCTTTCCATAAATTTCAATCAGCTTCCAGTCTATTCAATCTATATGCCTAAAATCAATATGAGATATCCATTATCAAGGGTGCTCTTTGCACTTAATTGAGCTGAGATGGAAACTAATCTATCTCATTTAAATCAGTGTGACACAATACAGTGCACAGTTTCCATAAAAGTCAATACTTCTGTGATAAGCATCACTGCTGGTTTGTAATTGCCAAACCTGCTAAAAATAATTCTAATTCAGCAAGACTCAGTGTTTCTGTGTAATTCTGCCAAATTTCAGATACTGTTACAAACACTTGTCTTTGGACTTATCCCTTACTCATGTTTACTAACTTTTCACACACAAGGGGAGCAGCGAGTTTTGGTCAAAGAAAGGGTTTCTGGAACCAGACTGCTTTGTTTTGAATCCTCCCTCTGCCCAGTCTTTACAATGTTACATTGGTTGGGCAAATTGCCTGACCCTTTGGTGCCCCAGGTTTCTCCTACAATAATAATACTAGCTACCATTTTGGATTATTGTCTGGATTATAACATTTAGAAGAGTATCTGACCTACAGAGGTTTCTCAGTTTTAGCTGCTATTATCACCATCATTTATAGTTATAAAAACTAACATATATTAAGCACCGATCATGTGACGGACTAATCTTTTGTGGTTCATACCATTATATAATTCCTTACACGCAGAAACCTCGTAAAATATTTTCCTTGGTTTGCAGATAAACCGAGACTCAGAGGATCAGTTGATAAAGTCCCTAGTGTTATTTACTGATATAGATAGATTTGAATGAGGCTCATTTAAATCAAAATCTAGCATGATGCCAAAGTGTTGTGATGACTTCCATCATTAGAATTTTCCTCTGTGTCAGATTTATTTTTTCTTTTTTTATTATTATTTTTAAATTTTATTTTATTATGTTATGTTAGTCACCATACATTACATCATTAGTTTTTGATGTAGTGTTCCATGATTCATTGTTTGCATATAACACCCAGTGCTCCATTCAATACGTGCCCTCCTTAATACCCATCACCAGGCTAACCCACCCCCCACCCCCTCCCCTCTAGAACTCGCAGTTTGTTTCTCAGAGTCCGTAGTCTCTCATGGTTCATCTCCGCCTCCGATTTCCACCCCCTTCATTTTTCCCTTCCTACTATCTTCCTTTTTTTTTTTTTTTTTTTTTTTTTTTTTACTCTGTGTCAGATTTTTATTGTAAAACCTTATTGTTGTTATAAGTTGTTCCGGGATCTGCCCACTCCCCCCCCCCCCAAAAAAAAAGATAGATACAGATATTGATGGAGATAGAGATGATAGAGATAGAAATAGATCTGGGGCATTGTTTTCACTACCATGATGATATAATGGTTTTGTAAGAAGGGTAAGGGAACCCCATAGAATTCTCTCCATCATTAAGATGAGAGCGACAATATAATTTGCTAACAGCTTCACCTTCAGTGATGTCATTAGGGAGATCCAGATTGAATAAATGAAGAATGATAGCATTTGAATTGGACAAAGTACATACAATTTTATAAAAATACACAGGGATCTGCCAGGCTTTCTGAACCAACTTGGATGTATAGAATACACTAACTGATCACCTACAGTGATGTCTGCCTTCGACAGTGATCAAAATACATTTGTAAACTAGAGACAATAGTTGAGGCCAAAGGGGGAAAAAATGGAACAGGATACTCTACCAAGTTTGTCTGGAACAAGAATATCAGAGAATTACTAAGAGTTCAAATCCACTAAAGCAGGGGTGCTAAGATAAAAAAGACAGTACAAAAAGACAAATCTATGTCCAGGCATAGGATTGCAAGTAGACTATGGAGGCAGGTACTGGATACCTGGTGGAAATGAGTATGAAATGGGGACAAGTTAGGAATCAAGTGAGGAAAATCCTAAGATTGGCCTTTAGTACTTCTGTTGTCCTGTGATTTTCTATCACCTAATTTTAGGCAAGAATATGGTGGGAAGATATGTCCTGGCACCATAAAATTAGAATCAGTATGACCATGGGGAAATCAAGGCAGCTCCTTTGTCTCTACCAACTTTAATTGATAGCAGATGAAGTGTGTCACTTATAGTAAGTACTTAATGAAGATGTATTGGTTACTCAAGTGAAGACACTTGAATAGACAACAATAGGTTTCTGGCACTGTTAAGTAGACTCCGTTGAAGGATGGAAGATTCGGTCCTTATCTTCCCTTATAGGTTTTTTACCTACGGTATGTGTGGGTAAATAGGTATTTTTTGATAACATCACTGGAAACACGAATAAAATTCTTGCATTATGTATGAAATACAAAGATCCTTTTACAAAATTATTGGGATAGGGGCGCCTGGGTGGCTCAGATGGTTAAGCATCTGCCTTCGGCTTAGGTAATGATCTCCAGGTCCTGGGTTCGAGCCCCATGTCAGGCCCCCAGCTCAGCAGGGAGTCTGCTTCTTCCTCTCCCCGTGCTTGTGCACTCTCTCTCTCTCTCAAATTAGTAAATAAAGTCTTAAAAAAAAATTATTGAGATAAAAAATTAAAATTAAAAAAATTAAAAACAAATAAAATTAAATTCTAAAAATTCCTGTTGGGGGTTTGTGGTGATGGTGTTCATTAACAGACCATTGTTATTGATGATTTAGAACAGTTTGAGGGAAACCATGTTAGGAATTTAAATGATAATAACACATTTTCCTTGTAAAAAAAATAGGTAATTATAATTTCCTATTATAATGTTAGTTTTGAAGTGTTTATAATAATATAAAAATGTCTAGGGTTGCCTGGGTGGCTCAGTCAGTTAAGCTTCTGCCTCCAGCTCAGGTCATGATCCCAGAGTCCTGGGATGAGCCCTGCGTAGGGCTCCTTGCTCCATGGGGAGTCTGCTTCTCCCTCTGCCTCTGCCCCGCCCCCCCCAACTTGTGGGCATGTGCTCACTCTCTCAAATAAATAAATAATTATTTTATTTTATTTTTTATTTTTAATTTTTTTAAGATTTTATTTATTTATTGACAGAGAGAGACACAGCGAAAGAGGGAACACAAGCAGAGGGAGCGGGAGAGGGAGAAGCAGGCTTCCCGCGGAGCAGGGAGCCCGATGTGGGGCTCGATCCCAGGACCCTGGGATCATGACCTGAGCCCAAGGCAGACACTTAATGACTGAGCCACTCAGGCGCCCCAATAAATAAAATTTTTAAAAAATAACATAAAAATGTCTAGTCAAGTAGGAAGAAGAGGTAAAATAAACAAATGTAAAATAAGAACAACACAAAACCAACAGTTGATGTAAAAAATCTTTAACATCCTACCAATGTATTCATTTTGAGGGTGGGTTCTATGCCATTTTCGTACATGAAGCTTTGTTCCCTTTTTAACAAATAAAACTCTATAATACTTTTCCCTCCAAAATTATCCTTTGCTTGCCAAGAAACATAAAATGTCTTGAGCAAAATTAAAATAGTAAATAAGAGATGGGCAAATCTCAAGATTATCCTTGGCTGACATTACATCAGATAGAGTCAGAATCGTTTTGAATAGACAAAGAGTAGTTTATTAAAGTCACAACTGCAGTGCAAATGAGAATGTTCACATTATTTTTATCCTTATTTGTAATTTGGGTTGTAATTCAAAGTAGTTTTTTTTTTTTTCCTGAAGAAAAGTATAAATGAACTGATACTTTCCCTAATCTCATCCCACATGTATCCACATGAACTGTGACTTTTTTCTCTAATGTTCCATGATGTTGACTGTTGTAATATAGCAGTACTGTTAGAATGTGAGGACCTTAAGATTGGATCAAACCCATGGGTAGAAGAGGTCACATTTTGTTTTCTTCTAAAATGAGTCAAGTTTGTGTTCCTAAGGTGAAAAGTATTTTCTGAATTAAATTTAAGACCAGGCTGAAAATTGGAAAATAAGCTATGAAGTGGAGATAAGGAGAGAAGGAGTGGGTTGAGGGTAGAGGTTCAAGAGTGAAGCTACAAATGAAGTGTGAACTGAAGGGCTCATTAATATTGTGCTCTGTAGATGCTACGGAGTCAGACCAGTGGCTTACGGAAACTTCCCTGTACTATACAAATTGCAGCCACTTAAAGAACAAAGAACAATTCAGGGCGCCTGGGTGGCTCAGTTGGTTAAGTGACTGCCTTCGGCTCAGGTCATGATCCTGGAGTCCCGGGATCGAGTCCCGCATCGGGCTCCCTGCTCAGCGGGGAGTCTGCTTCTCCCTCTGACCCTCCCCCCTCTCATGTGCTCTCTCTCTCTCAAATGAATAAATAAAATCTTTAAAAAAAAAAAAAAAAGAACAAAGAACAATTCAAAGAGTTAAAAGGAAGAAGAAGGAAAATAGGACTGGGAGATAGGTATGAGAAGAAATTTAAGACAGTGATGGAAGAATTAGCTATCATGAATTCATTTCTTATCCCTCTATTGCATGTGCTGGTTAAAATACCTTGAGTGAGGTTAATTCTTACACCTCTGCTGAGATTCACTAATCCTATACTGCTCTGGTATTTTAAAACTAGGTTTCTTTGCAAAAAGATTTTGGCTCAGTTGCTAAATGCATACCATTTTACATTAGGAACATGTAAATAATTCAAGTGTCTTTAGTGTACCTGTCAGAAGAATGAAGAAGATTTGAAATTTACATGTACATAAAAGAGCAAGGGCGGTAGATGGGAAGACAAGGTCCCTGACCCCTTGATTCTATCTTGGCATCATAGAGCTGTGTAGGGCCAGTAGTTCCCATTATAAGATAAAAATGAATCTATATTGATTTCTAATCTCTCTTGAGCATCTTTTGGAAAAATGATGTTTATTCACAGAGGAGGTACCAATCACTGCAGAGCTCTAATGATTTGTTTCAGATGAAAAATGAGCCTGATGTCAAATTATACTAAGCTCTGGGGCAATGTGTTTGTTTTATTTTCTCTTTTTCAGCCAGGGTGAATATCGTTATTTAAAACTCTATTACTTCCCATGAAACCTATGGCATCTTATTATATAAAGTAGTTACATGCAGTACAAACATAATCTATTTTCTACTGTCACTGAATTGAAAGAGCAGGAGCTTTGTTATTTATATATCCTAACCCCCCCCCCACTATGCTGTGCACATAGTAAGATAATAATCAATCTTTGTTTAATCAATGCTTATAAAAATCTTGTTCAAATATTAGGAAAACAGGTGTTCTTGCACTACTTCTCTTGGCTTAATTGAGTCCAATTGCATATATCTTTTATTGTGAGCCAATTCAAATCCCTCTTGGAAGAATGCAATTATAAATCATAAATTAATGAAAATTATAGTGATTTATGAATCACGTTCCCACAGAAGACCAAATGTTCTATATTTTCAATCATCTCTACAATCCCAAAACCTAAGAATCTGGTACTTCTGTTTGTATTTAGTGTTCACTTAAATGGTTCAGATTGAAAATGACATTGGGTCATTGTCACTAACACCAACTGTCTAATCTGACTATAAATTTCCTTTGGCTCCCATTAAACTTTTGAACTGCTGGTGAAAAATCTGGAAAATTATGACTATAATCAGGGCATATGCTTCCAATTTTGATAGGAGGAATTAGATATGACTGCAATTTATATTAGATTATGCTCAAACATTTTACTAGTTAATTCATCAAAACACAGATATGTTTTCCAAATACTGACTAATTTTGGAATTCATATTAAATTTGCAGAGACATTTAATCCATATGCTTCATACTGTAACTCATCATTTTGTAGGCGAGAACAGGTCTAAGTTCAGGACTATTTTTTGACTAAGACACTTGGAGTGTTTTTAATTAACATTTAAAACTTTTTTTCTTTAAGGCAGGAAGTTATGTTTGACAAAGTTAAGACCAAACACCAAAAGGTTAGTGTTTTGTCTAGAACTCGGCATACATGAATCTTAAATGAATTTTAAACCTGGCTAAAATAAGCTGTCTCACTCCTTGAGGAAGTGATAGAGAATAAGGAGGTTTGCCATTAAGAAACTTACAAGTGAGTATTTAATACCAGCTAGAAATCAAGGAAATGTAGATGGAAAGGAATCAATTTGTTAAGGAAAATAAATCCTTCTTTATAATAATTAGGCCATGCACGCATGAGTAATTTCTTGTATGTTTTTGAGGAGTTACATAATTTTGGCCCATAATTTTTCTCATTTAGAGTTAAATTTAAAATCTATCTCTGAAACTGCCTACCTCAGACAAGTCAGGTAGTATCTAGTCAGGGGAGCATGTGTGTCTGTGAGAGAGAAGGAGAGAGAGAGATGGAGACGGAGGAGAGGGAGAGAGAGAAAAGGAAGGAGAAGGGGTAGGAAGATGTTACTTCTGAGCTCATGCCCTGGGGCTGGGAATCATGGATTGCCTTTTGGTCTGGTTGATACTCTGACAAAATGAAGATGGTTTAGCAGGGTCTAGAAAATGAATCAGAATTGTCCATTATAAGGAGTAAAGAACAGATGGGGTAGAGGATAGGAAGGGAGGCATTGGATGTTAGGAAAAAAAAAAAAAAAGGAGATCAGAGGAGAATCAGAGCTTTGATAGCCAGAAATAAATTGAGGCCTATGTAGTAGCCAGCCTTCAAAAAGTTCTTCATTTCCTCATGGAAATGTTTTCTCATGGTCTTGTGTAGTCTCCTCACACTCTGAATCAAAGCTGGCCTGCTGACCAATAAAATATGATAGTAGTGATGGTGTATAATTTCCCAAGCTAGCTCATGAAAGGCATGCCGCTTCTGCCCCCATCTCTTGAATTACTCCCTCTGGAGGAATTCAGTCACTGTGCCTCAAGGACATTCAAGAAGCTCCACATGGAGGGAAGCTAAAGTTCTGGCTGGAAGCCAGCGCAACCTTGCCAGTCCTGTGAATGAGCCACCTTGGAATTACACTCTCCAGGCCCAGTACAGCTTTCCTGTGACCTCAGTCCCAGCTGTCATCTGATTGTAACCTCAGGAGAGATCCCAAACAAAACCATCCAGCCAAACTCCCGAATTCCTGACCCACAGAAACCATGATAAATTATCTCTTGTTATTGTGGTTTTAAGTCATTACGTTTTGAGTGGTTGGTTGCATAGCAATAGATAGATAAAACAGTGCAAAAAGTTGACTTGGGAACAAAATGTATCTGTTTATGAAAATAGCAAATATATATTGAGGACCAGGTACTTTGAGACTGTAATGGAGAAAAGATTGTTATAATCTAGACTAAGTGAACTTATATTCTAATGGAGGTGGATCCTCCTTCAATGTTTTAAAAGCATTTTAAATGTTAACAAATTACTAGTACAGTAATAAAAATGAAGACATTCGTATGAGGCTAAAGTGAAAATTGAGGGTTAATTGGGGGAAGAGTGTGTGGGAAAAATGTTCATGGCAGTTTCTGAAGAGATGACATTTAAATCAGAATAAGAAGGCAGAGAAGGAGCTAGTACATTCTCTGGAGGGAAACACAGACATATGTGTTCAAAGGTCCTGGGCTGAGAAAGAGCTTTGTATATTTGAAGGTAGGAAAGAAAGTTGGATATGAGTGAGTGATGAAGATTGTGAACAAGGAAGGTAGAATGAGGGGCAGGGACTAGATTTTGTAGGATTTTATAAACAGTAGTAAGAAGTTAGGATATTCAGTGGTAATCCACTGAAGGATTTTGAACAGAGGAAAGTAACATTCTCAACAAATACAATTAGTGGTAGGCACAAAAGTACTCCTTCCTTATAGTGACAGTTTCTTTAGGGATTGAGTATTCCTGATGACCAGTCAGGGTCCCATGCCTTCAGTGACATTTCTTGATAAATAAGTATTTCTATTTATTTTGAATGTGTTCGTTCAGTGGAGAACTGTGAGATGAATAAGTAGTGCAAACATTTGGGAAAGGATTCCTGGTACATAAATTTGTTACTGTGTATTTTGGAGAACATAATAGCAGCAGGAATAGCATCTTTGGGTTTGGTTTGTATTTGGAATGCTGTAATATACAACCATATACCAGTAAAGAACATTTTCATTTCTCTAGGGTCTTATGGGTCTAATAGGTGAAGAATCTTCTAAGACAAAGATCTGCTGAATTATAGTCTACAAAATGCCTCACTATAATCAGGAAAACCATTTTATTTACCCACATCCTCAGCCCAGTGTTCCAAAGAAATAATCATATGTAGTAAGTATAATCATGTTTTTCTAGTTTAAGGAACCCTAATCGTGTTGAATCATGGCACAGACATGATTTGGCAAAATGAAATAATGCAGGTAACATTCAAAAAAAGAACACATTAATTTTGGATTTGCAATTTGCTACAATTACTATTACTAGCCCTATTACTTTAATAGTGGATATTCAATTTGGATTTTGCAATTTTTTTTCCAAAAGGGTTGAGTGTCAACTCAAATTCTGTAATTTGCATTTTTAAAAAATACAATTCTCATCAGTGTAAAGTATTGTTTGTCACCTGGCAGGTAATAATTTCCTATCCCAACTCTTAGTTCTGGTGAATATTTCCCTTCAAAGAATATATTAAATCAAAAGAACACAACATTTTATGCTAATGCAATCTTTGTAAAGGCTGAGATAAAATTTCAAGTACTGATAATTATGAAAACCCTATAAGAGGATTCTAGAAATATTGGTTTCCCTTATTCCTAGGGATACTGTTCTATCAAAAATAAATGATTCTGTATATTCATTTTCAAAAGACTAGTTCCAAGGGATATATTTCCAGAAAGCACCTTTCTCAAACAGGCCATTTAATTCCCTCACTGAAGAACCACATTTCATAATTATGCATTTGCAAGAGACAGTAACATGTACATATTATTTGTCTTTGGAATGATCATTTTAATTTTAAAGTATGTAATGGCTCAAAATAGTAATTTTTTGAATAACCAGATGCATTCAAAAATTCAATAATTACACATTATTTAGCACCACTTTGTTTAAGGTTTTGCTAAGAGTCAGGGATTCAAGAAAGAAAAGACTTATTCAACCAGCCATTAGTACAGTTCATGAGGCAAAGAATTTCATACTATATTGTGAGTGTGTGGGAAAAATGTTCATGGCAGTTTCTGAAGAGATGACATTTAAATCAGAATAAGAAGGCAGAGAAGGAGCTAGTACATTCTCTGGAGGGAAACACAGGCATATGTGTTCAAAGGTCCTGGGCTGAGAAAGAGCTTTGTATATTTGAAGGTAGGAAAGAAAGTAGGTAGAGGGTAGGAAGGGAGGCATTGGATGTTAGGAAAAAAAAAAAAAAAAAAAGGAGATCTATGGAACAAGTAAAAGAAGACAACCACTATAATGATCTCAGAAAGAAGCCAAAGTGAAGGAAGGCTTCCTGGAGGAGGTGATACTTGAGCTGGGTTTGAAGCCTGAGTGAGAGAAGTAGAGCGGGCAAAAGGGGAAAATAACAAAAAAAAAAAAAAAAAAAGCAAGACTAAAAGGGGTCTTTTCTGCTGTATTATGATGTTGTGATCTATTCATAATGCAAAACAAAACATGGGGATATTTTTACTCAGATCTTAAATCTATTTTAGAAAAACTTAAACAAACCTAGCTTATGGATTTTTTCAAAAAATCATCCTCAGTTGTGTTTGGCATGCTGATATTGTCTTAAGTCTCTATTTTAGAAAGAGAAACTCAATACCCTAATACTCATGAAGGTGGCTGGCACGCCAACCTTAGAGAGCAAAATCCTTAATTAAGGCTCAGATCAACCACAGCGAAGCAGCAGTCTTTCCCGTATTGATCTGGATAAACTGCTTAGGAGAGTGAAAATGCCATTGTCTCTTTATTTTCCTTACACAGCCAGAAGTTGAATTTCCACCATTTGGGCTTCAGCAAAATAAACCCAGAGTGATGCTCCACTCTGCGGATTGACCACCCAATCTCCTTTGCTGCTTTATGGTCTGGACAAGGCCACAGCTACCCATTAGGGTGGCTCTTACATTCAGCATACTTTCCTCATGGTCAGCGTCTCTGGGAACCTTGCTTTCAGAACACTGTTATAAAGGTGCTCTTGAGGACAATGTGAGAGACAATCAACACCCTGACTAGGGCACTTGGAAAGATAAACCATGTTGTTCTTTTGAGCAAGAAGTCATTAATCCAAGCAAAAGATAGGAAACCATATCACCACCAAAAAAAATCTTTCTCTGGTCTGCTTTTTGTATAGCCAGTATTATACCATATCAAATGCTTTTTATGCTTGTGAAGAAATCAGCAAAACCATCTGTTGCTATACAGTTAAGTAATCATTAAAGTGCTTTTAACCAAATTGCAAGGAGTTTATAATTGGATTGAAGACTCCTTCCTGTATAACCTTAGTGTAGAGTTCCCTTGCCAGGGACATGTTCTTGTTAAAATGTTTGCAAGAGTTAAGGCAGTTATTAGTTGCAGATATGGTACGATTGTCTACAGTTAGAGTCTTAGGGTAGATTTCCAGCTGTAGAACCTGAAATAAGATCCATGCAGTTGAGTCATTGCTTGGTTCTCTCCCATTTCCTATCCTCCTTCCCTCAGTCTACTGACAGTCCCACAGAGGGTGGCTTTAGTTTGATGCCACAGGGAAGGTCTCCAGAGTAATTTGTGCCTCAGTATGTCTTAAACTAAACAAAGGTTCTGAAACCTTCATATTCCAACACCCTTCCTCAGAGGATCGCAAGGAAACTTCATTCCAAAGCACTTCCAAGTCTCGACGTACTGGCTCCACAAGCCTGAGAGGAGTACAAGGAAGAGGACCATATGCTGACTTTTGTAAGAAAAAAGTGTCATGAAGCTGGGAAGACATAAGTAAGTAAATAAAAGTATTAAAGGAGATCTGGTTGAAGTAAAGTAATTACTTACAATCAGTTAATGATTTAGTTGAATATGGATAGATAAACGTTTGATGAGAAGTGATACGGACTTGGAAAGAGACAATTTACAATCAGGGCTTTCCTGAAAATTTATGACATGTAGCCCAACTAAGGATGAATATCTAGATGGACATCACCATTTCAAAGCATTCCATTTACCAAAATGGCCAAAAAGATTGGAGAGGTGATTATTTTCATTACGGATTCTTGGGAATGGTGGACTCTAACGGAAAGATCATTGGGATAATTGTCAGAATGGAATTCTACTATCAATTTTATTCCATGCTGGTGAATCAGAATATAGGAATAGAAAGTATTTCTGCCTTATGTGTTGTACTGACTGATGTGGTGTAGACACCAATCAGACTCTCCTTTTCGAGGCTGGGGCTCATATTTCTACAGCCGCTAATAGTGGCAGATATGAATGATTCATGGCTGAGTCTTTCTTCAGGAAACTGCCTTTGGCCAAAGTTCACAGCTTCACTAAATGCTAGGGTCCCCTCTCTGGGAACAGTCTCTGTATCTGGTAGAAATTCAAGTATGAAGATCTTACCCCTAGCCTTAATTTTGAAATATTCGAACGATTAAGCCATCACCAGAGCTAGTTGTAGGATTAGCCAAGGCTTCCTTTGCAGCTGCACAACAGCTCAACTTCTCCTTCTGTCCAATCCTGCTTCTTTCAGTCCCTCACAGTTGTTTTCTATAGTTCTCTCCAAGAAATGTCCTGAAGGTACAGTCTGTTTTCTGAGGAATATGATATAAAAATGTTGGTGATACATTGGTCCCATGCAGCAGAATTTGGATGGGATTTTATTCTTTTTTTTTTTTTTTTAAAGATTTTATTTATTTATTTGACAGAGAGATAGAGAGCACAAGTAGGCAGAGTGGCAGGCAGAGGGAGAGGGAAAAGCAGGCTCTCTGCTGAGCAAGGAGCCCGATGTGGGGTTCCATCCCAGGACCCTGAGATCATGACCTCAGCTGAAGGCAGCCGCCTAACTGACTGAGCCACCCAGGCACCCCTGTTCTTTACTGTGGTTACATATACATAAAATAAAACTTACTATTTTTTTGTATTTAATACTGTTGCATCTTTTTTAATTGAAGTATAGTTGGCATACAGTATTCTAAGTCTCAGGTGTACAACATATTGATTTGACAATTCTGTATATAACTTAATGCTCACCACAATAAGTGTAGTCACCATCTCTCACCATACAATGTTATTACAATATTATTGAGTATATTCCCTATGCTGTAATTTTATCTCTGTGAGTTACTTATTTTATAACTAGAAGTTTGTTCCTCCCCTTTTTCTGTTTTGCCCATATCCCACCCACCTCCCTCTGGCAACCACCAGTTCACTCTCTCTATTTAAGCATCTGTGTTTTGGTTCATTTGTTTTGTTTTTTAGATTCCACATATTAGTGAATTCATATGGTATTTGTCTTTATCTGACTTATTTCACTTAGCATAGTATCCTCTAGTTCCATCAATGTTGTTGCAGATGATAAGATCTCATTGTTTTTTATGGCTGAGTAATGTTCTACACTTATCCATTCTTCTGTTGATGGACACTTGGGTTGCTTCCATATCTTGGGTATTGTAAATAATGCTGCAGTTGGCACAAGCATGCATATATCTTTTTGGATTATTGTTTTTGTTTTCTTTGGGTAAATATGGTATTTCTATTTTTAACTTTTTGAGGAATCTCCACACTATTTTTCACAGTGGTTGTAGTAATTCCCACCAACAGGGCACAAAGATTCTCTGTTCTCCACACCCTTGCCAACACTTGTCATTTCTTGTCTTTTTGACACTAACCATTATGACTGGTATGAGGTGGTATCTCATTGTGGTTTTGATTTGTGTTTCCCTCATGATTAGTGATGTTGAACATCTTTTCATATGTTTGTTGGCCATCTGTATGTCTTTTTTTTTGTTTTTTTTTGAAGAATGTCCCCTGCCCAGTTTTTAATTGGATTGTTTGTTTTTTTGTTATTGAGTTGTATACGTTTTTTAAAATATATTTTGGGTATTCGTCCCTTACTTAGTATTTCATTTGCAGATATCTTCTTCCATTCACTGTGTTGCCTTTTTGTTTTGTTGATGGTTTCCTTTAATGTGCAAAACTCTCAATTTTAATCATTTTAAACTACATAATCCAGTGGCATTAGTACCCTCACATTTTGTGCAAAATCACCATTCTCCAGTTCTAGGAAATTTTTGTCACCTTGAACAGGAACCCTTTACTCATTAAGTAGTAACTCCTCATTCCCCCTCCTTCCTTGCTTAAGCAACTACTCATCTGCTTTCTGTCTCTAGATTTTCCTTTTCTGGATATTTCACATAATTTGAATCATAAAATATGTAGCCTTCTATGTCTGGCTTCTTTTATTTAGTACAATGTTTCCAAGATTCATTCATGTTGTAGCATGTATCAATGCTTTGTTCCTTTTCATAGCTAAGAATATTCTATCGTATGGATATATGATTTTGTTTATCTATTAATTCATTAATGGACACTTCTGTTGTTTCTACCTTTTGGCTCTTATGAATAGTACAGCTATGAACATTCATATGTTTGAAATTTATATTTCAGGTTTTTGCTTGAAAACCTGTTTTTAATTTTGCGGGGTATGTATGTAGGTGTGACATTTCTTTTTTTTTTAAGATTTTATTTATTTATTTGAGAGAGAGCATGAGGGGGGGAGGAGGACAGAGGGAGAGGGAGAGTCTCAAGCAGACTCCATGCTGACCAAGAGCCCGATGTGGGGCTCATTCTAATGACCCTCAGATCATGACCTGAGTGAAATCAAGAGTTGGATGCTTAACTGACTGAGCCATCCAGGTGCCCCTGTAGGTGTGATATTTCTCATTCCTATGGTATTTGTTTTGACTTGTTGAAGACATGCCAAACTATTTTCCATAGTGGCTGTATTATTTTATGTCACCATTAGTAATGTATGAGCTATTTTCATTACAAACAGATTCTGGGGAGTGGTAGACTCTAATGGAAAGGTCATTGGGATAATTATCAGAATGGAATGTTACTTCCATTCTAGTTTCTTCACATCCTCACCAATACTTGTTATTTTCTGTATTGTTGAATGTGGTCATTTGTAGTAGGTGAAGTAGCATCTCATTGTCGTTTTGATTTATAAATTACTAATAATTAATGATGTTGAGTATCGTTTTTTAAAGATTTTATTTATTTATTTGAGAGAGATAGAGTGAGCAAGAGAGAGAGAGAGAGCATGAGTGGGCAGAGGGGCAGAACAAGAGGGAGAAGCAGACTCCCCACTGAGTAGGGAGCCTGATGCAGGGCTTGATCTCAGGACCCTGAGATCATGACCTGAGCCGAAGGCAACTGCTTAACCGACTGAGCCACCCAGGTACCCCAGATGTTGAGTATCTTTTCATATGCTTGTTTGCTATTTGTAATTCTTTGCTCATTTTCAATTGGATTGTTTGTCCTTTAGTTATTGAGTTATAAAATTCTTTACATATTTAGAATGAGAATTTGTACCCAGCTTGCAATAGACCACATGACTGATTGTGTCTTGACATCACCTGGAATGCTACAGAGGTGCAAATGTGAAAACTTTCACTAGTGGTGAGTTGAGACATGATATTGTGGAAGAAAATACTCCGGCAGGTGTAATATCTCATGCATTTGAGAGGTTCTATGAATCTTATAATGATAAATATTATAGGATCATATGCCTCTTGCTGGGAGCTATCAATGTATTAGAGAAAGATAGTGAAAGTAAGTGAAAAATTAAAAATCAAATAGCCAATTAAAAGCTAAATTAAAAAGTCAGAATCGTTTTATGGTAGCATATGAAAGAGAATCATCTTCTAGAGTTTGAGCTCAGAAGAAGCAGAGGATCAGGTTGTAAACTTAATTTTAATGACAGCAGAATTCCTAGATAATCTTGATTTTTTTTTTATGATTTTGAATTTTTAAAACCATTCCAGGTCAGAATTTCTAATGAGAGTAACTGGGACCATGAGATCTGGGATAGAAACATTATGTTGATTCACTGAAAGATCTGGAATCCCCAAATTTCCCTAAATTTTCTCTGCCTATAGAAGTATCTTTCTTATCCTGAATAAAGACTAGGACCTCCCCATACATTTGCTTGCAGATGATGCAGAGTCTTGCCTTGCAAGACACATGCCTTCCTCAAGATAATGCTCCAACCTCCTCTTCTAGTCATCAGACCAATAACTAGGTCAAGTCATGACCTATGCCAACTGGGAAAATCCTAGACCTGCTAAGGAAGGAAAGAGATTACTTGGAAGGATATAATATTTAATAATAATAATAATAGTATTTTTTTGTTGTTGTTGGGAGGGGTGAGGTTGGGAGGCAAACATAAAGTTTGACAATGGAGCATTTATCAGTATAAGAGGACTCTTCCATGAGGCAGGGTTTACCACTATGTAAAGAACCATGGAAGAGGGTGTTAACTTTCTGCCAGGATGACTCTTACAATCTTGGAGTAAATGATCCACAGTAGGCAAAACAGAAATGCCAGTATTCCCATGGCAGAAACTAGAAGAAGGGACCAAAAGGCTTATAGGAATGGGCATGTGAGGTTAGAGATACTTTGTCACCTAAAAAGTTCATTAATTATATCTCACACAAAGACAGAAGGCACTGGACTTACTAAGTGATAAGGAATTTGCTGGTGAGAGGGTCACTAGCAATACTGAGAAACTATTGTAACTTCTTCTGAGGGCCAGAGCTAATGGTAGAATATTTGGTTACAGAAATCGGTTCCATTATGACAATAGGGACAATAGGGTCCCCAAAATAATAGAGACCAAGTGGTGATATTTAGTTATTAGAAGCATGGAGGGAGCTATTATTGTAACAAGCAGAAAAGTTGGAGAGACAGCCAAGGGACCCTAATGCACATATTACTATTGAGGTGGTAAATAGGATCCCCAGAGGGCAAGGTAGATAAGCAGGCAACAAGGATATGGATCAGTCTATATAATCAAAATAAATCAAAGGTGAATAATCATAAAGCCCCCCTAATAGAAATGATTATCTTTTTAGACCTGCAACCCATTGACTGAAGAAGAGGCCAGAATTCTTAATCCAGTAAAAAAAAAGAAAAGAAAAGAAACATGGTATACAGTAATGATTTTTCCCATCCTTTTCCAAATGGACCAGTAACTATTTACTTAGGTTGCTAAATACTTGAAAAAGGTACTATCTAGACATTTTGAAGACTGCATGAAGCAGAGTCCGTTTTTGCGTCAATGACCCAGGACCTGAAGCTTTATTATACCCATCTTCCTTCCCCTGGAATATAATTTATAGTGACCAGGCAATAAAAAAGAGTCCTGGGCATATCTGGCTCATAGTGGGTGCACTGGATTTATGGAACTACTCAGTGATCATTTTAACACAGATATATTTGGTTGCTGAAAGCAGTCCCCTACACCCCCCGCCCCCACCCCTGCCACACACACACATCAGTTTCTTGGCATCTGGGATAAAAGCTATCACAGTGGTGAAGGAAGGCCAAGTGGAAAAGAATAAAACTACCCCAGGATTATAAGAACTATAATAAAAGGGATCTCATATTATTTGGATCTCCTACACAACTTCACATTTGTCTACAATATCTTTCATATCTATTTAATCAGATAAAAAAGCCACCCTCGCCTAATGCACTGGAAGAGTTGGCAAGATATATGCATTTCTGAAAATGGGAGATGAAACCTATACGAACAAGGACTCAGCAAATGAATACAGTTTGTGAGGGTCTGGTGGTCTACAACAAACCAAGATATTATCTCTAAAGTAAAATACAAGTAATCGCGTCTTGCATCTCTCGCAAATAAAAAGGAAGCACCATTGTGCTTTGTTCATTTTCAATTCTGTATGCACCATATTCCACACATTGCTTCAAACTGTTAACTGAATGATACAGAAGACTACCACCTTAAATGGAGTTTAGAATTGGAAAGGACTTAATATTAGGTCCCAGCTGTGGTACAGATTACTCTGCCACTTGGGCCATAAGATGTAGCACACTATATGACATTAGATGTCATCTATAAGGGAAAAAGATACCATGTGGAATTCATGCCAAGCCAATTTAGGGGATTGCAATGTAGAATCCTAGTGTTCTGGTGTCAGGCCATGCTATCTATAGTAGAAATCTATATAGCATTTAAAAAATAGATTCCAGTATGCTATTAGGTATTTATGGAGATAGAGTATTTGATTATAGGTCATCAAATGGCCATATAACCAGAAACAACTACCATGCCTTTGATTTTTTCAGTTCTAATAAGTCCTAGAGTTGGAGGCATCAGCAACAATCCTTCCTAAGTTGAAAATGGTACATTCAAGAGACTGGGCAGAGTACATTCAGAGGTAAATGAAAACTGCATGAACAAATGGCATAGAACCCATATCATCAACAACTGCTACACAGCCTCCTCTCCTTCAGCTTGTGCCTATACCATTAGGGAAGAACCTATGGCCAACTGATGGAGTAGGAAAAAGGCCAAGTTTGTTTATAGGTGTGTTGGCTTTGTATGTGGATGAAAGCCTAACGTGCCCTCTTCCTACACTATAGCCCTCCTCAGGGGTTGACTGAATGACTGAATGACTGGTGGGAAGAAATCTCAGTGTCAGAGTTTTGAACTGTGTGCTTGGCCATCCATTTTGTGAGGAAAGAAAAGTAGCCCAAGGAAGGGATATATCCATGCTTGTGGGTAGTGGTAAATGGCATGATTACAAAAGCAGGAAGTGGATGGACCTCTGAGAGAATCCATTCCAAAAGAAGCATTGCAGAAGAAAGGACAAAGAATGACTTGGAAGTAGCAATGGAGCTAGACAGGTCAGATTCTGGATATAGTTTGAAGGTAAAGTGAAATGGATTTCCTGATGGATTATACATGGTTTGTAGAAGATAGCAAGAAGTCAGGGAAGTTTCCAAGATTTTGTGCCTAAAATACACACACACACACACACGCACACATTACTTTAAAATACAGTAGAGATAAAAAATATTAATAGTAGTTACGCTCTCAGTTTTCATAGCATTTAATTCACATATAATTTTTCTTCTTGCTCTATAGTATTCAGAATATAATTTTGATAGCAACATAATATTTATTGGTTTACTTTAGCCATACCTCTGTCATTGAATAAATCAATTGTTTACCACTTTTTTAGTCAATATTAACTAATATTGCAAAAATTATGTTATTGCATAGAAATTTGCGTTTAGGATTAATTCTCTAAGATGATATCACTGGCAATAACACTTGAAGAAATGTATCTTGGTTTTCTCTTACATTTGAGGGTATTAATTATTAGTTACATGTGTGTCTTTATATGTACATAAATGACAATTATATAACATAAAATATATTACATATATCATGTTATATGATATTATTTTACATGTAAAATATAATATTACATAACCTATATTATGTATGTATAAGCATAAAATATTTGCCAGTCTTATAGGGATATATTATAACTTAAAAATGTCTTCATTTGTTTGATTACTATTGAGATAGAAATCTTTTTTCCATATACTTGAAAACTGTTTCACATTTCATCTTGTAAATGGTCTGTTCGGGCCTTTTCTACTTTATTTCTTGAATTTTTTGGTGTTTTTTTATTGATTTGTATAACTTTTCTGTATTAATAAAGACTTTGTCAGTTTGTCACATTTGCTGGAAATACTTTTGGCAGCTTTTTTTGAAATAGACTTTTTATAGCTTTTTGTTGATGTGTTGCTTTGTGATTCCTTCTTTATTTCTAAATTTAAAACTGTATCCACTTGTCAGAAATTTTTCTCAACAGCCTATTCCATTTTCTCCTAGTTATCTATGCTTTCATCTTAATACTGAATTCTTTTTGCCTCCTGAAATGTCTCTTGCTGTATAGTAACTTCACCATTATATATAAGAAAGCCAAGGTAGAGAGTAAATGTCTTACCCATGCTTTCCTGTCCGCCCCCCATCATACCCCCCAGCTTAGTTGGCAAGAGAGAGAACTCGAAATAGAAGCCATCTGCAATGTTAGCAAGACATCAAACAATAATATTTCACCTAGGAGATGTTAGACCCGGTGTTTTTTTATTTGATTAGTCAATAACTATGCATCATAGGATAGTAAAAACGAGGAAAGCTTCCTAAATGCAGGCAATGAAATACAGTAAAGCCTCTTGCTATTAGCTCCAGTAATTCATCAACCTTTTTCCTTTCCACTGGTATTTATCAAATAAATGCAACTACATTTCCAATGGGTTCTATGATTTTAATATGATTCCTGACTAAATCAAAGAATATTTACCGTTTGGTACCCAGTACTAATTATTTATACTAACTTCGGTCAAGGGACACAAAGTGAAGACTCAGGAGAATCAATAATCAATTTAATAATACTTTAATGGAGGAAAATGAATAAATCAATGGGAGAAAGAAAGGAGAGGAAAAGCTGCGATTTTTTTTTTAATACCCTGGATGTGAAATAGCATTTCTCACACCATTATGAGCATAATTTGAAGTTACTCAAATGGAGTCTTATTTGCTTGAGAAGAACCAGCAGGTTTGCTAACAGCCACTGAGACCCCTATCTATTTTATTTTCTCTTTAAGGCTTTAAATTCGACATCGTGTTCTCTGCCAAGACTTCAATGGGTTGAAGAATAAATAAAGTCTTGGGATGGCAGTGTGCTTTATAGAGAAAAATGACTGACCAATTTACATATTAGACCCTTTGCCCATATCATTATACTGGTAGAAATATGGCAGGTTTGAAATGTCAAGGTTTGAACATTAAGGACATTTGAAGTCCTATCTCCAGATCCTATTGTAATGACAAGGGTGCTTGAAAGAAGATATTTGGAGGATGTCTGTTTGTCAGCTCAGCACAACCCCCCCCATTATACTTTCCTCATCTCCATCAGCCCCCCTAAGGAATACAATTCCGAGTCCCAGGAGTGGGCTTGCCAACATTTCCTCCATCACTTTCAAGGCAGAATGGGGGGAAAAATCTCTCCTTCTTCCCACTTCTGTACTTACCACTTACTTGACACATAAATCACTTTAGTATTTTAAGACTGACAACTATTTTGAAATAAATTGCCCTATTGAAAATACATTGATCTAAATTATTGGCTAACTTGAGTGTGACACTTACTACCAAATCAAAATTGATACAGTTGTATGACAATGTATTTAAGTATTTGAGAATGAAGAATAATGTGTCCTCAAAATTAAATGAAATAATAATGGATCTCTCAGCTATTTACAAAATTTTAAATAATTCATTAGACTAATGTCAAACAAATTTTAATTCTTAAAAGTATAGAAAATTATTTTCATTTTGCAAAGGAAATTATTTTTATAACATTCACACATTTTGGTACATGTATCTTTATAAATAGATTTTGTTCTCTTAATTGTTTTAATGGCATGATTACCACACTGAATATCTTCACCTACAACTTTGACTGTTTTCAAGTTCTGATATAAATTATACACAAAACTATCTTCTACTCTTTAAAGTTAAAAAAAAAAAAACAGTATAGCACCTTCTACAAAAACATTTTTTATTTCAGAAGTCTTTGAAAGTTATAAGCTTATTTGGGGAAAAAATACATATATATAAAATAGCATGTGAATATCCTAAAATAGCTTTTGTAAATTTGTAATGAAGAAATAAGGTAACGTGAAATTTATTTTCTTCAGCATACTGTGAGAGTAAGAAGGTATTCTATTTTCTCTGGAAAGGTGTGAGTGGAAATGAATTGAAAATACATTGGAAAATGTTCTCATCAGACATATAGAGACTTCTTGATTGTTAATAAAATGTATAACTGGATATTTGTTGTGACGGTGTTATAAACACCAATTCTTTTAGCATAATGAAGTTAAACCCTGCGCAATGCAATAGAAATGAATGTGTCCTACATGTTTAGAGTATAATATACACATATGCACATGTGCAAACACACTCAGGCAAACACACACACTCACATATATATAATTCATGATCATAGCTTGAGATAAAAATTTTTTACTTTGAAATATTTTCATAAAATACGAATCACGATTGGACATTTTATTCTCTAATTTGTTGGGATAAATTCCATGTCAAGCATGTTCTTGCATAGACTTGTAGTCAAAAATGAAAAAAATCTATTCATGATAAAGATGATGGAAATGCAAATTTCAGCATGTATTGCTTTCTCGCTATGTGCTGGGTGCATTCTATGTCTTGTTTGATTCTTATAATATTGTAAGATAGGTTAGAATGTTGTATTGAGTTGGATGTTGGCCACGTGGAATATGTTCATATTCTAATCCCTGAAACCTGTGAATATTGTCTTACATGATACAAAGTTGAAAGTTACCTTATTTGGAAAAAAGTTTCTTTGTAGAAGGTATTCCTGCATCATTTTATCCATTATGAGGCAAGAAGAAGAATAATGGAAAGTTACCACTAGGTAGAATGCCCCTCTTTATTTCTTCTACCTAAAGACTAAGTCTCAAGGAAAGTACTCCACAGTAAATCATTTATGCTTTCTTTCTGCCTTAATATATAGCATAGCCTGATCTAAGAATAGCATAGAAGAAGTTATGATGTAGCCTATAAATAAAACGTTTTTATCAGGCACCACAATTTTTATATATATATTTACTTATTTATGATATATATGCACATATATGTGTGTACGTGCGTGTATTAGTTTGGTAAAATAGATGTGTAAGTATATTAAACAGATATAATTCATGTATATATTTATAAAATGTCTTGCAAGTATTTGGGTGCAAGTAATTTATTTGTTTGGTTATCCCAGAGTATGGTGAGGAAGTGAAACAATGAGACAGGGAAGAGAAGGAAGTCAATAAAAGAACATTAAATTAATGAGCAGGACACAAGATGGGTAAATGGGTTTAATGCTGATGGTTACACTTTGATAGATGGTGTAAAAACACCTCAGAATGGTTTCAAGAGAACTGGGTTATTCATGTCCCCTCGTTGGTTGAGTTTTATCTTAGAAGGATTAACTGGGTTTAATGCTGATGGTTACACTTTATAGATGGTGTAGAAGCACCTCAGAATACTTTAAAAAAAAAACTGGGTTATTCATGTCCCTTCATTGGTTGAGTTTTATCTTAGAAGTATTAACTCTCTAACACTAGAAGCCTGCTCAGTGTACAGGCAAAACATGCTCATGTGGTCAAAGAAAACTCATGTAGAGGGATGGAAGCACTTGAGGGAAGAAGTAATCAGTGTGTTTGGGAATTGCCCATTAAGCTGTATGTGACCTACAGGATGGGTAACACTATTTTGATTTATTCTGTTTTCTTTCTGTACCCAAAGAGATAATTGTACATAACCTCCTGAATGCATGTAACCACTTTTAAAGACCATAACAAAAGATTCTGAGATGCCTTTGGGCAAAGAATGACTTTTAGTCATCGCCTTATTCACCCTTGCTTTGTCCAGCACTATTTGGGTCTCATTGTAGTTACCCAACCAATTCAATTTCGTACCAAGATGGAATATCTCCTGTTTAAACAGATACTCTTTATACTAAGTCATAACTTAATTCACTCAAATCCCTTGGCTTGGGGTCTGGCATCACTATGGAATTAGCTTTCGTTCATTTTCAATTTAAATTAATTTTCAGTAGTAAACCAATGGCATTTGGAGACTAGAAACCCAAAGAATATGTTTCCAAAGTTTCTATTTAAGTCTTTTGAAAGACTGTATAATTGAATGCATTAACGTTTTAACAGTCCGCATTGCATACTAAAGCCCTCTATAATCAAGTGGCTGGTGAATAAATTCTTGGCACTCCCATCTAGCTTACTGTAACAAATAGAATAGACGTTTTTCTGGAATAAACCTTGACCACTCAAGCTAATGGGAATCCAGTTAGGTTTTTGCCAACCTCAGGAAACATCCATTATCAATAGATGCTGAGAAAATTACATTACATGTAAGTGTTTTAGAGAGAAAATAGAAAGTGCCTCAAAGTTGACAGAAAACAGAATCCGTGATGGTATTATGATTGATTTTAGGGAGAAATAACTGTGGACGCTTAAATATACGAATTGCTTTAAAATATTTTAGACTTGTAAGAAGGGATACTATTGATCTAAAAGATACTAAGGTATCTTGGTTACTTATGATTCATATATAAACACATCTAAAAGATTGTTTAAAATTCATATTATTGATTTAATTGATTTCAGCAGCTCTAAGTGAGTCATTGACTATTTTGTAAATATATCAGGTAAAGATTGGGTCCGTGTTCACAAATTTATGGGTGCACTTCTGGATTTGATTCTGAAAGTAATTGTAATGTTACATAAAGAAAAAAAAAACTAGTGATAAGAGCAGACTATAAACATTGATGTTTTGTTTGACTAAACACTCCTGATGGGAAGTTTTCCTTGCCGTATTGAGATCAGCTATTAAACAAGACAGATGAGGAAATGTTAGAAATTTAAGATAATATTTTTGTTTGTCTTTTTGGATTGTGAGGGGGTGGATTCAGGATCAAATCCTCAGGTTTTCTCATCTTTTATTTTTATCTTCTAATTAGAGCAGAAAAGAAAATGGGTGTTTTAATTTTGATTACCCAGTTTAGAGTATTTAGGAATTGCTAGTCCAAAGGAAATGCCAGAATACATTTTTAATTTATTTAAAACTCTTTTAACTACTGTGAGTGATTTGAAATTTCATCTCAGGGCAAGATCAATTTAAGGAAGCAGAAGGAATAGATGTTTCAGATCTCCAAAGTGATTACATTTAGATCACAACTTTACTTCCGGGAATTATTTTTAGTGCATATTTTCAACCTTTGAAAATAAATTCATGAATTGTAATCTCATTCCTTCATTCTACCTGCCATAAATGTGGAGACAGATTAAGCCAGACTTGTGTCACATGATCCCATATATAAAATGACACTTGGGGGCACCTGCGTGGCTCAGTAGATTAAGCGTCTGCCTTTGGCTTAGGTCATGATCCCACCAGAGTCCTGGGATCAAATCCTGCATCGGGCTCCTTGTCCCTCTGCCTGCCACTCCCCCTGCTTGTGCTCTCTCTGACAAATAAATAAATAAAATCTTTAAAAAAATAAAAAATAAAATGACACTTGGAATTTTAAAAGGAAATGACTTCCAGGGGAGTGTTTATCCACCATCATGACTCCAGATTTGTAACCTTGAATTTTAAACACACCATAATAGCAAACCACATGGCTGTTGTAAGTTAAACCTGGAAGGGATGGTTTCCTGGGCACTGTCCATGGGAATATGGTCTGTCTTCATTAGTAATGACAGGAACCAACCCAACACTGCAGGGAATCTTTCAGTCTATTCCCACTGAAAGACGCTTGCCTCCTTGTGCACTTGTGGTGAGCATCAGGTGATGGAGGGAACTGTTAAATCACTATATTGTACGCCTAATATTACACTGTATGCTAACTAACTGTCAATGAAATAAAAACTTCAAAATAAACCTAGTTAGGAACTATCTGATTAAGAACTTTACTGTGACTTCCCCCTCAAACTTTAAGTATTGGGCAAATCACTGCCCCTCTCAGACCTCAATGATAAAATGAGAGGTTTGGATTAGGCAGGGATGAAAATCAGGGAGGAAACACCAGGAATGTTTTGTTTTGCTTTGTCGGTTACATTGTCTCTGAACTACATTAGAGGCTGCCAGCATAATTTTGAGGCTCCATCCAAGCATAACCAAAAAAAGGTGGAATGATGTTGTTTAGTCAATGACATGGATGTGACTTTTTTTAAAATTTCATTTATTTATTTGACAGCGAGAGACAGCGAGTCTAGAGGGAACAGAAGCAGGGAGAGTATGAGAGGGAGAAGCAGGCTCCTCGCTGAGCAGGGAACCCCATGTGGGGCTCGATCCCAGGACTCTGGGATCATGACCCGAGCTGAAGGCAGACGCTTAACCAACTGAGCCACCCAGGCGCCCCTGGATGTGACATTTAAGTGTCATCTTTGCCTGTAGTCTGTGACTCTTGTTATGGTAATTCAACAAAGTTCCTTTGTAAGGAGTTCGATTTTTTTAAAAATCAAAATAGCGTTAATTTTAATAAGATACATCCCTCCGTTAAATAAGTTCCTCAGAGCAAATTTGTTTTAAGAGTTTGCCCATGACCAGAATAATAGGTTGGGGGGACTGTGCAGCTTTGTGCTTTGTAGAGGGAAGCTGGGGCATGATTCACACAAAACTGAAGAGTGTTGGATGTTTTTATTAATACCAACTTTCCCCTTTCTGTAACCTTCATAACACTTCAGTTCTATGATAAATTCAAAGGGAATAAAACCTTGAATAGTTTATAATAGTTGCGTTAGTGAAACTCAGTTTCAAAGACAATTAGTGGCCGCTGACAGTTATGAAAGAGCAACAGAAGCCTGACCACTGTCTCACTGTGGCCAAGTTCATGGTTCCTCAGGTCAGATGGCTCTGTTTCAAATATGGGTCACTTGCTAGTTGGGAGACTTTGGTCAAATTTCCAATATGCCAAAATGAGGATAATGATAAAGCTTACTTTATCAGATTGTTGTGGAGTTCCTGTCAGAGAGTAAGCAGCCTTTATATTGGATGTAGTTTATGTTGTTATTTGTGTTATTAGTGAGAATATTAGTAGAGAGAATTCAGATTTTCCTCGTAATGGAATGTAGATATTAAAAACAGAAAGAGGGAGAGCACAGATGTATCAAAATGTTGATTATCGGTGAAAGGCATGGCGTTCTTTGTGCTTATTCTCTTTCTTATAACTTCTTTGGAAGTTTGACCTTATTTTCAAATAAATTTTTGAAAAGTGCAAATGAAAATAATTGGTAAGAGCCTTTTTGTCCCAAGATCAAAATACTCTTCCACCACCACTAAAAATACGGTTACATTGGATATGTTAATTAGCTTGGTTATGGTGACCGTTTCACAGTGGATACATGCATCAAAATATCAAATTGTACACCTTAAATATATATAATTCCTATGTGTCAGACTTCAATAAAACTGAAAAAAAAAAAAAGTATCAGCTGACATTTAATGCAGATTTCCAGTGTGTCAGGCACTGTGCTAAGAATGTTATATTCAGGGCGCCTGGGTGGCTCAGTCATTAAGCGTCTGCCTTCAGCTCAGGTCATGATCCCAGGGTCCTGGGATCGAGTCCCACATTGGGCTCCCTGCTCAGTAGGAAGCCTGCTTCTCCCTCTCCCACTCCCCCTGCTTGTGTTCTCTCTCTCGCTGTGTCTCTCTCTGTCAAATGAATAAATAAAATCTTAAAAAAAAATGTTATATTCATATTCATTGGCTCATGCAATGCTCACAGCAACTTATGAGTTATTGACATTCCCTGTTTTATAGAACAAGCTATTCTGAATATGAAGTTTACAGACCTACACAGTCTAGCTCATACACAGTGCAGTTGTACACAAACCTCCTGGCCTAGACCTATTAGGATTTGATCTAAAGTGAGGAATAAGTCTGAAACATAATAGACTAGATTTGAAATCAGCTAGATTTGCCTCTGACTTGTAGGTCTGCCATTAATAATTTTGTGACATTACCCAAATCCTCTCTCTGAACCTTAGTTTCTTCCTCTATAAAAACATAAATTATCTACATGTTGATTTTCAAGGATGAAATGATTTTAAGTACCAGTAATTTTTTTGCAAAATGACTGGCACAAATAAGGGCTTAATAAATGATAGGCAGGGTCACCCTAAGTGAAGAGATAGTGTCAAAAGTCAATAAAATTACATTTTTATCGAATTAAATATATGCAATTCAGAAATAGAAATGCATAACATCTGAGGTGCTATATAAATATGTGTAAGACGAACCAGAACTATAAATCATACAGAGAATAGATTTAGATATAGATATCTTTCTGAGAGTATCAAAATTTTGCCTCCTTTATTCATTTTTTAAAATGTATTTTTTATAGATCATATAAAATGAGCATTTAGGCAGAACATGGTACAGTCTTTAAGGGGTAACAGAAACTGTAAAATTTATGAAATGATCTGACACATTCATTGTTTCTGTGGAAACCTGCTATTTTGCTCTTGGTGGATAAAATACTTTTGGGGGGCGGGATTTTACCTTACTTACTCTTTCGGGTTTCCTTCTGGAAAACCACTTGTCAACTTCTTTTATATGAGACTTCCATCAGGACTTGGTAAATTATTCAAGTATTTTTGGGTCAAGGCTCTTAATTCCATTTTTCTAACTCCAAACCAAAGAGTAAACATTTCCTGATTTCTTTCTTTTAGAGATATGTGGGTAAGAACCTCTAAAATAAAAATCTCAGAGTTGGAAGGTGCCCTATGGAGGGAGAATCATTTCCTGTATAAATTTGATTACATCCAAGAAATTCACTAGTATCTCTGGTTTCCAGAATCTCTCCAGTGCAGTTATCATGAAGCTAACAGACATGTTAAGTATAAAACTCTTCCTAATCAGGCATAATTCCTAGGTGATCATTGTCAGTGGATTTGATGCCTGCATCGATCTTAATTGCACAAGTTTCAGGCAGGATTAGGCAGAATACAAGAAAAAAAATCATACAGACCAGGAGGAAAAGGTTTCTTAAGCTATTTTAGCAGCTTAGAAGTAAATCGTAAAATGTCAAGCTACAGAAATTGGCTCCGATAAATATGATTTTTTCCTGAATTAGTTCACTAAGCTTTTATCCTTTCTGAACACTTTCAGTCAATCCTAAATACTTTAAATGCCAAGCTTAATATTGAACAGTTATGCTACAGCATATATAGAAGATTGAAAGCAGCAGTCATTCTAGATGAGAATGAATTATTTTATCTTCATTTAGACCCAGAAATGAAAGAAAATAACCATCGTGTGAAAAGATTGTAAACAAATGAATACTTTGTAAAGAATCCAGGTTGTGGCTCCCAAATGGGAGAATTTAATCATTAAAAAATGTATAATCATTTCAACCAAGTTATCTCTACAGAATATGCCTCCCTCCCAACCCCCTGAGCGTCAGTATGACTGTGCTCCTATGAGGGAATATATGGTTCTAATTGTAATTTAATTTTACATCCTTATTTAGGGGGATTTAGAGTTGAAAATGACTGTAAAAATCGCATACCAGCTGTCACTTGGCTTCTATTCCGTGCGGTCTTTGCTCGATGCACATGAGTAAGTTGCAATAATGCTGAGAGAGCGTGTGCAGGAAAGGATACTTTGCATTCCTAGAACTTCTATTGGAAATACTCTTCGTTAAAAAAAAAAAAAAATCACATATAAGCTTTACCCATTTTCCAAATATCTCAAAGACTACTTTATGGCATTTGATTCCCAGGCTGTGATTTTAGACAAGAATCACATGGGACCTTAGAAAGGGCACTAATTTGGAAGTCAGGAGAAGAGTTCAAGACCCAGCACTCACAGTTATCAGCTGTGTGACTTTGAACAAATCAAGTAATTTTTCAGGGCCTTGTTTACTTCAATTTAAGCTAGTTTGATTTGACTTTTAAGTTTCCTGAGATCAAGGACCATGTCATGTTTACTGCTTTATTTATAGTACTAGATGCAAAATTGGTGAATCAAATATTTTTTGAATGAATATTGGTACCACAGTTTATTAGAACAACTCATTATTTTTTCCCAAGCTGAGGAGGATTATTTAGAATACAAAATTGCAATGTGACTTTTATCAAAGGATATCCTCAGTTAATTTTATTGGCATAGAATATAGCTTAAGGCAGAAATTCAAACCTTGTTTGGAAATATGAAGAAATCAAATGGGTTATTCTTTGTTTAATGTTCGTAGAAGTCTACCAAATGGTGCTGTTTGTAATCAAACAGCTGCTGTTTAATTCCCAGTGACAATATAATGTTTCAGTGGTTTGTTAGGAAAGGGCCCATTCATTGCTTGGTTCTATAGTTTTCTAGAACTTGTGTCAATATGTATCATTAAAGTGAAAATTCAGGAAATCCTGGTTGTCTTATCCACTGAGGTCTGAGTTCCTAAAAGGTCTGAGTCATGTTCTCCTCTAGATTCTTATTCTTAGTTTAATGCCTGGGATCCAACAGATACTAAATAACATGTGCCACTTGAATGCATACTATAAAGTTAAAGGGATTTAAGAAAAAGGAATGTGGCTTAAAAAAATAAAATCATTAACAAATATTTACTACAGATAATTGAAAAATTAAATAATTACAAGTTAGCACTGAAAAGCATGGAAGAATGATGACCATTATCTGATTATAAATTGCTCACCAAGGTAATATAACATATTTGAATGTCTAATAATTTCAGGTTTCTTTCCCCATTGTTGAATAGAGTCTCTTCATTTACCACCTTAAAAATAATTATCACCAATTGAGCTTTAAGATATATATCTATATATCTATATATATATCTTATATAGTCATTGACTGAGTTTAAAGACACTTAAGTTCTTTAAATACTTAAGTTCAGTAAAAATCAGGGAATTAAAGGAAATTGGCTAAGACCACCGGGCAAGTCAGTGTTAAAGGTGAATTGAGGACACAGGTCTTCTAATTTTTGGCTCTCTCTTATTCAATTATTAAATCCTATTCTGGAAACATTCCCTTAAAATGTCTATGAAATTGATAAAATTTCTATGTTAGTACCCTCTCTAACATTCTTAAATTTAAGGTCCCTCCTAAAGTAGAATATCAAATGTATAGTAATTTTCTCTGTTGTAGAAGACCCTGAAATTTTTCCTAGGCAAACATATGTCATTTTATCGGTGGGGACAATATTTAAACTGAGGGTTGGACATTTTTATTCATAGTTCCTTCCTTATCTTGATTTGGATATGATGTAAATATCATATGTAACTTTACTGAAATGATTTACAGGAGTGTTTTTAAAAATAATTTAATCCAAATAATTACTCAGCAGAAATTTAAAATGAGGTTTGTTTCTCTAAGTTATTATCCTTATTGAGTGATGGTTAGCAATGTTTTAAAAACACTCAGGTATTGATGGTTTCATCGAGAGCAGGATTATTTAATAAACTTCACAATTCTTGACTTCAGTGTTAGAATTGTTTTCCCTGAAGCATTTCTCAAGGTAAAACCAGCCTGCATTCTCATTATTCTCCAGCTCATCTTATTACAGTAAGAGAGCAAATATTATTGAATTGGAAAAGGGGACTGAAAATGAACAGTGAGAAAATATTTGTTTCTCCAGATGTTTTGGAAATACAACTTTCTCCCATGTTTCTCCACTAAGCACATAAAATCTGGCATTATCTAAGCCAACAAATGCATGCTATGAATTAGGATAAAAAAACAAGCAAGTAAGAGATATGAATGCTAGAATCGAAATTGTTTAAATGTTATTTTTGGTTTTTGAGAGGGCCAGTGTCCAGCATCCCTCAGGACAGAAGCTGGCATCTCCAAATAGCTGGAATTATGGGCTGCTTTCACCGGGGCAGCATCTACAGAAGCATATGCCTTTGTGCTTGAAAAGAGATGAGTACAGTGGGGTTAGCCAAGGTAGAGTCTACGAAGAAAAGTCAGTGTCCACATTTGAGGGTCATTAAGGTGATGATCCATCTTTTTTGCCTACTACTGATGGAGTTCTCTGGAGCTATCCTGGTTTGCCTGGGACTAAGGGGGCAGGATCTTTAACACTAAAAGCAGAGAGTCCCAGGAAAACAGGGATGAGTTGATCACCTTACAGTACTAAGTCATCATATGCCAGAGGTGATCTAAAGTTCAGAATTGCAGAGTCAAAAATGTGAATGCTGTGGACAGAGTGTAATCTCAGTAATGAACAAGGTGTATGATGACATGATGGTCTTGAGTTAATTATTCCATCATTGGATGATATACTGTCTAGTGGTATGCACTGGAAAATGAGTGGATGAATCAGGTTGAGCAATACATTTGAATTCTTAACCTCTACCACCTCTTAGTTTTGAAGCTTAGGGCAAGTAACTTCACTTTTCTTAGCTTCAGATTTCCATTGATGAAATAAGGCTAAGAGTCCTGCCTTGAAGGTTTTTTATGAGCATTAAATCAGATTAAAAAAAAAAAAATGAATAGACAATATAAAGAACCATTATTATCACCATTCTTATTTATGTGTCTTAAAGGGCTAAGAAATAGAACAGAAAATAGGAAGGACATCTATATGTCATTATTTATAGCCTTTCTGTAAAATTACCAATTTTCTTTTTTATTTACTTAGTTTAAATTTTTTGACAATTTATATAATTCTTAATATATCAGTGAATGTCTTTAGAGGTTCTCTTAAATATCTTAAAATATTCAGATATCCTGATATGCTTCTGCAAATAAAAAGGTAAATGCTACAGATTATATAAAGCTTCATAAGGAAATTAGAGATACCAAGGCAATTAAATATAGATATTTAATTTGGGAACTTCTATCCATTATATATTACTAAAGATCTCCCTTTTCGTCTTGCAATCTTTCATATTTTAGAGATAGAATGCAAACATTTATGTTTAAAGCTTTTTCAAACATACACTACCAATTAAAGCAGGAAAACAGTAGATAATTGATTGCTTTTTGACCTTTGAGACCTAATTTAGGGGATAAATATGGCTGCCTGTTAAAGTATAAATTCCAAAGAATCATTATTAAACAGTTTCTTATAATTCTCTTTTTTCAAAAGTTTAAAAAGAAAATCATACTGGTAATTATAAGGGAGAGGGATTTTTGAGAGATAAAAGGGGATTTAGAGATTGTTTTGTCCATTTTCTTTATTTTATAGATGGCACAGACTAGAGACATGTCATATCCCAAATCGCTTAGGTATTATCTCTGAGTTTTAGTATCCAAATAAAACGAGTGAACAAAAATAATAGTTCAGTTTCACTACTGTGAAAGATGCCTTTTTTTTTTTTAAGATTTTATTTATTTACCTGACAGAGAGAGAGAGCACAGGTAGGCAGAGCGGCAGGCAGAAGGAGAGGGAGAAGCAGACTCCCTGCTGAGCAAGGAGCCTGATGCAGGACTCGATCCCAGAACCCTGGGATCATGACCTGAGCCGAAGGCAGCCACTGAACCGACTGAGCCACCCAGGTGCCCCAAAGATGCTGTCTTTTTTAAAAAAATTACAATATTGAATTGCTTTGACTAACATGTAGATAATAAATGTGACATCCACTTAGAATGTTTGGTTTATTCTAATGCTTGTTAGTATGAATCACAATAACTCCTTGTTATTTATTTGTTTCCCTTCTAATATCATCCATAGTTAGCAGAAATAAAATTATCATTGGATTTACAGAGGTGATTTTCTGTTTGAAGTTGAAATTTCCCAGTGGGAAATAGTATCATATAACCTACCTAAGTAGGAAATAATTATTTTCACTAAAGATTTGAGAGTCATAAAGAAAATGTAGTGCGTGTGCGTGTGCGTGTGTGTGTGTGTGTGTATTCTTGCAAGGGGAAAGACATTCCAAGGAGAGATTATTATGAGCACCCACCAAGTAAAGAAATGGCTATTGGGAATCGCTCGGCATCAGGGAAATCCAAATCAAAACCTCAATGAGATACCACCTCACACCAGTCAGAATGGCTAAAATTAATAAGTCAGGAAACGACAGATGTTGGCGGGGATGCGGAGAAAGGGGAACCCTCCTACACTGTTGGTGGGAATGCAAGCTGGTGCAGCCACTCTGGAAAACAGTATGGAGGTTCCTCAAAAAGTTGAAAATAGAGCTACCATATGATCCAGCAATTGCACTACTGGGTATTTACCCCAAAGATACAAAAGTAGGGACCCGAAAGGCTACGTGCACCCCGATGTTTATAGCAGCAATGTCCACAATAGCCAAACTGTGGAAAGAGCCAAGATGTCCATCAACAGATGAATGGATAAAGAAGATGTGGTATATATATACAATGGAATATTATGCAGCCATCAAAAGGAATAAGATCTTGCCATTTGCAATGACGTGGATGGAACTGGAGGGTATTATGCTGAGCGAAATAAGTCAAACAGAGAAAGACATGTATCATATGACCTCACTGATATGAGGAATTCTTAATCTCAGGAAACAAACTGAGGGTTGCTGGAGTGGGGGGTGGGGTGGGAGGGATGGGGTGACTGGGTGATGGACACTGGGGAGGGTATGTGTTCTGGTAAGCGCTGTGAATTGTGCAAGACTGTTGAATCTCAGATCTGTACCTCTGAAACAAATAATGCAATATATGTTAAGAAAGAAAAAAAGAAGAAGAAGAATGTAGCAGGAGGGGAAGAATGAAGGGGGGGAAATCGGAGGGGGAGAAGAACCATGAGAGACGATGGACTCTGAAAAACAAACTGAGGGTTCTAGAGGGGAGGGGGTTGGGAGGATGGGTTAGCCTGGTGATGGGTATTGAGGAGGGCACGTTCTGCATGGAGCACTGGGTGTTATGCACAAACAATGAATCATGGAACAGTATATCTAAAACTAATGATGTAATGTATGGGGATTAACATAACAATAAAAAAAAATTAAAAAAAAAAAAAAAAGAAATGGCTATTGGGAAAACATGAGCCACTGAAAGATAAATTTAAAAAAAAAATTGAAACAATGTAAAAAATCACTGAGAACATGGGTATTTATCACATACAGTAAGCAGTTGTAAAATCAGATTGAACTGACTCCCTGATTGGAACTTCAAAGAAAAAGACAAAAATCCCTACATCTTTATTTCTGAAATCTTTGATGGAAGTGTCAAAGTTTGTGGTAGGAGAGAAAAGTTTGGTAAAATGTTTAAGTCCTGCTAATTCTCCTGTCCCCAAACTAATAAATGTACACTCATTTCTATTTCTTTTTTTTTTAAGGTTTTATTTATTTATTTGAGAGAGCATGGGGGGAGGGGCAGAGGAAGAAGCAGGCTCCCCACTGAGCAGGGAGCTCGATGTGGGGCTCAATCCCAGGACCCTGGGATCCTGACCTGAGCTAAAGGCAGACACTTAACCCAGCTGAGCCACCCAGGTACCCCACTAATTTCTATTTCTGTGCCCTTACCTGTTGTCGCTATCACCCTCCTGCTCTCCAAAACAGAGTGCTACTCTTTCACTCTATGGGTTTGCAGCAGGCAAGTCAGAAAAGGTTTTAGAGTAATAATTAACTTCAGGCCTATACTGTACCGAGTGGTGTGACAAATGATTTGAAGTACAAAAAATGCCCCAATGAGCCTCACTGCCTTTTCCAGCCAAGTCCTACCATACCTTCCCAAGCTCACCCCTCAAGCATACTTACCTGTGTTCTATTCCAATTACAGTAGATACTCAGGTCCATAAAGCCTATATGAACACTTTGTTTATGCCTGTTCCCCAACTTAAAATATCTCTGAACACATCAATTTAACCCTTAAGTCACAACCCAACCATAACTTTTTGTATACATGTGTTACTCCTTACGATAGAGATTCATTGATTTTTCTAAGTCTTGTCGTTAACACCCTTTGTAATTGTCTTAATGTAACAGTTAAGCATGAACCTGTTGGTCTTCTTAGGCCATGATATTTGGGCAGGATTATGGCCATAGTCACAAACCTGTCTGCAGGATGTTTCATAGTGTTTGACATAGATTTAGGTTTAATACATATTTCTGGCCTTGAAATATTAGCTAAGCAGGCTTTAAGCAAACCTCACAGTGTAGGTGGAAGAAACATAAGGCGTTTGAAAATACATATACTGAGAAGGTTTCGCACCAAGAATGTTGTCCTAATTTTGAATACAAATCAGTAAAAATCAAACTTCACTTTATCATTTCTGTGAACACAAATTAAGTCTATTATATATAGTTACAAAGTTAAAGCCATTTTTAGGATTACTGAACATTAACTTGCTTCTGCAGAAAAATGTGCCTTTTTAATCTTTAGTAAAATAAACAAATAAGGTCACTCTCATAGTGTGTGTTAAATGGAGGCATTTGAAGCTACATACGGTTTTAAATAATATCTTCTATATAATTGATGGAGTATTTGAAAAAAAATTCACTTTATTGTCTGTTAAATTAAAGATATGTTTTCCTCTTCTCTATTAAATGATATTTTGTCCTTGTAACATTTTTCTGTAAGGCATTAGCTTTCAGCAGTTGTCTCTTATCAAACTAGACAAAGCTTTCAACTTAATTGAATTTGAAAAGTACAAAGATTGAGCTGACTTACCAAAATGTATGTGGTAGCTTTAACATATAAACAAAATGGATGAAATTGGCATGTTGGCTTAAGTATACCAGCTGAAGGGAAGGTATAATAAAAGGACAATTTAATTAAGCATAGAGGAGTCAATAAAAAATGAGATTATGTGTACAATGTAATTTATGACAATGAGCTTAACTGATGTTAAAAAATGTAGCTATATATACAATCTCTAAAACTCTCTAAAATATGTACATCAGGTATCATTATGTAGAAGTATTTGTTAATATGGCAGTCCCCCCCACATTGAAAATCCACATAAGCAAAGAAAAGCTAATTTAGGGGCACCTGGGTGGCTCATCAGTTAAAGGTCTGCCTTCGGCTCAGGTCATGATATCAGGGTCCTGGGATCACATTGGGTGTTATACGCAACTAATGAATCATTGAACACTATATCAAAAACTAATTATGGGGGCGCCTGGGTAGCTCAGTCGGTTAAGTGTCTGCCTTCGGCTCAGGTCATGATCCCGGGGTCCTGGGATCGAGCCCCGCATCGGGCTCCCTGCTCCGCGGGAAGCCTGCTTCTCCCACTCCCACTCCCCCTGCTTGTGATCCCTCTCTCGCTGTGTATCTCTCTGTTAATAAATAAATAAAATCTTTAAAAAAAACTAATTATGTACTATACAGCGGCTAACTGAACATAATAATAATAATAATAATAAAAAAGGTCCTGGGATCAAGCCCTGCATTGGGCTCCTTGCTCAGCTGCGAGCCTCCTTCTCCCTCTCCCGCTCCCCCCTGCCTGTGCTCTCTCTCTGTCAAATAAATGAATACAATCTTAAAAAAGAAAAAGAAAAACTAATTTAGTGTAAGAGGAAAGGGAAAAACAATTAGGCATGAAACTTGAAATAACCTGATGCCTACACACCTATTTTGTGCCAATTATGCCTTTAACACATATGACCTTGACTCAGTCACTAAAGTTCCTAGACCTCAAAGTTGCTTAACAAATTAATCAAATGTCTTATTCAAAGTTTCTGTGTTCTCTATGCAGCCAAATTCAATCTCTGTGGAAGTTAATGAAAGGTCTAGGAAGAGGAGGGTCTGTACTTTTCTGGGGGCATTTCTTATTCCAAGGAAAATTTTCTGTGTTCTTTCTCACCTGGGCAGGAGAGGGAAAGGGGCAATGCATAAAAGATATGTTATCAGGTATTCAAGAATAGCAATGAGTTATTTACATATAAGCAAAGGTATATGTGATATATATTTTTATAATGTATATATTAAAATGCATATATATGTTATAAAGTGACTATTGCATTTATGTAAAAGCCTTTATGTTGGTATATGTCTGCATTTGTCAGAAGTAAACATTTAGGAATGGAGTGGCTGGATTCTGTGATCAGTGTATGTTAACTTTTTAAGGAAGTGCAAACTGCTTTTCAGAGTGGTTATATTATTGCACATGGTCACCAGTATCCTATGAAAATTGTAGTTGCTCCACATAACTTGCCAGGACTATGTATAGTTAATTCCAGTATAGTTAGCATACAGTGTTCCATTAGTTTCAGGTATACAATATAGCGATTCAACAATTCTGTACATTACTCAGTACTAATCATAATAAGTTTACTCTTAATCTCCAACACCTATTTCACCCATCCCCCACCCACCGCCCCTCTGGTAACCATCTATTTGTTCTCTATAGTTAAGGCTGTTTCATGGTTCTCCCTCTCTCTCTCCCCCCTCTCTTTCTCTCTCTCTCTTTCTTTGTTTTGTTTCTTAAATTCCACATATGAGTGAAATCATATGGTATTTGTCTTTTTCTGACTGACTTATTTTGCTTAGCATTATATTCTCTAGATCCATCTGTGTTGCAAATGGCAAGACTTCATTCTTTTTTTTTTTTTTTTAAAGATTTTATTTATTTATTTGAGAGAGAGAGAATGAGAGACAGAGAGCATGAGAGGGAGGAGGGTCAGAGGGAGAAGCAGACTCCCTGCCGAGCAGGGAGCCTGATGCGGGACTCAGTCCCGGGACAGGATCATGACCTGAGCTGAAGGCAGTTGCTTAACCAACTGAGCCACCCAGGCGCCCAAGACTTCATTCTTTCTTAAGGCTGAATTCCATTGTGTGTCTGTGTGTGTGTGTCTGTGTGTGTGTGTGTGTGTGTGTGTGTGTGTACCACATCTTTATTCACCTGTCGATGGACACTGGGGCTGCAAGAGCTACACTTTTAAATTTTGAAGTCCAATTTATGATTATTTTCTTGTGAGTGTGTATGTGTGTGTATGTGTTTTGGTTCTATCTATGAAATATTTGTCTAAGCATATGTCACTATTTCTACTGTGTTATATTCTAGAAGATTTACAGCATGGTATCAGTGGTCAGGGTTCATATTTTTCATATAAATATCCAATTGTTCCAGCACCATTTGTTGAAAAGATTATCATTCTTCATTAAATTACCTTTTCATCTTTGCCAAAAAATGATTTATAATTTCTCAGTCTACTCCAGACCTTCTTACTCTCTTTCATTGATCATTATGTATAGCTTTTCAGCGATACAAAATTGTCTAGATTATTTTGGCTTTTTAAGTCTTAACATCAGGTAGTATATATATTCTCCAACTTTGCTTTACTTTTCGAAATTGTGTTGGTTGTGTTAGTTTTACATTGCTGCATGACACATTATCAGAACCTTAGGGCTTTAGATATTCATTTATTATTTCACAGTTTTCTTAGGTCAAACTTTGAGCCACAGCATGGGTGCTCAGAGTCTCAAGGCTGAAATCAAGAGGTCTGCTGGAACTGTGTACTCATCTGGAGCTCAGGGTTCCCTTCCGCATTCATTCAGATTTAGCAGAACTTTATCCCTTGTAGTTGTAGGGCAGAAATCCCTGTATTCTTGCTGGCTGTCTGGCCAAAGATCACTTACACCTCCTAGAGGCCCTCCCTCATCAGGTTCCTGCCACATAGCCCCTTCCACAGGCCCTCACATATTCACATGAGTCAGATTTCAGGTTCAGAGTCCAGTTTCTTTGAAGGGCTCCCCTGACTAAGTAAGGCCTACCCAGGATAATCTCCCTTTTGACTGACTCAAAATCAACTGATCTGGGACCTTCATTCAACCTCTAGAATCCCTTTACTTTTGCCATGGAATGTAATCTAACTCAAATTATGAAATCTGTCATAGTCATCCCCCACCCTCACCAATCAAGGACTGGGGATTATACAGGGCAGGTCCACCAAAAATGTAGAGATTTGGAGAATAACTTTAGAGTTCTACCTATTATAGCTATTCTATGTTCATTCCATTTTCCTACAAATTCTAGTGTCAGATTGCCGATTTCTACAAAAAACTTGTTTTGGATATTTAGGCCTCTGTTGAATCTATAGATCGATTTTAAGATAATTGATGTGTTAAGAATATTGAGTCTTTGAGTTCATTAGGTTGGTATAATTCTCTATTTACATTCTTTAATTTCTTTCAGCAATACTTAGTTTTCACTGTAGATGTCTTACATGTTCTTTGTCAAATTTATTTACGCTTTTTGATGCATTTGCAAAATAGGCAAACATTTTTAAATGATTCTTGGAGTGAAAAAGTACTCACTTTTTCATGCATTTTGAATTAATGCTGAATACTGTAGAAGTATTAATACTGCTCAAAGCAGAGGCACAAATGAGAGGGTTTAGGGTTTGCTAAAAGTAATAGATCGCCTTCAGTAAACTTTAGGTCACTTTTCTTTCCTGATGACCTAGTAAACATTTGTTTTTCCTCATACCAAAGATGATAAGTCTAGGAAAAATCTTGAAAGCGTATCTCTAAAGTTTTACACATGCTTCATTTTCTATGAGGTAACTGCTTTGCTGTTTAACAGTGTGCCTCCTAAGTTGACCAATGTCTATCTGAGACAGATACAGGCTTGAATTGGGGGAGGGGTTTCTATATGAGAGAGAGAGGTAATAAGGTTATAGTGAGTTATTTCAATCAGTCATCAATGAGGGAGTATTGGGCCAACCATAAAGGGTCTTCTTTTTTTGGCAGAGCTGTCCTAAGATGGCTAACTCTACTATTGTATACAGGGTAGTGCCAATCATTAATCAGAATCTGTAGGTTCAAAGCAGAAAAAAAAAAATAGTACATGAGAAAAACAACCATATTGGAGCCAGTAAAAATCCAGAAAAAAAGGAGTTCTAAACTATGTAGACAGAACCAAGACTACAGGTTTAGCGTTGTTTCAGGAGGCACTTTTGTTAAAAGCACTGATCCACTATGGAAGTCCTCTTTGATGATGTGAATTATTTGCTTATTTTGAGTTGGGTCTCCGGAGTGCTTGAACCTAGGGAAAAATTGTCATCACAGCAGGAAAGCATCTTGACAGGCAAACTATCAATAAAAATAAATCAGCAGAACAAAAAGAGTAATTTTTCTTCTATTTTTCCTTTTCAGAGGTATTTTGAATATATGTGTAACATATTTGTAAATGTATAAATATATATTTGTAAATATATATATGTAATATATACATGTGTACACACACACACACACACACTACATTCTTGACCCAGTGACTCAGAACAAAAGATTATGGAGATGGTAGAAATAGTCAGAGCTGCCTAGGATAAACTCAGGGCAAAATGAGCAGCAGTGGAATTTTAAAGCTGAAATCAGGAAGGAAACGAGGTCAGGAAATTGAAAGGATTTAGCTAAAGGGAGAAACCCCTTTAAACCAAAGCAAGGTTGGTGTGAGCCAGAAGATAGATGTCAGACTAAGAGATTCTCAAACCAAAGTAGAGAAACGTAGCACTTACAATCCCTAGTCAGCCTGAAATCACATACTCCACACAAAGGATTTTTTTCTTTTCATTTGAGGTCTTAGAGTGAGCCTTTTGTTGTGGTGGGAACTTTGTTAAGGCCCAGACTGTTTATTAGAAACACTTGACTTTAAAAAAAAAAGAAAGAAAAGAAACACTTGACTTTTCCTAGCTTAGAATCATTGTGGTTCTCAAGTTAGGTGTTCATGAAACTACCTTCTCACGTACTTGACAGCAATTTATCATTGTGCCTCTTGTTAGAATTGATTGACAACAAAGATGACATGAATATTTTCTTGTGAGCATTTTCCTGATCTGTTAGTCCTTCTGTGTACCACCTGTTTGCCCTTAGGTTAAGTCATTTAATGTGCTTGAACCTAAGTACCCTCATCTATAAAAGCCTTATTGTGAGAATTAAATAGGAGAATACATAACACATTTAGCCCAGTTCCTTAAAGATTTTGAGCACTCACTAAATGTCAGTTATGCTCAAAAACATGTTATTGTTGTTGCCATTATCATTTTTAGACCAGGAATATGGCAGCTTGACCATGTATCAAAACAATAATGGATCTGGTCATGCATTTAATGAAATTATATCTGTGAACTAAGTAGTGGAATTTGGAAGTAAAAGCAAAAGCCCTTGTGTTTATAGAGCTGACATTCCAATCAGGGAGATTGATATTTGACATGTAATTAAAACAGTGTGAAGAATCTGAATAAAATACATAAAAGACATGATAAGGATTATAGGACATGGGAACCTATTCTAATCTAAAAAATCAAAGAGGGGCACCTGGCTCAGTCATTAAGCGTCTGCCTTTGGCTCAGGTCATAATCCTGGAGTCCTGGGATCGAGCCCCACATCGGGCTCCCTGCTCAGCGGGAAGCCTGCTTCTCCCTCTCCCACTCCCCCTGCTGTGTTCCCTCTCTCGCCGTGTCTCTGTCAAATAAATAGATAAAAAAAATTTAAATTAAAAAAAATAAAAAATCAAAGAATATTTTCCTGAAAATCAAACTTTTGGTCACACTGTATGATACTGAAAAGGCAGATTATTTAGAATTTTAATTACTGTATTTTGAAAATATAGAAATTTGCCAATGAGCATGAATCTTGATAGAGGAAAAATAAACTGTAATAGCAAATTGACAGAGATTGACATCAGGACAACATAGATTTGAATCCAGTTCTGCAGGCTAATCCTTGATCTTGATATGTTATAAGTCCATAAAGCTTTTAGCCCAAGTCTGGCACATGGGAAATCCTTCATGAATGTTCGTAATTGTTGCTTTTTATTGATGAGGAAGAGGTTGTGGTGGATGAGGATGATGGTGGTGATGGTCATGATGATGAGGATAAACTAAGGGCATATAAGGGTCGTGATGATGACCCAGTACATGGTATAACATTATAGATTTTAGAATATGGATCTAATAGAGTTGTTTTTAACACATAAACTTGAATAAAAACAGCTCAATTAGAAAAGAGTTCCAAGAAAATTAGAATGCTTAAATATTTGGGAAGATTTTATCATCTTAATAGAAAACAAACAACCTGCTCCTAGGTACTAACAAAGAATTAAAAAAAAAAAAATCCCCCAATCAATTGAACTTAGTCTGTGAACCAGTTTTTCCCCATTTTGCTCCCTGAACCACCTATATTTATCACCTGATGAATGTTTTAATAATATTCATTACTGGATTAAACTCCATTGATTCTTTAAGAAACGTATTTTCAGGCAAAGCGACCCAAGAATATGCATAATAAATCTTATGTATATTCAGTTTGAAAAGTAATTTTGTCTCTCTGACAGTTAGAACCTCCAAGAAGAATTCATACAGATTATCAGGAAGTTAAGGCTATCAATGTGTTATTGTTGGAAGAAAATTAAAAAAAAAATAGAAAACTGTTACATTTCTGTTGACCAAATAATTGAATGTGGTTATTAATACCTTAGTATTGACTTGGAGATTTTAATTATGTTAATTATTCAAAAATATGTTTAAAGGTGTCTATGGAAGAAAGGCCATTACTACAAATTTAGAGTCTTTTTTTCAGAGTCGAATGAACTCATCATTTGTTATAGATGCTGAGGCTGGCAGGTTCTTTTGTTTCTTGTACATAATTACAAAAACTCTGGGATAACACATGGAAGCCAGTTGAAATGGTAATGTTTAAGGAAAAACACAGTTTATGCTTGCTCACATTATTTTAGTAATTTTTATTTGCATCATCAGTAAAAACATTCTAGGGCTTTGGTTTTATAGTATCCTGATTGAGGACAAATGGGGAAAGGGATGGAGGGGGGCAATGAAATAGGATTCAATATTTAGAGATCCAAGTGAATATAAAATATTCTGCATTTTTACTCCTCTCTTCCTAAATTCCAGCGGAACCATTTTATTTCGGGGGGGCACTTAGATTAGACATTATAGATCTTTTTCTCAATGTTTGTGTTAGAGATAGTGTAGCCAGTTTCTAAAAATATGATTTTCCAACTGTATTTCAAAGCTCTGCTTCATTTAGTGAGAAGTGGGACTAGCATCTGACTGCTAGTCTGAGATAATGACTGGTGTAAATTTTATGAGGCCATGTAGCAGAAACTTTAAGTTCCATGATAATTTATATGATAAGAAACAAGGCACCACGTGGAGGCATAGTTGAAATTTCATGGGACAAGTATGTGTGATGATATCTTATCTCCTGAACTTACTTTGTGGCTTTGAGGAGAAAGGTACATCATTTTTCTAAGTGTCCATTTTCTCATGTATAAATTAAGTTTAGTGCCTGCTGTAAAGGGCTTAAACTATGTTACATAATAAACAGTTTATAGTTTCTAACTTAATAAGAAATCCATTGGTAGACATGGCTTTAGTTATGGTGTAGGATGATTGTTCTGATTTCTCAAGAGATTCTCTTCACACGGCTCTCTTCTGGGAATTAGCTTTGTCTCTGATCTAGTATCAAGTAAGACACAACTGTTTCATGTATCACTGTCCCCAACAACAAATTCAAGTGGAAGGCAAGAGTTCCATTCCTTTTTTGACCCTTTAGGAGTGAAAAAACAAACAAAAAACATTACCAATAGCCCTTGCCCTCAGAAGTTTTCCACTCATGTCTCACAAACCAGAAATAATTCACATACCCATTCTTTAAACCAATCTCTAGGCAAAGAGAGTGGTTGTACCATAACTGTCTATTATATCGCTGCAGTAGAATGGATGAGTTATAGTATTACAGTTATACTATTCCCAACAATTATAATCAATCTTGTGAAAGACAAGTTTTAAGACCATTTACCCCAAATTGGCAAGGTGTTATTTTCACTGTCATTAGGAATTGAGAGCTCAAGATAGAAACCAAGCATAGTTGGGGCACCTGGGTGGCTCAGTTGGTTAAGCGTCTGCCTTCAGCTCACATCATGATCCCAGGGTCCTGGGGTAGAGCCCCGTGTCAGACTCCCTGCTCAGACTCTCTGCTCAGCAGGGAACCTGCTTCTCCCCCTCCTCTCCCATTCCCCCTCCACTCATATTCTCTCTCTCTCAAATAAATAAAATCTTAACAAATAAATAAAAAACAAACCAAGTACAGTTAAGAACTAAACATGTATGTTTTATATTTTTGAGACTAGGCCATTGAGGAACTAAATCCATCCTATGTATTTAATTTAAATATACTTAAAGCACTGGTAAGCAATTAGTTTTCATTCTTTTATATCTTGATAGTCTTCTCTTTATACCTCTAAATAAAAGTTGAAACATAATTGATCCTGCAGAAATATTTGTTCAGTAGTATTCAATTTTCCAGGAATTAAATGGTCAAAAACTAGACTTCATTTCTACATGCCCCTTTCCCTCTTGAGCATTGAGCAGATATCCTAATCTTTGTTTTGTGAATGATTAAATATTATTTTTCTAGATTTAGGGGTTTTTATATTTTTAAAAATTTAATTGAAGAACACATGTTTTTGAAGGTATAAATTTTCTTTATTTCCTCCCACCTTTCCTCTGGATAGTAATTATCTTAAGCAAATAAATGTGAATCTTTTATATCGGTCTCCTTGAATTCAAACTATGTCCACCTACAGATAAAACATTTTGTTTTTCTTTGAGACATTTTTCTGCACTGAGCCTTTAGAATAGAAGGAGGGGACATACATTTGAGGTCTAAAACACTTCTAGTCAGGTTCTCAGTCAATTGATGAAGGTGTTACATAGTTAAAAAAAATTAGACTCAGACAATAGGAAAATGGTGAAATTTGAAAAGACAGTGGAACAGTGCTGGAGTTGGAGTCAAGAGAATTGAGTTTTAGATTCATATATACTGTAACTAGATTTCTTTTACAAGGCCCAGCTCCATTGTTTTTTGTTTTTTGTTTTTTGATCTTGTAATGAACAGAATATCCGTATATGTAACTAAAAACTAAATTTTACAATATGCTGATTCACAAGTTGATTGAGGTCCATAAATTCACATTTTGATTCTGCAAAATTATTCTGGGTTTGGCAAGTACTCACGTCCATCATCCCCCACCACAGCAGACTTCCTTCTGTTTTATTGTTTTGTTTTAGGAAGAGGGCAAAATAATGACAATGAAGACCCCCAAAATACTGTTACTTCTCATAAGTGTCTGCATATCATTTCACTTTTTTTTTTTTTAGCAGTTACCACTATTGTGTTATGTATTTTTTAATGTTTGAAAAAGTTCAATATGGAATTATTATTTTCTTTAAGTGAAAAACCGACCCTTGAGGTTAACAGTATCAGGACATGTTTTATTATTCTAACCTGTGAGCAAGATATTGGGATTTTACCACATGAAAATAGAGATGTAGACTATTTCCATTTGTGAGAAGAAATAAGAACTAATCTTGAAATTGCATAGCAGGGTAGGTCTTGTTTTTAGTTTCCTTGTAGGAGTCTTCTGGAATATCTTCAATTATTTGAAATCTTTGCCTTTCTATCAAGAAAGTGTAATTATACACACACACACACTTGACAAGCTGAAGTATAAAAATTGTGTGAGAGAGAGGGAGACCCTTTGTATCATTTTTAGATTCCCCTCTTTAGAAAGTAGTTGCTTCCATGTCAGAAGCTAAAAGAGGTAAAAATCTTACTGAAACTGTGTGATAATGTAAGTAAACAGAAGCATTAAATTAATTAACATCTCTTCTGGTTTTTGGCCTTATATTATTTGTGAATCTAATCTATACCTTTTCCCCCTCCCATGAAATATAGCCCATTTCCGGGGATAACATTTAGAAAATAGAAAGATACAGCTTAAAAACATTCAAGAAGTGGAAGTAAGTACTTGTGTTTTGTTCTATTCTTGAACACCGAGTTGAATATTGTGAGTCAGATCTTTTTGGATTTTCTTTCTTTATAGGATGTCAATATTCCTTTAAACTATAATAGACATCTCCAAAATGTTCAGTCTTATTCTCTTCAGTATATATATATATATATATATATATATATATATATATATATATATATATATATAAAGATCTCAAAGAATTCTTTTTAATCCATTTCCACAATGCAGTCTTTGTAGATAATAACAGTTCTGATGGCAACACGGTATCATTTATCTTCAAGAATTCTCAAATGAAATAAAAATACCCTTTTTCATTGGAAGGTGTTTTACACAAGTTTAACTTATTCTTCGATATTTTGCGCTCTACAAAATATTTTCATCTAAACAGGCATAGAGGGGCGCCTGGGTGGCTCAGTCGTTAAGCGTCTGCCTTCGGCTCAGGTCATGATCCCAGGATCCTGGGATCGAGCCCCGCGTCGGGCTCCCTGCTCCGCGGGAAGCCTGCTTCTCCCTCTCCCACTCCCCCTGCTTGTGTTCCTGCTCTCGTTGTGTCTCTCTCTGTCAAATAAATAAAATCTTTAAAAAATAATAAAAATAAAAAAATAATAAAAATAAAATATTTAAACAGGCATAGAGAGGAAAGTGTTTTGAACACACCGGAAGAGAAAATTGGAACTATTATCTACAAAATTAAATAACTTTTAAGAGGAAAAATATAAAATGTTATCATTTATTATTTGACACAGTGCCATCTACGAATTTTTCATAATTTTGTTCACCTTATAACCTTTATATAGTAATTATTATGATTCTATAGAAGCTCAGGAGAATCAGAAAATACTGTAAAATAAAAAATGAATTTAGAAGTGCCTGGGTGGCACAGTCAGTTAAGCACCTGACTCTTGGTTTGGCTCATGTCCTGATCTCAGGGTCATGGGATCGAGCCCCACCTGGGGCCCCGTGCCCTGTGCTCAGTGCAGAGTCTCCTGGGGTTTCTCTCTCCCTCTCCATCTGCCCCTCCCCACCACACACTTGTGTGCATTTGCTCTCTCTCTCTCAAATAAAAAAATAAATGAAAGAATGAATTTATAGAATTTATATTTAGTATTCCACAAGTGAAATATGTGGATGTAAATGAATGGACTCTGATGTATTTTTTCAATGCATTTTTAAAGTTGTGTTAATGTGATTTTTAAAAGTGCTTGTAAATAATGAAGCAGTAATTTTCTGATAAATAACAATACACAGACCATATACTATGTATGGTCTGAATGTTTATTTGCCCCTAATTCATATGTTGAAATACTACCCACCAAAGTTGATAATATAGGAAATGCGGGACTTCGGGAGGTGATTAGATTATGAGGATAGAAACCTCTTTAATCGGTGCCTTTACAAAAGAGGCTGTATAGGGATCCCTTGCTCCTTCCACTGTGCAAGAATACTTCAAGAGGGCCCTCAGCCAACCATGATGGTGCCTTGATCTTGGACTTCACAGACTGCAGAGTTGTAAGAAGTAAAGACTGTTGTTTTTAAGCTGCTCAGTCTGTGGTGTCTTGTTATAGCTGCCTGAATGGACTAAGACAGTGAATTAGGTTAATTATTTTTATATCCTCCATCTCAGTTACTTAAAATCTATAATCATTACATACCATTTATTTTTGTAAACATTACATATATTTGTTAGTCTTTACAAAAATATTATCCACCAAATCAGTGCAGAAAAGGAAAAACAAGAAGTATCATTTTATAATCTCCATATCCCATCATAACTGATAAAACTAGGTATATATTTTTTGTTAGGTGCATTGTGTGTGTGTGTGTTTCTTACTTTGACACATGGAACCAAGCTATATTTATGATTGAATATGTATTTTTTTCTCTCAATGTTATCTGATAGAAATATTTGTGTTATTCAAATTAGTTATAAATATTTTTATTGATCTTTTTAGTCTGTCGGTAGCATGGCCATATTTCAGTTAATGACTCAGTGATTATCAAATATTTATTGTATTTCCCATTTTGTTATAAGTAGGACTATGATGATCATCTTTATTCATAAATTATTTTCCACATTTTCTATAATATTGTAAAATTCAAGGGGTTTCTCAGCAGAAGAATGGCAGAAACAAAATGGATATAGATTTTTTGATTCTTCACAAATTTTGCAATTGTTACCAAATATTTTTACTGCCGGAAGTGATAAATTTTTACTGTACCCTTGTCAGTATTTGCTATTCATTATGATCTAGTTTAAGGTTTAATCTTATGGGTAGACTATTTCTCTTTTATTTATGTTTAATATTTACACTGATTTTGAGCTATGAACCACAGTCATCAAACTGCCAAGTACATCTACACCATAAGAAAAGTATAACTGATTTCCAATTAATAAGAAATTGACCATACTGTATTTTGATATGCTAGGTCAATCAGTTCTTGTTTTCCCATTTACTACCTACTCATAGCTGAGTAGAAAGTTAAAAAGGAAAGTTATTCATTATATGCATGCATATATACACTAAGGTAAAAGTAGGAAAATATTTATCAGCAGAACTAATGAAAGCATCTAAAAGTGAGAGGCAGGAGAAAGAAAATAACAGGTAATGACTGCTTTGTATCTGGGCTTTGGGAAAAGCTTTTGATAACTGGTTCCTAGAGTCTCTAATTTCAGTCTCTCCACCACGTGTCTATCCTGTACCTTACTCCACACTATAACCAGCTTATTTTATGGTCACTCATGAGCCACTGAACACTTAGAACAACTTACAAAATGAGTGCAGCTGTTATTTAAGGAGATTAGAGTCTTAACTACTGATACCTAGGGCCCTCCATCATCTGCGCGAGAGTTACATGGATTTTTATTCATATGTCTATTTCCTCTACTAAGTGAATGCTGTTCTAAATAAACTCATGCCTTTTTCTGGCCATTCTCTTCTCTTTGCCATGTGTATATCTTCTTTGAATCTTTATTTTTTCTTTTATCCCTGCCTTCCTATGTGCTCTGTTTCCACATTCATGTTCAAACCATACCTCCGTATCTGTTTTTGAAGGTCCAGCATAAGACTCCATCATGGACTTCCTAATCTTCTTGTCTCTATTTAATGCATTCTTCACTTTCCTTATGGTTTAATATCACTTCATATATATTCATCCCAGTCTGTGAAATAAATAAGTAATAAACGTTTAGATTGTCAGCTCTTAGAGTACCTCAGGCCTCCCAAGCAGATTACCAGAAGAGACCTCATGGTCTGCAGAGATTATCTTGGTGGGCCCAGTATATTACAAGGTTCCTTATAAGTGAAAGAGGAAAGCAAGGCCACAATGATGCTGTTGCCAACTTTGAAGATGTAAGGGCACCTTGAGCCAAGGAATATAGTTAGCCTCCAGGAGCTGAAAAAGGCGACAAAATGGATTCCCCCCTAGAGGCTCCCAAAAGAAATGCAGCTTAGCCAACACCTTGGTTTCAGTTCCATTAGACCCATTTCAGACATTGGGATTTTAAGATAATACATTTTTGATCATTTTAAGCCACTAAGTTTATGGTAATTTTTTACTATAGCAATAGGCAACTAATAGACTCCTTAAGCCTGATTTGTCACCTGCAGGAGCTCTTTCTTTCATCATCCCTAATCTCTACTTGTTACTCTCACTATAGATTGTGCTTTTTTCAGTCTGAATCAATCCTGTTTACTCATTTCAGCAGGACATCCAACTTTGTCCTTGGGCTTTGGGGAAATAACAGATGAAGAAGGATAAGTTATTTGGGGGAGATGTGTCAAAATCTCACAGTGTTCATGCAGGTATCTCGCATGTGTGAACTTCATCATGTATTTGTGGGGAAAAAATAAGTTAATGAAAGTGTTAGTTAATGTATTTATTCTAGATAAATTAACTGTCTACACTATATGCTAGGCTCTGTATAGACACTGAAGATTCAATATTAGAGCAAAATAAAATATAGGTATGGCCTTACTATTATGGGAGAAACCAAGAGTGTTTCAAATTCATGTTACATTATGAGAATAATAAATATTTCAGGTAGAAGTATATCATGTTATGAAAATGAGTAAAAAAGCAATTTGTCAGAAAAGTGGGACAACTTAGAAGAGGACATGAGGACAGAATGGAGATCTGAAGGAAAATGATCATTACATACCATTTATTTTTTAAACATTACATATATTTGTTAGTCTTTACAGACTAAGAAGGAGGAAATAAAATAATTTTTCAGGGAGGGGGCATGTTAAGGATTCTGACCTTTATTCTAATGCTGCTGGAAAAATATGGATGTCTTTTAAATAAGGGAGGGGGCATAATTATACATGCATTTTGAGAAGCTCCTTCCAGTTTAGCTGGAGGGGTCAGAATAATAAGAGGAGACTAATTAGGAAACAACTTTTAAAATAAAAAAAATACACATATTATCATTGTTATACCGGGGCAGTGGTGGTGTTAAGATAGGAGGAAGCTGACAGATTATATATATGTACTTACGGGATTTGGTGGCAGAGTAACCAAATTCAGTTTGCTCCTTTAAATTCACTCTCCTTTCTTCTTCACCCTCTTGTCCATGGGAGGCTGACCTGTATAGACCACATCAATGGCTCCCTAGTCTTTGGCTTTTGGCTGGGTCCAGCTAATAGGGGGCATCAATGTGGACGGTAAGGACGGTAAGGGTATTTCTTCCCCTGACTACCTCCCTGCAGAGTCAATGTGGATGGCTGCATTCCCAACCCAAACCCAAACCCTAGTTCTCTCAAGGCAGCTGATTCACAGGACTCTTTCCCTGGATTCCTGTGGCTTTTTCATGGTAGGGGTGTTAAAGAGCCCCCAGGATACTATACTGTTTCTTGTGGTAGCCCTACACACTGTTCACTATTCATAAACACTCCCATAATTAAAATATTTCAGAATTATTCTAATGAGTATTCCATCTATTTCCTGCTGGTACCCTAAATGGTAGAGTGGGTAAGAGAGAGTAAGTATCAAGAATTACTCATAGGGTTCTGGCTACATAAGAGGATTGATCATGGTGTCATTCACTGAAATTAGAATTCCAAGAAGAGGACTAGTGTTGCAGAAAAAAATCATGATCGAATGAATGAATTTGGAACATGTTGAGTTATGTCTGCGTTTTACACATCCAAGTAGATATGTGAAACACTTCTTTGGCTGTATGAGGCCAAAGCTAGGCAAAGAAAGATCGTACGACTTCCTTTTAACCATCAACCACACAGGAAGGCAATGGGGACAGAGTGCTAGAGGGACCAGGGAATACAGAGCCCAAAAAGACAATGTCTGCCTTTGGGGAAGTGGTTATTCCCTCTGCCCAACTAAAGTTTAAGCTTCTTGTGGGACAGAAATATGTGTGTTTCATCTTTGGACTTCTCTTTCAACAGTATATGTTTGCTTTATTTATATTACTTATGGCATACAAGCAATCCCCTAACACCATGTCTAACATAAACTAGTTGCTGTGTAAGTGTCGTCTGAGTAAATGAATTTTGTATTATATGTGGATTTTAATTATCCACAATACAACTGAACATGGAAAACACAGAGAAAGCGTTCCAAATAACACCCCATAGACTTAGCAACAACTTTAGAAGTGCCTTTAGTGTTCTGCTGGAGAACATTAGCTTGCTTTTCTGCCTACATTGCTATTGCAGTTGGAACAATCTCATGAAGTCATAGAGTCCTAGTGTAAGCTTTCAGTCCTCAGCTGAAAGTTGTAAGTCTTTAAAGTTTAAACTCCCTAACTTCACATTAAGAAATTAAATAGCAAAGCTTTGAAGTGACTTGTCCACAGAAATATGAGTTACCAGAATAGGCAAATGTTATGAATGTGAATCTCTAGACACCCAATCTAGGACATTTTTTTTTTTTCACTTAGATTTCTTCCTACCTTTTTTTTTTTTTCTTCTTTTTTAGTTATATAATCAAATACTTATGTATTCTTTTCAGAAAAGGAAAAGGCAGAAAACCATACATGGGAAAAATTTCAAACCACCCTTAAGCACACTAACAAATTTAACAAACTGTGAGAGGCAGAGTAGTGGCCCCTCTGAAGATTCCCATGCCCTAATTCTAAGGACCTTTGCTTATGTTACCTCACATGGCAAGCAGGACTTTGCAGATATGATTAAGGATAAGGACCTTGAAATGGAGAGATTGCCCTGAATTATTAGGGTGGGTTCAATATAATAAGGAGAGTCTTTTAGAATGGAAGAAGGGTGCAGAAAAGAAAGAGGCAGCTAGATATTATTTGAAGGTAATAGGTTTCTCCCTTTGAAGATTTCCTCCAATTTCCATTGACCAAAAATTCAGATGGCCTCTAGAAGCCAAAAAGGAAAGGAACCAGATTCTCCCCAAGAGACTTTATAAGGAAGGCAGATTTGCTGACACCTTGATTTTAGTCCATTTCAGACTTCTGCTCTTCAGAACTGTATAATGAATCCGTGTTGTGTTAAGACACTATATTTGTGGTTATTTGTTAGGGCAGCAATAGAAAACCCATAGAGTTGTCCAACATTTTAATCTAATTACACAGGTCCTTAAAAGTGGGGAACATTTCCTGGCTTCAGAGAAATAGGAAAAACTGTTTTGGGAAGGACAAAAATAGCTACCATTTAATATCTTGGTGTATAGTGCTCTAATTTTTTTTTTTTTTTTAACTAGGAAGACATTTTCAGAATTAGAAACATTTATTTTTCTTTTATGAGAATATTTATCTCTGCCATTTATTATTTTCCAAATTTATCATTTAAGATGAATTTTATTCTATTTCTAGATATATACATATTTTAATTGCTTATGCAAACACATGAATAACATTAAAATAAGTTCTTAAATTCTCAGAAAGATTATAATCAGACTGAAGATTACTGCATTACTCACAAAGAATATTTATTTGTCCGTTTATTTATTTTATCTTTTATTTCATTTAATCCTAAATGAATTATGACATGTAGCATTAGTCAACAGATCTGTTTGTTTTCCAAATTTTCTAAAACTTTTTTTTTTTATCTTTTTGAATAACCCATCCTTTCTTCATTGATTCACAGTGTCACCTTTGACGTATGTCCAGACATACCTGGATAATTTTTTAACTTAAATTCTACCGCATTACTATACTTTTTCATTCTTTAGATAGTATTATATTATTTATAATTATTAATCTTTATCATGTATTTTGATATCTCATTGTAAAATTTAACCGTTATGTTCTTTTTTATTCAGAGCTGTTCCATCCTCACATCTTTATACATTCATACACACAAAAAATATTTTGCAATAGCAAATAAATCCCCAAAGGATTTTTTTTAAGAATAAAAAGAAAACAGTTTAACTTAATGTACAGAATTGCCATTTTTAACATGGCATTTTCTTAATTATTAACTAGGAATTTTTCTCCATTTATTTCTCTTCTTTTATAGTTCTCAGTGATTAATTCTCTGTAATTTTTTTAAGAAAGGATTTTCACATTCCTTACTGAATTTTTCCAATGTATATTTTATTTTTAGATCTATTATGAATGATAAATTTTATCCTCTCAGTTATGGGGGTTATGGGAATAGAGGAAATGTAATGATGTTAGCAACTCCCAGGCTGAACTTTTTATTACTTCTAAAATATTACTTCTAAAGGTATTCAGTTGAGCATTGTGGGTTTTAATCATTACTCCAAACCTTTATGCAGATATATTCATATACTTAGCTACATGCAACTAAATATTCCCAAAATTGTTCTTTTAGACAGTAAGATCAAAATTTATCCCCTTCTTGTGATACTTGTCAGATATCCATTGTATGTATGTAACAAAATTATAGTTAATGAACAGTAAATGTTTAGAAGTATGACGGAATGTTTTCCCGAATTATTTCCAAGGTTACTTTGTATGTTTTGGCACTAAAAACAATTTCTAAAAGCAAGAATTCTTTTTGAATGCTAAACTAAATGCAGAGGCTAGTGTTGTCTTACATACAGTAATTTTTTTTTTTTTAAGATTTTATTTATTCATTTGACAGAGAGAGAGAGACAGTGAGAGAGGGAACACAAGCAGGGGGAGTGGGAGAGGGAGAAGCAGGCTTCCTGCTGAGCAGGGAGCCCAATGCGGGGCTCGATCCCAGGACCCTGGGATCATGACCTGAGCCGAAGGCAGACGCTTAACGACTAAGCCACCCAGGCGCCCCCATACAGTAATTTTTATTCACATCAACATATTTTTGTCTGTTGATTCATTATCAGTATTATAATATGAGGCTCAATCTAACTTAATGTTTATAGAAGTCATAAAAACTAAAGTTAAGCAAAAATCTTGTATCTAAATCTGAAAAATCATAAATAGCACTGAAACTATTGCCACATCAGTAATGCTAGTATTTTTATTAAAAATGATAGCAGTCTCCTCTAGCTGACTTGTATATCAGAATAATATGAATAAGATAGAATTTTTATGAAAGGTTGTTTGTTTTGTAAGCACAGAGATCTTCTGATGTGTTACTAATCTGATTGCTAGCTTTACTTAATACAACAAGGTCTTAAGTGGAAATATATAATAATTCATACCCACCCACATGTACCTATACTATTTCATCTACAAAAAGATTTTCCACGGTTGAACATATATGAGTTACATATATAATTCCAGCCAGCTTCTCTATTTCATGAAGCTCAGGTTTTGAATACTATTGTATATTACAGGCATGTATTCACCATAATGTGCCATTTATTTACCAGCTGTGGTACTCTGTTTCTTTACTCAGACACATTATTATTGATCAATGTTGAATTTGGGAACAACATGATAAGCAAAAGAAGATGCTGCTCTTTTCTTAAGGTGTTGACAACCAAGCTCCTTAGCTTAAAATTGCATATAACTTGGCACCATTAGTTAAAAGACAGGAAGAAAGGCATATGTTTCAGACTTTTTGGGGATTCTTGACATTTCAAAAAATATAACTTGCCTTTTTATTTAAATCATAATATTTAATAGAAAAATACATATATAGGAATAAAAATATAGACTAAATACCATTTCTCTTTTATAGCGCTGTAGGACTTTGTTACAGATTTTAACAAATCAGGAAAACGTATTTTGTTTTGCTCTAAATGTAAACCTGTAGGTATTGGGATTACTACGATGAGCAAAATTGAACAATGCACTTTAGATATCACATTGACATAGTTCCATCTTTCAATGACCCTAAGAATAGATTCTTCTTATGTGTCAATAACTCCTTTCTCTATCTCCTAAACTGGTAACCTCACCCTGTTGATGGCCTTAAGGGAAAAAAACAAAGATTTGTTTATAGCAGTATTTGGTCATGGTTGTTACTATCCCAGTTCAATTTCAAGTTATAAACTCTACTACCATTGGTTTATTTCTATAGATCAGTGACTGAGTCAAAACAAAGCAAAAAAACCAAAAAACAGTCCTCCAGAATCCCAGAAGTTCCCAAACTTATATTCTTGGATTTAAATATTCATTCACACCCAAATTCATTCTTATTTTTACTCAGTCTTCTGACTCTACCAAGGTTTCTAACCAGAAGTCATCTTGGCAGGCTGTGTTACCCTCCAGAATGGTCCCACAGTGCTGCCTACACTCATAGGTCAAATTTAATCTGGTATGTCCATCACCTCATACAACCATGTAATTATAATCTACACAGGGTTTTGCTGTCCTGGATTGTTAGGTTCCTAAGAAATTTTCCTTGGTCATAGTTTTAATATAAGTTGGTTATCTTTTAAATATATGCAAACTATATTATGCTTCTGTGAAGAACATTTTGCCACAAGCCAGATGTTTACTTTCTGTTAGGGTTTATGGACACAAGTTGGTATTAAAATAACCACTTGGTTTATTTTTTTCTTCTTTCTTCTCTTAATTCTGTTTGTTGTATGAGTGTGTGTGCTAGTGTGTGATGGGCTTTTTTTATTTAGTTATGTTTACATATAAAAGTAGGTTCAATGATACTTCTAAAATATGATGAATGCTAGGGTTCTCTTTCCACAATTCTCATCCATTATGCATTTCTGTTATTGTTGCACAAATATTTTAAATATACAGAAGAATCTAGAGAGAATCAATTTTGACAGGTTTATTAGACATATATCTTGAGCATCTTTTCAGATTTCCTCATCTATCTGTTCTTTGTCTTTTTCTGTCTTTCTCTCTGTCTCTGTCTCTCTCAGCTCTCTGTACTCACACAGCACTTACGCTCACTGCAAAACCTCAGTGCATGAGATCCGGTCTCCTGAGAGGCTGCTGAGTGGTGAGAGTCCAGTACAAATTTTAGTATCCTATGGCATGAAACAATGAGCAATGGGAAAAGGAGACGGGGGAAGCTAATCAGATCAATTCACATTTTTTCTATCATGTATGGATTATACTAAGATGATATTTTTCCATGCAACTCTTCCAGGGGACATGCCATGTGCTGAGCAAACATGTCTGCTAAGAGATCTGCTCTAGGTGGTGTACTGTGATAATGCATGCCATCACATTGTTTGCATTCTGACTTGCTTTCCTTTATTGTTCCAAATTCGTCCTTACTGGTCCTGAAATTCCACCTATGAAACACAGTATCCGTATCTTTTCCCAGGTCACCTTCTTAAAAGTTGAATCTGATAAATGAAATAGAAAAGGATGGAGTAGAGAAAATAATGGTTTCAGAAAAAGATATTGAAGAGTGGAAATGATTGTGGGGTGGAGGGGAGCAAGAGTATATAAAACATCAGTGGCTGGGGTATGAAGCCTGGACATAAAGAACAAGATATTGAGAAACAAAGGGACAGACATCAGGTCATCTAACTGTAGAACAGAGAAAGGTCTAGACACCAGAGTTTTGGGGGAAAATTAAAAAGGCTTTCATCATACCACATGAGCTTTTGGAGCTTGGAAAGAGATGAAAATGTGATGGAAAGCAGAGGGAGGTTAAGACATTATGATCAGTAAGTCAGAGTAGGGGATAGTAAAAAAAAAAAAAAAAATGTGAAGGATAGAGAAAACAGAACTGGTGGGGGAAGATAATATGAATGTCTGTGGATGTGGTGTACATGCTCCAGGTGGGACATACTGAGAAGTGGCTACGTAGGAGCAAGAACAGGAAAACAGTATACATAAGAGAAGTTAGATAAAGGGATTTATAAGAATAATAAGAAGGGTGAGGAGGAGAAGAAGACAAGACAGAAGAAGGAAGAGGATAAAAAAGGAGAAATAGTAGTTGGTTTAGGATGGTATACTATCTTATAGAGACAGAACAAAGGAAAACCTTTAGAGTAGAAGAATTCAGTGGTGATATTCCAGAGACTGCCACCATCTTCCCTTTAGTTCTTCAAGTCATCATTAATCTTTGCCCATCTCCCAAGATTGCAGTGTTATTGATAATTTTCATCTAGCCCTGGAGTTGAGAGGTTTCCACTTTTTTTTTTCTTTTCTATATTAGCTCTTGTTAATGTGCCAATTACCAACTATATCCATTTTAGTTTGTAATTAGGGCTATGATCACTGTATGTTTCTCTGGAAACAGTGTACCTGCTGTAAGTCATAACTAGGTATCTTAGTTCAGGCTCCTATAACAAAATACCATAGACTTATAAGTTAACAGAAATTTATGTTTTAGAGTTTGGAGACAACTGTTAAGTCCAAGATGAAGGTGCCAGAATGGTTGGACTCTGATGAGAGCCCTCTTTCAGATTGCAAATGGTGATTTTCTTATTGTACCTCACATGTCAGAAAGAGGGTTAAGAGAGCTCCTCAGGTGTCATTTTTATAAGGGAACTAATCCCATTTGTGAAAGCTCTACCCTCATGACCTAATTACCTCACAGAGGCCCACCTTCTAACACCATCACACTGGAGATTAGGATTTCAACATATAAATTTGCCCTAGGGTAAGATTCCATGTATTACTCGGCCCCCATTGGCCCAGGGTAGCAGCAGGATATGATGATGCTTTGGGTCCTCAAAATATTTGATTGCTGCCCCTTCCCCAAGGTATGGTTTTCCTAGAAAATGAACATAGTTCTCTTGGGTAAGACTAGGGGACTGTTATTTATGCTCATTATAATGTTGTAGGGTTCTTCCATCTGGAAGTCCGCCCTCTCCTTTGGAAGTAGCTCGTGACTTTTGGGGGAGATTTATAGCCCTCAGCTTCCTTACTATCCAAACTTTATTTATTTTTTATTACATTGATGAAGTGGTACCCTTTTTATATGTCCGTTTTGCCCCTAGAACTGTAGTGTTTTATTAAACATACCCCTAACACTTTGTGGATCTGGTCCTTCTCACTGCCACTTGGGCCATCCTGCACATTATGAGGATTTTGCAACCAAGTGGTTGAGAGAAGATGACTGGCCCCAGTTTTTTCAGGATTCTATCATCCTCTTGGCATAAGTCATGGGTAGTTCTGTAACAGCAATTGCTATTATCATCCTGGGCCTGCAGAGCAATTTACCTTTGAGCTTCTCAATGATGCCAACAACTTTCTAGTCCATTCCCTATCTCATTGGTATAGTGCTTCTTAGGCCTTAATTCAGTTATCTGATGGGATTCCTAGCCTTATGTAGATAATATGCTCTTTAGCACCTGCATGTCTCTCCGGGTTTATTTGCTTGTGTGTGTGTGTGTGTGTGTGTGTGTGTGTGTGTGTGTTTAATTGTCTGTCACAGCATTTCTGTGTAATCACTTCTGTAGGGTAACAAGAATCATCCCGACAGTATGTTAGTACCCTCTTTAGTCTTTTAAATCTTGTATCATGGGGAAATCCTCCCATATTGTTCACTTTCCTTTGGCTGGAACCCTCAGTATCTAGTCCAATATATATATCTTCCAACCTTGGGCAGCACATGTTGAGTGTTCGTGAAGATCTCACAGGTCCTGTGGAACAGAGCACTCCGACCTAGGTTATTTTGAGATTTAAGTTTTTTTTTGTTTGGTGGCCAGGAAAGATAGCAGGGGTTGATCCTAAAGAAGAACATAACATCTTTTAAGGCAGAATGTGCTTCACCACCTTCAAACAAAGGCAGGAGGGTAGAAGCTTTACCAGGTAGGGCTCAATGAACTCTATAGATCCAGAAGGTCCTGGGAAATTGGATTTAAGATCTTTAAAGTATATTGATTACATTGAATTGTATATCCCCTTCCCAAGTCTCAGAGCATCAGTTCTTCCTAGTCAAGACTCTGACATTTGTTGGCATAGTGACCTGCTAGGAATGAGAATTCAACCTTCTCTGGAGCTGTACTGATCTCATAAGCAAGACTTAAACCTGATTCTCTGCTTTTCTGAGTCTCTGGATACAGGAAAGAAGAATGTATTTGTATGTAGCCAATAGAGGTCTCTGGATTTTACATTTATCCATTATCTTTTTCTAGATTTTTCATCATCTTTTTTTCATTGCCTTTCTCCAGTTAATTGATTGCCCCTAGAAACTTTCATCCAAATTCATAGTCTTTATACTCACTCTTTTCCTTCTCCCAAAAAGCCTGAACCAGTGCACCTATCATTGCATTCCATTATACTGGTATCCCGACTCAATTTAACTTTGGTAAATGTTTCAGCAATTTCACTGCCCCCACATTCCAGAGACTAACAGTGCTCCTACTTACCAGTAGTGATTGGGGGTCCTCACTGACGGCCAGTCAGCCCATGAGCCATCTTCAAAATCTCACTTTAGACTTTGTTTCCTGGAACCATCTGCCAATATAAGAAATAGGCTCTGAGATAAGCATCTGTATGCAGGAATTTTATTGGTGATTGGTTTTAGTATCAACATCTATAGTGGAGTAGAGAAAAGAGGATTGTGTAGAGAGAAAAGTTGAATTGGGATGCAGTTGCAAAAAAAGGGCCTCATCTGAACCCTTAGGGAGTTCTGAATCTGAGATGATCCTTCAGAGTTATAAAAACTGAGAAAAGTTTTCCAGGCCTTTATATTCTTGTATTGATTAATCATTTGACATGAGTTGCCTTTAGGAAGGAGGCATGGACTTGGGTAAAGTGGGTCTCTTTGACCAAAAGGAATTCCTGGAAAGGAGGTCAGACAAAATGTTTCAGTCATCAATAATCCCAGAAGACTGGGAGACTGAGTCCTCCCACACTGAGGGAGTAACTCTGGGCAGCACCCTACTTATCTTTTATAAGCAATAAGATAGATTCATTAGAATAAGTTTTTTAATTAAAATCAATGTTATAAAATTTCTCTGCTTGTCTTTTGTGGTCTGCATTTTTTTCTCCAAGATGTCTAACAGCTTGTGTGTAGATGGCAGAAACTATAATGATCAATGAGAAGACTAGCCTTATCCATAAGAATAAAAAGAAACCAGTTGCCTGCTATCCTGGACATTCAGATCTGAAAGTAATTTCTCCTAAGTAGGACAATGTGCAATTAATGAACATCTTTAATAACACCTTTATAATAAACAGTGCTGAATTTCATGGAAATGTATCTATAATATTTTATAATAAGAGCCATTGGCCCAAACTCAGTGCCAAATCCATTAAAAGTCATTCATCAGAATATAATATAAAGAGAACATGATTCTTAAATGACCTGACTTTACTCAGTGATAGATTTTTTACTACTTCAAACTGTGCATCCATCCAGCAAATCTCTTTAAGTATTGTTTCTCCCAGCATAGCCTGCTTTTGAATACTCCATAAACTAGAAAAGCAGTATTTAAAAGCTGAATTTCTGGTGAGTTCCATATCAATCCAAATTAGGTGCATTTTCCCCCCACACAGTGTGGACCAGACTATAGGTATCATCAAGTTGAATATAAAAGAAAATAAAAGTATATGAGAATATAAATAAGTACATACACACAGAGTCATAAATGCAAATACATACATACTGCATTTACCTTAAATCTCACAGGTAGCAAACCCTTTCAAATTTATTGAGGTCAGGGAGAAGACGGACAATAAGAAACTTTGATCCGTGTCAATAACTTTTCTGATCCTAGAATTATTTCAGCCACAATATTTTAAAACTTGCAAAGACTTGCTTCATTTATTGGAACATAAGGAGGATATTTAGTTTTTTGAGAACACAAAGTCATACTTCACTAGTAAATCTAAGAATAAAATCTATGTAAATAAATTATCATCTATCCCTTTTGCCTTTGCCAACTTATCTCTAAATATGCTAGTTAGAAGGACTAACCATGTTTTCTGTAACTGTTGCAAGGATGTTTAGATGTTTCTGATTTTTCTGATGTTAGCGCCAGATTAGTTTTCACTTAATTTCAAAAGTAGTTGAAAGAACATCACTTCTTACCGAGATGGAGTGAACCAGATTTACTCTCTTATCTGAAAAAAAAAAGAAAAATACAGATAAAATACATGAAACAATATTTTTTAAGAAAATGGATATCAGACAATGAAGGATCATGATCCCTGACATATGAGAAACAATCAAGATTAGCCCTATGATTGTCTCAGCTTACTGCACTGAGAGAGTTTAAAGGCCACAGAAAAGGGAGGGGAAATCCGTGCAGAGCTCAGTGACTCCCTGAGTTGAAGGGCATAACTGAGAGTACAGAGAGATCAAGGTAGCTAGGATGTTCAGGACTATTAGAGAGGAGAGAGCTACACAGGAAGAGAACTCTGATGAGCTGCTGAGAATCACATGGAAGTATTCAGCTGAATTTTGTTCAAGGAAATGCATGTGAGGCACCTACCCAAGGCTTGACAAAGAATCGCCACCTGAAAGGATTAAAGGTAGCAATGCTGAGTACTCACACTGGACCAGGATTAGTGCCTATTTCCACTAGCTAAATTGGACAAACTCATGATTCATGTGGCATTAGACTACAAAAAAGGTTTTGCCTGATTAAAATAGAGAAATTATCCCAAGACTGAATGCTGCTGTAATCCTGGCTAACATATCTAAAACAAGACACAAAAATACCAAGCTGTTTCCAAGTGACTTCACTGAATCCCAGAACAAAGCTCAAGAACATTTACAGTAATGAATATATCCAGCACTCAACAAAGTAAAACTTAACAGTGCTTGGCATCCTTCCAAAAATTATCAGGCTTGAAAAGAAGCAAAAAAATAATGAGAAAAGATGGTTAATCTGAGCCAACCCAGGACTCCCAAAGATGTTAGAATTAGCTGACAAGAAGGTTAAAATACCTATTATAACTGTACCTGATATGTTCAAAAAATTAAGTAAATTTATGAGATAGTCAACTTAAAATTCCAGAGAAGAAATTTACAGTGTCTGGTAGGAAATATTCACTGGATGGGAATAAACAATGATTAGATATTGCAAAAGAAAAAATTAGCAAGCTGGAAAACACAGAAATGTAACCTATATGAAATTAAAACACAAAGTAAAAAGAGCAAAAGAGTTAGAAGAGGCATTAGGGAGTTGTGGTACTACTTCAAGCAGTCAATATTAATATATGTTTAAATGTACTTGGTGAAAGACTAAAAGAGGGAGAGAGAGAAAAAATATTTGAAGAAATGATCAGGGTTTTGTGTTTTTTTTTTTTCTTCAAAATTTGAAGAAAATCATTAAATTATGGATCCAAGAGCCTCCAAGAACATCAAGCACAGTAAACATTGCCAAAAACTACAGGTACATCATAATCAAAATGTTCAAAAGCAGTAAGAAGGAGAAAACCTTAAAAGGAGTCAGAGAAAAAAAAGACATTATATACAAAGGAATAAAGATAAGGAAAATATGTTTTCTCTTTAGAACAGGACAATGAGATCGATGGAACAGAATAGAGAGACCAGGTATGGACCCTCAACTCTATGGTCAACTAATCTTCGACAAAGCAGGAAAAATTATCCGATGGAAAAAAGACAGTCTCTTCAATAAATGGTGCTGGGAAAATTGGACAGCTGTATACAGAAGAATGAAACTCGACCATTCTCTTACACCATACACAAAGATAAACTCTAAATGGATGAAAGACTTCATTGTGAGATAGGAATCCATCAAACTCCTAGAGGAGAACATAGGCAGTAACCTCTTCGACATCCACAGCAATGTCTCCAAAGGCATCTCCAAAAGGAAAAATTAACTTTTGGGACTTCATCAAGGTAAAGCTTTTGCACAGCAAAGGAAACAGTCAACAAAACAAAGAGGCAACCCACAGAATGGGAGAAGATATTTGCAAATGACACTACAGATAAAGGGCTGGTATCCAAGATCTATAAAGAACTTCTCAAACTCAACACCCAAAAAACAAAGTCAAAAAATGGGCAGAACACATGAACAGACACTTCTCTGAAGAAGACATACAAATGGCTAACAGACACATGACAAAATGTACAACATCATTAGGCATCAGGGAAATTCAAATCAAAACCACATTGAGATACCACCTTACACCAGTTAGAATGGCAAAAATTGACAAGGCAAGAAACAACAAATGTTGGAGAGGCTGTGGACAAAGGGGAACTCTCTTACACTGTTGATGGGAATACAAGTTGGTACACCCTCTTTGGAAAACAGTGTGGAGGTTCCTCAAAAAGTTAAAAATAGAGCTACCCTATGACCCAGCAATTGCACTACTAGGTATTTATCCCAAAGACACAGATGTAGTGAAAAGAAGGGCCATATGCACCCTAATGTTCATAGCAGCAATGTCCACAGTAGCCAAACTGTGGAAAGAGCCGAGCTGCCCTTCAACAGACGAATGGATAAAGAAGATGTGGTCCATATATACAATGGAATATTACTCAGCCATCAGAAAGGATGAATACCCAGCTTTTACATCAACATGGATGGGCCTGGAGGAGATTATGCTAAGTGAAATAAGTCAAGCAGAGAAAGTCAATTATCATATGGTTTCACTTATTTGTGGAACATAAGGAATAGCATGGGGGACATTAGGAGAAGGAAGGGAAAAATGAAGGGGGAGGGAAATCAGAGGGGGAGACAAACCATGAGAGACTATGGACTCCAGGAAACAAACTGAGGGTTTTAGAGGGGAAGGAGGTGGGGGATGGCTTAGCCTGGTGATGGGTGGTATTAAGGAGGGCACGTATTGCATGGAGCACTGGGTGTTCCATGCAAACAATGAGTCATGGAACACTACATCAAAAAAAAAAACAAAACTGGATAATGAGAAACTTCGATCTGTGTAATAACTTTCTGATCCTAGAATTATTTCAGCCACAATATTTTAAAACTTGCAAAGACTTGTTTCATTTATTGGAACATGAGGAGGATATTTAATTATTTGAGAACACCAAGTCATACTTCACTAGTAAATTTAAGAATAAAATCTATGTAAATAACAATATTTTTAAAGTGCTAAAGTCTTTCTTCTTAAGCTTGGAAACAAGACAAGGATGTCTGCTCTCATCTCTTCTATGGAATTTATACTGGAGGTTCTAACTTGAACAAGAAGACACACACAAAAAAGATAAAAATTCATCTATATTTGAAAAAGTGATTTAAATCTGTCTTTATGCTCAGACTGCATGATTATTTATGTAGGAAAGGCAATTAGACCTACAAAAACGTATTAGAACTAATAAGGGAGTGTAGCAAAGTTGCAAGATAGAAGATGTATATTCAAAATCAGGTGCATTTCTGTATATACTAACAGCAAATAATCATCAATCCAAATTTAAAAATACTATTTATAAAATATAAAATATTAGGGATAATTTTGATAAAAGATGTCAACGATCTTTATACCTTTACTCAAAATGTTTAAAATGTTGCTGAGATAAACTAAAGAATACCTAAATAAATATATTTATTTATTCCTGACTTGGAAGAGTCAATATTGTTGATATAGATACTTCTGAAACGGATCTCTAGATTAAATTCAATCCTAATCACAATCAAAAAAAGGCCTTTTTGCTATTACTGTTAAAGTTGTTAAACCAATTCTAAAATTAATATTAAAATGCAATAGATATAGATTGCAAAACAGCATTTAAAAAGAAGACCAAAGTTGCAGGGCTCACGCTAGCTGATTTCAAGAAGTATTATAAGGCTACCATAATTAAGAAATTATAAGCAAATATAAACAAAATGATCAGTGGGACAGAATAGAAAGTCCAAGAATAGTACCTTGAGTACATAGGAACAACTGATTCTTTATAAAGATGCATTTCAATAAGGAAAGGTGTTTAAGTAAGGAAAGGATAGTTTTGCAACAATTTGTCCTGAAAAAATGGGACGTGTGTCCACATGTACACACATATATATATACACGCACATGCACATATCCTATTTTTCATATATATACATGAACTTCATTTTGTGTCTTACATTATATACAGAAATTAACTCAAAACAAATCATAGATTTATATGTAAATCCTAAAACTATAAAATTTATGGAAAAAAGCGTAGATGAAAAATGGTGACCTTGAGACAGGTAAAGTTTTCTCAGACTTGATATCAGCCAAACATGGTCCATTAATGAACAAACTGATAAAATGGATTCCATCAAAACTAAAACCTTATGATCTTTAAAAGGCACTGTAACGAGAAGAAAAAGGCAAATCACAGACTGGGAGAAAATTTGCAAAACAAATATCTGATAAAGGACTTACTTCCAGAACCTTAATTTCAAAATGCAGTAAAAAGGGAAATGAAGTAAAAAGTGGCCAAAATATGTGAACATTTTACCAAAGATATATGGATAGCACAAAAGCACAGGAAAAGATGCTCAACATCATTCACCACTAAAATACTACAATTAAAAGTTACAATGAGATAGACCTGTCTGAATGCTAAAATTAAAAAACAAAAACAAAAACAAAACCCAGAAAAATCTAAAATGATTGTACCAAGTGTTGGTGAGGTTATAGAGAAACTGGAACTCTCATAAACTACTATAGGAATGTAAAGTAGAACCACTTTAGAAAATATCTTGTCAGTTTCTTAAAAAGTTAAACATACACCTGTCATGTGACTCAGTCATTCCACTCCTAGGTATTTACCTAAAAGAAATGAAAGAAAAGAGCTGTACAAAGACTAGTACAAGAATAATTATCGCAGCTTCAGTTATAATAGCCAAAAATTGGGAACAGCCCAAATGTCCATTGATAGGTGAATGGGGAGAAAACCTTTTGATATATGTATTCAATACTCAGCAATAATTTATAAAATGGACTATTGATAAATGCCCCAATATGGATGAATCTCAAAATAATTATTACAAGTAAGAGAATAAGTGTATATACAGTATTGCTCTATTTATATCTGATTTTAGAGAATGCAAAACAGTCTATCCTGACAGAAAATAAATGAATGGGAGGGATGACCTGGAGAGATGAGCGAGTGGGAAGTAGGAGGGAGAGATGACAGGGCCACCAGCAAACTTTTGGGATGATAGAAATGTTCATTATTTGGATTTGGTGATGGTTAAGTGTATACACAAAACAAAACTTGTTATATGACTTATAACTGTACATTTTATCGCATATCAATTATATCTCAAAAAAGATGTTAAAAGTAAAAAAGAGATGTGCGTGAAAACCTTCATAAGGATAAATTTGAAAGTATGGACAAAAAAACCAATTCTCCAGAAAAAAGTAATTGTGGTAGTTACACTGAAGATAATGTAGTGATTAGTTACTCCCACAGATATTCACACTTCTGTACACACTTAAAGTAAGAACTGCATACTCTGTTAAGTTGCTGTTTTCTGTTTTCCCCCCAGCTTAATTGAGGTATAATTGCCAAATAAAATTACACACATTTAAAGTATACAGCATGATGATTTAATACACATATACACTGTGAAATCAGTACTACAATGCTATTTTATGTTTTCATAATTCAGGAAAAACTGAGGACAGTGGAAAAATTATGGTTAAGAAACCAGAGAAATTTTTTAAAAAATAAAATTAAAGCTTAGTTTTATGTGACTTTCCCATTCTTGTTCTTACTCTTATTGATAAGGGATTGGTTTTCCTCTCTTCATTATTTATTTTGTATTTTACAAGTTCTTTCTATGTATTTATTCTTTTTCAAGTTATTTTCTCTCTCTCCTTACCAAACCTTCTCCTAAGGAAATTGCAGTAGGAAAAACAACAACAACAACAACCACAACAATGTAAAAATCCTCTTTACTGTGATGTTTACTTGGGGCCTCTTAGCTCTGATGTATCAATAAATGGGAGCACTTTCCTAAGGCAGAAAATAGAATAATAGGAAAAATGTTTCTGAATCAATAATGAAAAGATGAAAGTAAATATGTATTCAAACTTCAGCTTGAAAAAGTACAAACTGGAAATACCAGATTTATGTTTTACTTATGCTAATTGACATTTTAGTCTTGATCAGCATCTACAAATGTGAGCTCAGCCTTTTTGTAGAAACTTCTCTATTAATGATATCTCTATTCACTTCAAGCAACTGATGCAATAATATTTAGCTCTACTTTACTCTCCCTAGCTCCTCATCGATGTAAAATTGATTCAGTTTTCTAAATGTCTCTAACAGATATATTAAACAAGTAAACTTGTGGAAAGTAATCAAAATATAACTTTATTTTTTGTATCCTACTCTCCTTTTAAAATGTATTCAGTATGGGAAATTAAATTTTCCCTCTGTTATTGCACGATAACTCCTGCAGACTGCCTCACTTCTCTGTTCACTTTAGATAATAAAATGTCCTATGCTCAATTTTTGCTGTAAAAGTCTTCATTCAGAACTCATCCAGTCCTATATTAATATTTTAATCCTCTCTTAAGGTGAAAATTTCTCCCACCTGTCTAACTAGGACTGGCTTTGCTTTGGCTATTCCTGGTAGACCAAAGATTCTAGCAAAGCAGAACTCTCTTTCTCATTTACTTCCTCTCTCACTAGCTATCAGTGACCTCTCCAGTGCTGGGACATATAGGAGATTAAAAAGAAGGAAAGTGGCCCCTCTGACCTAATACCATTTGTATTACAGTTCTCCAGAGAAACAGAACCAGTAGGATGTGTGTGTGAATATATAAAGGGGTTTATTATAAGGAATTGCCTCACCTCATCATGGAGGCTGGCTAGTCTGCTGTCTGCACGGTCTAGCAGGCTGGAGATGCAGGAGACCCAGTTGTGTAGATGAAGTCCAAAGGCATTCTTCTGGAGAATTTTCTCTTGCTCTCAAAGGTCGATCTTTTTGTTCAATTCAGGCTTTTGGATTAATGGTACGAGGCTGTTCTCATTAGAGAGGGTAATCTGCTTTACCCAGAGTTCACTGATTTAAATGTTTATCTTATCCAAAAGCACCCTGTAAGGTGACACATAAAATGAACGATCACATCATTGCAAGGAGTCTTTACTCCCTTTAGGCTCAGCAAATGCTTGAAACGGATGATTTAGTCCTAAATTTCTAGAGTCCTATCTTCCTTTTTCTTTGGCTACATCTCATTATCTCCCCAAGTTATGCAATGGGCAGGAGTCAAGCAGCACTAAGGTACCTGTCTTTACCATATGACTCACTTTTGACAAAAAAAAAAAAAAAGATAAAAAAGTAAAGAATATCCACCATACTTGCACCCTTGTCTCAAATATGGATACACACTTGTATCTCCAGAATTGAATGAAACATCTGATAATAGATGTTCAATTAAAAACAATAAAAGAAGAAAGACACAAGGACAAATGGAAGAAAGAAACAAGGAACAAAAAAGTATGAGCTGACTTTGGACTTGGAGGAATCTAGAAAGAAATATATATATATAATAATGACATATTATTGGGATAAATAATTTTGCAAGACCATCAAGACTTAACTTATTTTACACTCTGCAAGTGCAAGAATGTGAATAGTTTTCTACTCAGCTAACAAAATAGAAATTAGGAAATAAACAGCTTAACTTTTAAGAAACATTACAATTACTCAATGTAGCATAGTAAAATGAACATATTGTTTTGGTTCTAACATAAACATGGAGCTATCCTGAAATTATAGATCAAAAACATCAATCTGTATAATGTTTCCAATGTCAGGTGGCATGAATTTACTACAGTGACACTAGTAGGATTAGGAAAAAAACAAAGTCAGGCCTCTGAAATCTATTTAGACCCCCATCTCTGTCAAAATTTGAGCCAAGAAAAAGAATATCAATCAGTATCTATCTCACACAAATTTATTTGATTTTCCATCTTGTTGAATAGTTACATATATATATTTTTTAACTGAGGTTTTAAAGGTGACTTCCCAGGGCGCCTGGGTGGCTCAGTCCTTAAGCATCTGCCTTCGGCTCAGATCATGATCCCAGGGTCCTGGAATTGAGCCCCGCAGTGGGCTCTCTGCTTGGCAGGAAGCCTGCTTCTCCTTCTTCCACTACCCCTGCTTGTATTCCCTCTCTCACTGTCTCTCTGTCTGTCAAATAAATAAATAAAATATTTTAAAAAAATACAGGTGACTTCCCTGGAGGGTACAATGTAAAAATAAGTAAGTCCAGTATGAAAACCATGACCTGCATGCACCAAAAGTTGCAAGTAAAGACCACATAGACCCACATGCATAGGCACACAAACACATTTCTCACATTGCAACTTTGGATAAAGGGTAAACTAAAGTAATGCTTATTTATTGAGACACTATTTTAATTTGGTGGTTTCTGAACTGTGAATTTAACTAGTGACAATATGCTAAATGTTTTGCATACATCATATCATTTAATCCTTACCACCACACAATAAGATATAAGTGAAGATTGGGCCTCCCTAAGAATCAGACTGTGAGAGTTGCCTGGGTGGCTCCATAAGGGTGATTCCAGCTCAGGTCATGATCTCAGGACCTGGGATTGAGCCCTGCATAGGGCTCTGAACTCAGCAGGTAATCTGTTTCTCCCTCTCCCTCTGCCCTTCCCCCAACCCATGCTTGCTTTCTCTCTCTCTCTCTCTCTTTCTCTCTCTCTCAGACAAATAAATCTTCAAAAAGTGGACTGTAAGAGAGTTAGCATGCCAGATGCCATTAAAGAATGCTCTTGGGATCAAAATCCCTGCAAAGGAGACAAAAAAAGAAGGTATTTGTAAGAGAAGTCTAAGTGTGATACAGGCCTAACTAGAACCACAGCTAACTTCACCGAAATCTCTGCAATTAGAATGGCTTTTCATAGTTGGTTTTATTTGGACCAAGATGGGAAGGCCTTTATATCATGTATCAAATAGTTCTTGGATGTGGGCCAGCTCTGAAAGGATATAAATATGGTGAGGGCTTTGATTCTTAGCTGAGGCAGTCCTTGAAGAGACTAACAGGTAATGGCCATCAATGCATAATAAGGCCCAAAGTGTCCAGGGAGTACTCATATGTGACTCTTTTTCTATCCTGTGATGTAAAGATCATCCTATTGGGAATGCTAAACCTGCAGAGCACAATTTTACAGGGATAGGAAATACTTATTTTCTGAGGGGGTCATTAGAAATAATAGTAAGTAGGATTACTCTTCTTCCATCCCTTGGTTCCAAGACCCATGAATTCTTACTAATATGGATAGAACACCATATACAGATCTTTGCTTCGTAATATCTACTACATACTAGAAGATGGTTATCAGTCTCTTGAAGTACTAATCTATGCTGTCTCTTTATCTGTGCTTTAACAGGCCATTCTAAGTCTCACTGCTTATGGATGATATAGTATACGACAAGAACAGTGGATCCCATAGAAAATGGTTCACTCTCATACCTTCTTTTCTGTAAAATGAGTCTCTTGCTATATGAGATGCTAAATGAATGGATCAAGCACTTTATAAGCCCTGGATAGTGGTGCTCATTGATGCTCTCTAGGCAGGAAAGACAAGTTGATACCCAGAATATATGTCTATTCCTGTCAAAGAAGAAAGAAAAACAACAACAACAACAACAACAAAAATCCCTGACTCTCTTAAGTAGAAGAAATCCAATGTAGTCAACTAGTCATAAAGTGTTGGGTGAGGGGTGGTACAATGCTGGAATTCAGTGTTGACCTTTGTGCTGGCAGTTTGGAGATTGAGTGGCAGCAATAGCTAGACAAGCCCTGGTCTTCAGAGCATATGATATACCCATGTATATCCTCCATTGCTTATGTAGATGCTATATTTATGAGTCCATTTTGCTAGCATTGGGTTCAGTGAACAAGACACTGGTTAATTTTAGTGGACTGAGTTAATTTATATATTTGGTGTTTTATTTCTCTTTTCCGTGGTGATTGCCTTCTGAATTCAGGTTCTTCACACTTTGTGCTCACTCTAATATACCCATTCGTGTAATTCTACTCCAGTTCTCCTTGTCTCAAACTTGTAATCTTTCTTCTTCCAGGAACCTGACTAAACAACCAAGCCTTTTGTCATTGCTCGTGAGTCCATATACTTTCTAATTTTAAACCACTTCTCTTTCTTTGATTTTTTTTGTTTGTTTTTGGTTTTGTTTTTAGAGATGGTGGGGAGGGGAGCAAAGGGAGAGAGAGGGAATCTTAATCAGACTCCGCCCAGTGCTGAACCCAATGCGGGGATCAATCTCATGACCCTGAGATAATGACCTGAGCTGGAATTAAGAGTCGGATGCTTAACCGACTGAGCCACCCAGGCTCCCAAACCCCTTCTCTTTCAACATAAAGGAGGCAACCAGGTATATTGGTTAAAGCTCTGCCCTTAGGATTATTCTTTGATACTGATGTATGTGCCTTTCATTTATGGCTTCTACCTATGTACCAAGCTGACCAATTCATTAGCCAAGCTTGGCGTTTTTCTTCCTTCTGTGAGCCAGTCATAAGGGATTCTCAGGAAGCGACAGGTGTGAACTGAGAGAGAGGTCCTGATGCAATGGCAGTAGATGACACAGGAGGCTGGACTACCCTGGCTCCAGTTCAAAAATTGAACAATGGACCATCATATTTTATTAGATTGACTGCCCTCAGTCACCTAATCTATTCATCCTTGATTTCTTATGATTGTATAGGTTTAGCAATGATTACTTTTTTGGGTACCCATCTAAGCCGCTAGAGATTCTGTGTTCTGTTAAATATATTTATAACTCTCTGTAGATTGGCTCTGCCTCTTTGGACCTTTGGACCTTGCTGTGAATTATAATTGTGCCCATCTATATGATGAAACTACCTGGACTTTTCAGGGGAGATCTTATTATCCTCATTGAAATCAGTGACCCTAATTTTGTTACGGCCTCTCCTATCATCAACCCTGGCAAACAGAGGAGAGACATTGAGTTTGGTGCCTCAGCACCTATATGATCATAGTGGCATTGCAAAATGGTGTATTTTCCAAGCCTTCCTGTTGCAGATAATCATCACATGTATATCTTCTCCACCACACCCACTTTTCTGAACATTCTAATCTCTCTTTTTTTTTTTTTATCATCTTCTATAGAAATTCAGCCCTCTCAACTTCATTTCAAGTAGTTTACCACAGTTTCCATTTTTCCAGGGGCCACCCCAGTAGCAAATTCAGACAATCTCTTCAAATTTTTGCCAGTGTGTTAAGTTCTATATGTCAAGATCATGTTCTTAGGATGATAAAGTTCCTCTTACTCAACATTAAGAACTTTTGTCCTTAGTCAAGTGGACTCAAAATCCTATCCCGTTTATGTTCTTGTGAACTGCACATATAAATCTTGAACCTCTTTGGAGTATAGTTTCTCCTTCCATTATCAGTCCCAGTGTATCCCCTGCTGAGTTATGATGTGACTTAATCCTATTTATTTGTACTGTGACAAAGAGGAGAGATGAGGGTAGACCTTGAGGGGACACACGGTATCTTGCAGAAGAGAGAATTTCTGTTGTCTCCAAGCAAGGAAAGAATGCTATCTCTTATCATAGAGGGGTGGTTCACTTCTGCCTCAGAAAGTTCAAGAGAATTTGTGGATCCAAAAGTTTCAGAGGAATCAACTCAGATATCCCCACTCATTTATTCCAGCCAATAGTTCAACATTGGCATAGTAGAGTTGCCTTGGTTGGAGATTTATCATTCTTTGGAACTCTGCCACTCTTTAAGCCTTCCCTCAGTTTTCCCTGACATTCTATTACCTGATCTTTGGCTTTCATTTTTTATTCTTTTTCAGAGGCAATAGAGCTTGGCAATCATAGCCACCCAGTACTCATTGACCTTAGAGTTACTATTCCCTTCATATTTTTCAAACAACAGATACTTTGCACCAGGCAGTACATTTCCTATCAAATGTATATCATCTCAATTCATTGCCAATAAAAGTTTTAAAAATCATATCTTATTCCACAGGCCAGCTGTGCTCTACCTGCCCATTGCCAAAGATTTCTATAAGATTCCTGTTGCCAAATAGGTGGCAAATAATGCAACTCCAAACCTTTCCTTATCATCTTCTTTATCAGAATATGTCTGACAACTGCTACAGATTTGGTTCCCCAACAAACAGATTCTGTCGAATTTAGCCTACAGGAAAATTGTTAAGGAGTGCCCTAGGAATCAACACCCATGGAAGGGAGGAGATGAAAGCAGTAAGCAAAGGCAGAATTCAGACTTTGATGCAAGCACAATTATAGTCTTGGTTGACCCCACAGAGAGGTCTAGAGTTACAATCATCCTTAGCCAAGTTGAGCCAACATGACCAGGCCTTCATACTCAATCATTGATACTGGTCACCTTTGATGTGATAGCTTCTGGATCTAAAGCAGTCTCTGAAGTCACAAAAAGATATCTGGTGATGCCATTTTCAGCACCTATGGTAACAACACTCATTAAAACAGCATCTGGGAAGTACATCATGGTGTAGGTACTCTTAGCCTTTGTAAGCCTCAGTTTCCTAAAATTAGGATAAGTAAATTGACCACCTGGCAACTGTTAGGGAAATTGAGGTTCAGTCTGATCCTTATTTGCAGAGCTTGTACTCTGAATCTTTATCCAATAAATCTTATTATATACATATGAGTTCCTCTTCATATCATCTTAAAATATTCCCTCTACTACTAATTACGTATTGCTTTTTGTTTTAATAATTAGTCTTTTGTTGATGCTAATTGTTGTTCTTTAATAAATATTTGTGGTGTTAATGAGAGTTTTAAAATAAAATTTCAGTCCCAAATTTTTAGGGTAGTTGATAGGATTATATAAATAATCCATGTAAATATTTGTACATTTTTTTACTTATTATCTGATAATACATAGTATGCTATTGTTGATTATATTATTTTATTATAATGAACAAGCTAATTAAGAACTTGGGTCATCAAACCATTCATTGTTTTCTTTTACCACATATGCCTTGGTTATTTTTCGTCATGCATGAGTTGAACTACATAGACCATAATGGTATAAAAGCAGGTTCACTAGTTGTTGGTTTTTTTTTGTTTTTTTTTTTACTTAAGTTTTACACGTTCATTCAATAAAGATGTTTCAGTGTTTACTATGATACAGGTTTAGTGCTTGTTGTCTATCAGTCTTGACATATCACTGATCCAAAGTTGAAGAGGGCAAATTCCTGTCCTTGATAATAATAATGCAATTATATTCTGGTGGGAGAGACAGATGAGTAAATCATTGATAATAATGCTCTGTGATTAGGCTATGGCTTAATATCCATTCAAGATAATTTCTTTAAATGTAAATCATCTACACTCTGATAAATCAAAGTCTACAAAAGCAAACCTCCATTTTATTTCTTTACTTTTTTGAAAAAAAATTAAAGGTTTTTCATTCTTTGAATATTTGATGAATTGCCTTGAAATCATATTTCTTATTACATATATAATTTTGTAGGAGAAGGTGTGTGTTTTTCTTAGGGTTTATTAAGAAAAAACTAAAATAATTGGTTCTCATTTTAATTCACACTGTGGCCTCTGTTAAAAATGTTTAAATGCAATTATACATATATAACATGAAATGCTATATATAAACATATAAAATTCTAAACATTTTTTTAACAAGTTGAGTTCATTAAGAATGGAGAATGCGGATTTTCTTAAAATTCAGGAATGATTTCTCACATTGCATTATCAGGTATTCAATATTATTATTTTGTTTGATTTTTTTTAATGTATTTGGTCTTAGAATGCCTGTGGGGATTGATAAGCAATAATAATGCTGAGGTGCCTGGGTGGCTCAGTCAGTTAGGTGTCTGCCTTTGGCTCAGGTCATGATCCTAGGGTCCTGGGATCGAGTCCTGCATCAGGCTCCCTGCTGAGCAGGGAGCCTGCTTCTCCCTCTACCTGCCACTCCCCCTGCTTGTGCTCTCTCTCTCTCTCTCTGTCAGATAAATAAATAAAATCTTAAAAAAAAAAAAAAGAAATAATAATGCAACTGTTTTAATGTGTATTTTAAACTTCAAGAGAACATTATAGGAAAATCAATGCAATATAGAACTAAGAATTAGTACTTGTTTCCATGGGAATTTAAGCCACTTATTTGTAGACATGAAAAATTCAATTTATTGTAACTGTGGTTGAAAGCAACTGGTTGAAACAGATCTCACAAGATTTAGCACAAGGATTTCTTAAAATTTAAGGCTTAAAGCAATTTAGAGCCCAAACTGTATAATTCTGCTTGGTTCTAAATGAGAACCTGGATTGTCAACAGAGCTTTTACTAGTGTAAGATGAAGACCCTTTATGGGGAACAAATTGAAGACCAACATAACTTCACCTTGGTTTGCGAATCTTCAGCTGTCACCTAGAAGTGTATTGGATCATGTCAAAAAATCCAGAGACAAATAATTTTGGCTACAGCTAACAAACTAAAATCTCTATAAAATTATTTATTTTAATTGATTTTCATATTTATAATTTGATAACAGATTTCAATTGGATTAGATACGTGTTTTCATATGAAAACACTAATTGAACTTTTTTCATTTTAATTTTGATATCTCACTCTCTATTTATATTAACCCTTAAAAATCAATGAGTTTCTTGATAATAAGCAATGAAAGTGATGGAGAATGCATTTTAAATTGAAACAACGCACTCTAGGAATAAACATTCCTATTTGTTTATGAGATAAGACATTTTCCAATTTCATTTTCCCCAGCGCAGTTACCAGTTCCTGCTTTGTACTTATAATCTTAATTCTCACCAACTGAATCTCCTACATATCTCTAAAATGCACTCCTTTTTTTTTTTTTTTTTTTTTTGACTTTCAAAATACAGGCACACCTTGGAGATATTGAGGGTTCAGTTCCAGACCACCACAGTAAAATGGGTATCACAGTAAAAATAAAAATGCACTCCTTATGTGTCATAGTTCTTGTCTTGGTTGTCTTATGTGTCTTAGTTCAGACTCTCATAAATTCTCCCTTGGATTACAAACATAGCTCCCAAAATGATCTGCCTTTTTCTTCCCCTGCTTCAGTGGATTCTCTCCCATGGCAATATAAATCATATCACACACTCCTGTTCATAAATACCTTTCAGAAACTCTCTATAATCTACAGGACAACATCCCTATACTAGTATATATCTCATTTCATAATTTGTTGCATCACCAACTTTTCTGTATGAGTCTTGAAAGCGAGCCACATTAAGATACCAAGAGCTTAGATTCTTGATATACTCCTCCACTAATAAGCTGTGTGATTTTGGAAAAAATTGGATGAGTCCAAAGTCTGTGCCTTAATTTTCTCATTTGTGGAAGGGTTACAAAAAATATTTGATTCAGAGTTTTGAAGAAGAATAAGTGCTACCACTATTAACACAATAAAGTAATGATGATGATAATAGCAGTAGCAAATATTTCATAAGCAATGACTTAGTGCCAGATACAGTGCTAAGTATTTTAGATGTCTTTACCCAGATTTCCCTAAGACTTTAATTGTCTCTCACTTTCTGATGCTTTTTTATAGGATGTATTCTCTCTATAAAGTAATTTTCTATCTTTATCTACCTGGAAAATTCCAATACATCCTTCACAACAAACTTAAGCATCTCTTCCTCTGGGAAGTTTTGCCTCATGCTTTGTGAGGCACAGTGAGAAACCCCCTTTCTCTGATCCCATCCCATTTATTCTGCTTGTCTTTTTTTTCCACATTGTGGTGGACCTACTTTGTTCAAGAAATGGACTAGGCACTTCTTAGAGACAGAGATAATCTCTTTTCTCACCTCTGTATTCCCAGTGCCTAGTTTGGTGTTTGGCATAGAATAGCTAATCAGTCATGTTGTATGCATAAATGATTAATTCCAAGAATAAATAAATAATGTAAAGCCCACATGTTCAGCAAATGTTGTAAACATTTCTTGAATTTAATTTATTTTCGTTGAAATCAAAAGGAAGACAAGAGAAAGATCAATTTTATTAAACAGCTATGCTCTAGGTTTCATTTGAGCAAAAACCCTTTGTTATAACATATTATTATGCTAGATGCCTCATATTCACAGGGTAGTATTTCAGGAACTTTCTTAGAAACAATAGTAAACAAGGAATTATGATTTCCATCCCCAACAACAAACACAGGAATTGTCTTGTGCATAATCACGACCTCAGTTTCTATCTTCTTTATATACACCTTCCATCAAAGGTAAAAGCTGAGTGTGAATATAATTTGAATTCATTTTTATATAAGATTAAACTTATAGAGATCAAAACTATATGCTGCGCTTGACTCTTTATGCTGTTTGAATTCTCAAAAAGTTCATGGCCTATGTTGTTTCCTCAAAACATGTCCAGAAGGGCGCCTGGGTGGCTCAGTCGTTAAGCGTCTGCCTTCGGCTCAGGTCATGGTCCCAGGGTCCTGGGATCGAGTCCCGCATCGGGCTCCCTGCTCAGCGGGAAGCCTGCTTCTCCCTCTCCCTCTCCCACTCTCCCTGCTTGTGTTCCTCCTCTCGCTGTGTCTCTCTCTGTCAAATAAATAAAATCTTTAAAAAAAAAGAAAAAAAAAACATGTCCAGATTTGGCAAAGGAATTTCAAGAGTTCCTCAGACATTGAACCAGGAGTATATATTGGTGAAAAAGAAAAAAAAAAAAAAATAGAAGTTAACTCAGAGGTATGAAAATGTTAAAACCTACTTACTCGTTTGCTAGCCAATTCCATTTCTAGGAATCCACAAACAGAAAGACTTGCACCAGCACATAAGGATATATTTATAATTATGTTTATGGAAGCACTGTTTGACAAAATTGTCTGAGACAGTCTAAATGTATATTAGATCAGGGACTATTGAATCAAAGGCTCCTTTCTGTTGTTTTGTTCATTTTTAATATCACCCCTAGGAGATAGAGCCTATACAGTCTCTTACTTCACTGTTAAAAATTTGTTTAGAAAATGAACCCAAGGGTCAACATACCTAATAAAAAAAAGCTGCTCAGTGAGATCTTGAGCAGGGTCCTCATAGTCCTCATTTTCTTAGGCAATTCCAGAGCAAGATCCTTGATGAGCACAAGGCAACCATAGACATACGTTTGATTGCATAGGCTAATGCCAAGAGAGAAACAGTCTGAAAAATCCAAAGATAACTACACTGAAAATTTAGGGGCAGGGGCAGAGCAAAAGAGGGAGAGAGTTTTTTCCCCTTCATACCTAAAGCTCTATTCTCTATTTCTTTGTCTGCTTAGTATCCATGGCCCACAATTTATGTCCTTCTTCTTTTTTTATTTTTTTTATTTTTAAAGATTTTATTTATTTATTTGACAGCGAGAGACACAGCGAGAGAAGGAACACAAGCAGGGGGAGTGGGAGAGGGAGAAGCAGGCTTCCTGCAGAGCAAGGAGCCCCATGCGGGGCTCTATCCCAGGACCCCGGGATCATGACCTGAGCCGAAGGCAGATGCTTAACAACTGAGCCACCCAGGCGCCCCTATGTCCTTCTTCTTAAGAGAAGAACAAGGTAAAGGAGATGGTGAGCGTAAATCTAACTTCCTGGCTGAGTCCAGCAAACTTATCAGTATTAGCATGAGATTGAGTCCATGAAGCTCAGACTCATCTCCAACATGAGAAATTTCCATTCTTGGTACTAAAAATGTATTCCAAAAACTTTCAGTAGAGAAAATAAACATATAAGTAATAAATTGTTTAAATTCTACTTAATCTCTATTTTCCCCATAAACTTTTCTTACCATCTCACTTCAATCATCCTTCCCTCCAAGAATGTTGGTTAGATGGGAGCTCTACTAGAATTTAGGACATGGGTTGAATCTCAACAAAAACAGGCCATCAAAATGAAATGAATTCCATAATAAGTAAGTCTTTTTGTATTTACCATATTTACTCTTACAAGTATAAATGAGAGACACCATTCATGAGCAAAGCAGAAATATCTAGAAGTAATTCATGTGTGTGGAAGGCTAGATGTGGGAAAGTAAGGATGATTCAAGGAAATCTCTATTACATTAAATAATATAATTGATCTAGGAAGAATAAATATCTTTTAAGTCATTTTATCATGAAAATCTATATTGTTGCGGGAAGTACTGTGATCATTGCTTTTTTTGCTTTTTTTTTTCTGGGATGCACTCCAATTTTATGTTATTCTTAAGGAATGTTAGATTAATTTAGTAGCCCTTTATCTTAGTAAGTTTGACCAGCAATAGACATTAAAATAGGAAAGAAATATAAATTTATGGTAGTTATTTTAGATCATCACAACTATCCAAATAAGGACACATCTTTAAATATTCTAATGAGTTTTTTTAAGAGCTTGGTTATTTGTAGTGTAATCTGATAAAGTCAGCTGAATTCGGAGTCTTTCTCAAAATTTTATTGCAGGTTTATATATTTCATTAAGAAGCCAAACACCAAAAGAGTAATACCTTTCATGATGTTAGAAAGAAAGAAAGAAAGAAAGAAAGAAAGAAAAGGAAGGAGAGAGAAAGCGAGAAGAAAGAAAGAAAGAAGGAAGGAAGGAAGGGAGGAAGGAAGGGAGGAAGGGAGGGAGGAAGGAAGGAGGAAGGAGGGAGGGAGGAAGGAAGGAAGGATGGAAGGATGGAAGGATGGAAGGATTGCATTTTGGAGAATATATGATGTGAGGCAAAACTGTCCCTTCCCCAAATCTGTTTTGTAGAGTGCCTCTTAATATAACCACAAGACTAACCAAATTCTGATGAAATTAATATAATCTCCGTATTTAAACCAACTTAATATTCTATCCATGTCAGGTTTAAAGTATTACCCTTCTGGGGCACCTGGGTGGCTCAGTCGGCGAAACGTCTGCCTTCGGCTTAGGTCATGATTCTGGGGTCCTGGGATCGAGCCCCGCATCGGGCTCCCTGCTTAGTGGGGAGCCTGCTTCTCCCTCTCCCTCTCCCCCTGCCACACACCTCTCTCGTGCTCTTTCTCTCTCTCTCAAATAAATAAATAAAATCTTTAAAAAAAAAATATTATCCTAATAGCGCAAATCTTGATGCCATTATGGAGAAAAAGAATAGGGAGGAGTGGGCATTACTATAGGAGAGTTAAGTTCAAATTTCGGGTCCATCATTTGCTCACTATGTGACACTGGGTGAAATTAAATAATTTGCTCAAAACTAATTTTTCTCTGGATATGTTATTTAATTTATCTCTCATAAGGAAAACATGCCGATAACCATTTCAGTGCCCATATATGGTAGATGCTCATTTAATGATGGTTCTTTCTTTCAGTGGATGCATTCATCTCATGTCAGTATTCTTAACTTGTTCTTTTGTTGTTGTTTTAATCTTGTGAAAATATGCCAGCGTTCAACATTACAATGCAGTAAGATTTTAACACCATTTTTATATTTGTCATAATTTCGAGATATGTATCATTTAAAAAGCTATTAATAGTGAGAGCTACATAGTGAATGACACAGTTACCGTATTAACACATAGTTTGGGACACTATTCCTACAGTGATATAAATTCACTGATTCACTTAGCAATTACTTTTTAAATGTAGTTCATCTAAATCATATTATTAAATTTATCTGAACAACTTGAATAGACATTTCTGCAATTGAAAAACGTGTTCCATAGGCCTTTTTGAGTGTATCCCAGAAATAGTGAAGATGTTCTTCTCTACAGTACCAGATAGCAGATTGAATGGCTACTTTAGGTAGATCATATTTATACTAATTAGCATTAATTGATAAAAGATAATCGATATATGTGCCAGGGATCTATAATCCTAATTTAAAACCCCACTATTCTGTCTTAGCTTCAGTGAGAATGACACATGCCTAAAGTGTATTTGCGTGTTCATTAAATGTCAAAATCCAAAATAAGCTTGTTGAAACATTCTTTTTAGAATTTATATTCATCCCTCATCATTCTTCATGTATTTCCAGAGTATAACTTGCATGTGAAATTTCATGAAGTATGACATATATAGATGTATGTGATGTTATAAAAAAGATTAAATGATTTCAAGATGTAGTATATTGATTTGAGTTATTTAGGTATGAATGTGTTTTCTTCTCAAGAAAAAAAAAAAACTCCAGAAACATAATTAACTGGACTGTCTCAGTCAATATGACAAAAACTATGGTGACAGACTTTAAAAATCTATTTTGTTTTTAGCCAACCCTGAAATCAAGGCACTTGCTTTTGATAATTCTATTTTAAAATAAGTTTGAAGTCAGAAAGATTTAAAACTCAAATGATGTGGCATTTTATGTGCCTGTTTTTGATTTAATAATTCTTGCCTGCTATTTGATAAATAATGAGTGAATTTTCTCTGATATAACCTGGTGTTCATTCAACAAATCAATGAGATTGAAACATTGTTTATAATTGTGCAACTTAATTAGTTTTTAAACAAGTTTAACACATCTGATGCTTTTATTTTCCTGAACATTTTGTTGTGTTTAGACTTCTGATGTTTTTCGGATAATTTTCTTATGATTAAATTAAATGTTATACTCTTATCAAATGAGAAACAGAAATATAAATATTTTATAGCTTTTCCCAAAAAATACAAGAGTCCTTCCCTTGAGTACTCTGTTACATATTATGACCTCCACATTTAGGGACAGGGGTGTGTGTGTGTGTGTGTGTAAAAGTGTATTATTTATACTTTGGGTAGGGTTGGAAGTGGAGTAAGTGCAATAATCCTAAATTTCTACCTTAAAAATTCCTGTTTTTCAGAAAAGTACACACATACACACATAACAGTAACAGTAAATCTGCCAACTGTTATCTGTATCAGTAAAAATTTTGACATTGGCATAGCTTAAAAAAAAAGAAAAAACTTTGAAAAAGTATGCCATATTTATACCCGGCATCTGTATCTGCATTTAACTTTGAAATTATGTCAGAAATATTTTGTAATCTGTGTCTGAAAAAATAGGATCTTTGAGAGTATTAATCAACAGTCCCCCAGCTGGGGACATGATGATGATATCACTAATGGAAATAACTATAGGAAAGGAGAAGAGGATTTAGAGATAAGGTAACTGGTTTTAATGTGGTAGAAATCGGCCTGGAAATTATTTTATTCCTGTTTATGCTACGGATGGGTTGTTTGACCTTGGTAATGTCACTTCTCTGTTCTGCCTCAGTTTCTTTGTATGTAAAATGAGAGTATTAAAATATACATCCTCTATAGAGCACCAAAATTTTCTTAGTGATTTATGAATGGTCAGTAATTATATTTAATGGGCACATGGGTGCATTGTTTTCCATTTGTCTCCAACCACTTAATACCTATGAGTCAGTTGCACTGGCGTATGGCTAGATTCTGAAAGATAATCAATAAAAAGTGGAAATTGCTAATGAATCTACCGTACAACCCATTATGTATTTTGCTGATGCAGCAATTTTAAAATAATAGGATTAATAATACTCTTTTAATATCAGGAGATCTGATGAGGTAAGCATACCATCCTCAAAAATTATCTCAAACTGGGCGGTTCACATTTCAAGTATATATATATATATAACAGGAAAATTTAAGACATCTTATTATCCCATTCTATTTTCTGAATTTGGATACAAATCCAGGATTACAGCATCAGTGAGCTCAAAAATTCCCTTCCTCCGGAGCAGTTTGGTTTTGCACAATGGTACTTGCTCAGTACATACCTGCATGATGACTCATGATGCAGAAATTGTGAGCTGCCTGCCCAGGATGCTGTCTCTTTTTCATCTCTATCAATTGAACCCAGATTTTATTTAGGGGACCAAAGTCACTAGCTGGAAAGTTCCCCAGTTTACCTTTCAGCTAAGGTGGATTATGTGGCCTACTTCTAGGAAAAGTGAGGGACAAGGAAGTCATAAGGTAGGGGCTAATAACGTTCTTTAAAGGAGCGCACTTACTTGGCTTACAGCTTTTTGCCTCACACCCTTGTCCTTTTTAGGTGCTATAATGTAGATACTCTGGTCTCTCCCACGTGGTCACAGGGTGATGGCCCTGAGTGATTGCATCAACAACAACTACTTAATTTCAGAGTTCCTATTACCCAAAGAAAATTATAATAACCTTTCATTTTATTAAGCCAATGTTAATTATTTTCTCTTATGTCACACAACACTCATTCTTAAATGATGGCTACTTGGATGATAGGTGTATTTGATGAAGCAGTGGGAGAGTACAATATCTAAATGACTTCAGAAACACACCGATTTTAAGTATTCGGACACATTTTACAGACATAACATTCAAGTCTGGTAGATGGAGTGAGAAAATTAAAATTAAAATTACACATTTCAAAAGTTCTATCATCAAATGTAGGTGTTCAGAAAGAATTACAATAGAGAGAAAACAAGGACAAATTATACTTCATTACAATTGTGTTTCCCTTGCCACGCTTGGGACTACCATACAAAGATCATGATCGACAACACCAAGTTCTGACAAATTAGAAGATAAACTTCTAATGTAATTAGCACTCAAAGATATGACAAACATTTACAGCATTGTGTTCAGAACTTTACAGTATGGACAGTAAAGGAGAAAATGTTTTAACTTACCTATTTATTCAACAAATATTGTTCAAATACTTGTAACTTGTTTTTTAAGATTTTTAGAATTTGAGGTAATATACTTCTCCATTCCTTCAGAGTCATATTATAAACTGTATATCAGGTTAGTACAATCACAGAGATTGAAAGACTGCTAAGACATATAGCTAGAATGTAGTCCTGCTTGATCTAGAATTAGATGGCTGATTTGGAGCCAGTTGTTTACTCTTTCTGAATTTTGATTTTCTTATATTTAAAATGAAAATAATATTAGATTCACAAGACTGCTTTATGATTAAGTGATTTAACATATGTAATTATCAGAATAAATTGCTAAGTGAATACAAAGAAGAGTGCAGGAGAGCAAAGAGAGTTAATTTCTAAGCATTAAGAACCCCCCTCCAAAATATTTACCAATATAAAAATATGAAATAAAGATCAAGTGGATGGATAAGAAGCAAGTTAGATCAGTTTTTAAATCAGGTATTTTGATAAATGCATAAAAAACATTTGGAATGATATAGATCAAAATATTATGGGTAGCTACATTTATATGATAAGATTATATTTGATACTTTCTTTTTATATATCCTGGAGAAATATTTTGCTGTAGAAATTTTATATATATATATATATATATATATATATATATATATATATATATATATATATATATTCTCCTCCCTACCCTCTACGAAAAGAAAGTTCTTAGCCTCTCTTTTATTTTCCTGAGGCTGCCAAATAAACATACCACAAACATGGTATTTTAAAACAACAGAAATTTATTCTCTCACAGCTATGGAGGCTAGAAATTCAAAATTCAAGTGTTGGCAGGGTCATGCTTCCTGTGAAGGCTCTAGGGAGGAATCATCTTTCCTTGTCTCTTCCTAGCTTTTGGTGGCTCTTGGCCATCCTCAGTCTTCCTTGGCTTGTAGAAAGAGGAATCACTCCAATCCTTCTATGTGTGTGTGTCTATGTGTCTGTTCTTTTTTTTTTTTTTTTTTTTTTTTTAATAAGGAAAACAGTGATTGGATTTAGGGCCCACCTGCTTCAGTATGACCTCACCTTAACTAATTACATCTGCAAAATACCCTATTTCCAAGTAAGGTTGCATTTTGAGTTTCCGGGTGGTCATGAATTTTTAAGAGAATGCTATACCCACAGGTACCTCCTATTTCTAATTTTCAAGGCAAAGGCCTTCCATAAAGTGAATAACAAGCTCTGTTCTCCTTTCTCTTCTCTTAGTCAAACTAAATATAGTATTAACCTACTTCATCAAATAGAATTACAATCTAGCAAGCACCATGCCTTTCAGCCTTGCAGGAATGTATGTGCTGGGTTCCTGGTATCCTTGGGCCTGGACATCAGATTTCCAGCTTCTGAAGCTCCCCTGCCTCATCCAGTTTGCCATCACAGGTGCATCCCAGTGTACCCACTGACCACAGACCCCATACCCTAGGTGCACTCATTCTGTGCAGGTGATGCAAGTGAAGATTCATTTCCTCACCCAAATGTATTTCATTCTTTCCTTCCTCCTTCAACCTGCTTCATATTATTTCCTCTGTTGCTATTTTTTTTAATTATCTCACCGATAATCACACAAGTCAGTTAAAAGCTGTTGTGACAAGTTTGATTTTGTGCTTGAAGTGCACAATGAAAATAATTTTGTATCACCTTCCTATGTCATAAAGATGTCTGGGTACCAGTAATAAGACTGTTGTACATTATTGGATCTGTATTCTGTGATAAGAACTATGTCCCAAACGAGGTGGGTGCTTTACATGAATGATGTTAAAAATGCCTTGCTAGAACTCTACAATGTAGGTAGTATTACTGTCACTTCTTATAAAAATGGGGAAACTAAAGCTCGGAGCATTAATCACTTTGTTCAAGATCACACATCTATAAATGGTCTCCAACTTACGATGCTGCCACTGAGGATTTTTCAACCTTATGATGGTGTGAAAGCAATATGCGTTACAAGAAAGTGTACTTTGCATTTTGATGTCTTCTTGGGCCAGCCATAGGTGGTAGGATACCCTCTCATGATGCTGGACAGTGGCCATAGCCACAGCTCCCCGTCGGCCATGTGAGCCCAAGGATCAACCGCCCATACAGTCACAGCTCTTCTGTACTCATACAGTCATTATGTTTTCCACTTTCAGTTCAGCATTCAGTAAATTACATGAGATGTTCAACACTTTATTATAAGATAGACTTTGTGTGAGATGATTTTGCCCAACTGTAGGCTAACGCTATGTTCTGAGTGCTTTTAAGGTAGGCTAGGCTAAGCTATGATGTTCAGTAAGTTAGGTGTATTAAATGCATTTTCAAATTATGATATTTTCAACTTATGGTGGGTTTATCAGGACCCATCATGAGTCAAGGAATACTACAATTGCCAGACTGGCATACGAACTCAAGCACTGCTCACATAATGTTCTTAACTGTTACAACATTCTCCTGAAATTCAAATCAAGACTGTCCACACTCTGACTAGGAATTGTTCCCCAACTGCTTGAATCCAATATAGTATCAGGTTCTGGTTGGAGAGGGGAACATGAGGTTAATAGTTCTAGTTGTCATCCTCTTTCTTCTAGGACATCTGGGAAATATTTATGAGATGAATTAATTGTATATGTGGGGTCACCTACTTAGATTGATATTACACAATTAAAATAAAAAACAAGTGATTATCCAAGGGTACCTTCAGACATAACTTGTCTAGATGCCCAAATGATATTACTAGGGACTGTACTTCTCCATGGATCCCTTATTTCTGCTATCTCCTATGTTGCCATTTTTGCCAGGTTTCAAGAGATGGTCTCAAAAAGCTCCAGGTTTATATCTAGGCTTCCAATAGTTCTAGCAAAAATAAGAACTCTTTCTTCTTAATTTAGAGTATACTAATGCTAATCTGACTATATGTCCCTATCTGACCTAATTGATGTAGCCAGGGAAGTGTGATGATCTGATTGAACAAAACTGGGTTCCTTTCTCATCCTTTGAACCCAAGAAGGAGTTTCCTCCTTGCCAAGCATGAGAACTCAGAAGTGGAGAGGGAAATACATGAAGAAATTCAGAGTGAATAAATGCTGCCTATAGCAAGACAGTAGACGTCTACTAAAGCTGAATCCTGAAGGCTTAACACAATGAGGAAGGACATTTCTGAAAAAAGAATAGGCTAGGTCCCCAACTGCAAGTGGACACTCTCCAAAAATTATTGCTACACTCTTTGCCCTCACTCTAAACATCCATTGTAAATAATTTTTTGCTATTTTTAAAAAACAGGTATTTGTCCTGATTGAATAAAAATTGTTTTGAGAAAAATCCAGTTATTTTTCTTTAGCTATCCCAATCAGCAGGCGATTTGCTGAATGTTTTATCATAAATTATAATAATTACCATCTCAAGCAACCAAATAAAATTTGTAGTCATTATTATGTCCCAAAAGATTTTATTTTAGAGAACTTAACATCTTTTTCCACTTTTCATTCTGCATATGCAACTGAGCTTATTGCAATTAAGGGTATGGGGTCAAACAAATGAAAACTAATGAGGAAAAAGAGGAAAGTCTTGTCCTATTTTGTGGGTTGTGTTGATTGTATTTTTTAGATAATTGTAGTTCCTTGGAGCTTCCCCTAAATGTTTCTGTTAAATATCTCCCCTGAAGTCTACAACTGACTCTTTTGACATTAGTTTTTCCCAAACTTAGGTTCTGGATTTTTAGAATTTTGTGAAAGTAAAAAAAAATCATGGGTCCTTAGTTTATTATTTTTTAACTTAAAAATATATTTGAGGGGTATGGTGAGGTATGAAAATCATGAGCTTTGGACTATAAAAATACCCTGGCTTAATTTCCAATTCTGCCTTTCATATGCATGATCTTGGTAAACTAACTGAACCCTTTCAACCTTAAAACATAAAATTCTAAGAAGTTACTACTATTGTCTCTTTAGAAAGAATGTGTGACCAATTATAATGTATTAAATTTTGAATCTACCATTTTGAAAGTACATAATGGACACTGCATATGTATCTTATGTAAGATTTAGCAATCTAGCTGAAAAATAAATATCAATTGAATGATGACTGAAAACTATGATCACTAATTACATATCATTATTTCAAAGAAACTAGGTGTAATACTGACTACCTTAAATATTGATATTCTGTCTAAAACATGAAGTTAGTAAAAGATGAAAGCAATAAAATTTAATTCTTGTTGCTTGTGTTGTAGATCCCCAAATACTCAAATAATTACATTACCTCATTATGTAAATACATTTATTTATATAATAGTTTGCTTCTCTCCCTATGTTTTTTCTTTACTGTGTCTTTTTAAAAAAAATTATTACAGCTACAAAAATATTGTGATTTTTTTTTCAAAGGTGCACATCATTGCAAGGGGGAGGAAATACAGCAAGGGCTGTCTCCAGTTTTGAACTTCCTGGGTTCAAATCCCTCTTTTACTTCTTGCTACCTTTATAATCTGGAAAAGTGTTTTAACTTCTTTACACTTCAGTTTTCTAATTAGTAAAATGTGAACCAGAACATGTAATTCATAGAACATTACAATATTGAGTTATTGCGTTTAACATGATTGACACAGAGCGTGGTAACTCAGTCTAAGTTTGATAAATGTTAGTTGTTGTTTTTACCATTAATGCTGAGTAAGGAAGATTAAAATAAAAACATATAGGCTGGCCATGGCAATTTGTTTGAACAACTAGATGTAACCCAAAATTTGGTCCTAAGCTTCATAGAAATCAATATCACAGGAAAGCATTTTTTTTCCCAATTGTGTTAGGAACCTGTAATTTCTATCAGAAGAGCAAAACTCTTCCTGCCACTTATCTCAATGTTTTTTCTCCAGTAATGCTTCTTCAGGGAGCATACAGAGTAGTATATGAGTTAATGTGTTTGGTAACAACTCTCTAGTAAATTTCAAAGCAGGTTTTTCTAGAGCTTATTCATATCACTGATGAAAGTGGGTTATAGGATACCAAATCACAATTTATTAAAACCCCAACAGAAGGTATACAGTTTATGATGAGCCAGTGTGTGCTTTGAGATTAAAATGAAAAAAAAATTAAAACCTGTTTTTATGTAAAAAAAAAAAAAAGGCAAACATATCTCCCACATGTAAAGTGTATACTTTACTGTGTACCAGAATCACTTGAATTACTTGTTAAGTCTACACATTTCTGGGCCAATCCTTGGTGATTCTGATTCAACATTTTTAGAGTGGGATCTAGAGACCTGAAGGTTAAATAACATCATAGGTGGATTCTGATTCAGGTGGTCCAAGAAACAGTCACTCCTTTAAAAGTGTGTGTGTGTGTTCTATATAAAACACTAGACATAGTAGGTAAAATGGATCAAAAATAATTCAAATAAATTTAAGTTTGAAAATCCTGTAAAACACATCATCCTCTCAAAATGTGACATCAAATCATAGTATATTAAAGGCCCTGAGGTGTTCTTCATTAGAGAAACAAATTTATCTTTATTTAATGTCATGTTCCACAAACATATTTATCAACATAGCCATTTGACAATTACAACTATCACTGCCTCTTGTAAACACTGTTGGTCTTCTTCCTGATCTTCTCAGGTGGGCTGGTGTCCCATCCCCCAGGTTCTGCCCAAGTTAGCAAACTTCGTGGTGCCCTTCACACTCCAGAGCTTCCTGTGACATCAGGCTGAGACAACAGACAAAAGCACATCTTTGCTTTGCTCTGCCCCCTGCCCTTATCCTGTTTCCCTCAGTCCCCTCTCTGCACAGGATTTTGCTGAGATCACTGCCTCAGTAAATCTCTTCCTCAGAAATCTCCATCTCAGGATCTACTTCTAGGGATCTGACCTAACACAGTCTCCTGTTGAAACTCATGTTGCACAAAACACACTTTTAAGAAAAACTAAAACAGAAGAGTAGAGGTTCTGCATCTATGACACACCATCCCCTGAGAGGATAACTTACTTCCATCACACCTTCATTGATTTGAATAATTGTTGAGCACCATGTGTATCCTGTTTGCCTGCGGATATCATGAGTGTTGAAACTTTGCCTCATTCATTGCCTCTATCCTTCAAGGTCCTTACGAGTACTGTGAATACGAAAAATGTTTCCTCAAACTGTTCTGACAATGCCTGGCAAGGGCATCTTATTAGGCAGTACTGCATATTATTCTAGAGCCTAGGCTCTGGTTCATAAAACCTGAGTCCACATTTGATTTTATCATTTATTTGACCTGAGGCAAACAAATTTGCCTGTTTGCAAAATAGATATTAATGTATTTACTTCAAATGTCAGTTTTGAGGATTATCCTCCTTTGCAAAATGGAGTAAATATATTCAGCTTAAGTATTTTCATGAGTATTCAAGGTAATAAGTAGTATTTAACTTGGTAACTGGTACTAAGATCCTTAATATTTACTAAGCATTACTGTCCAGCACACTATCTGGCACATTGTAGGCATTTTTAAAAGTTCTTTGGAACAAGTATTGTTGAATATTTAGATAATAAAGTAACTTCGATATCTTTCACAAAGTCAGTAATTCACCTGGCATTGGGTTATTTTCCCTTTTTAAATAACCCAAAGGCAACCTCAAATCCTCTATGGAAAAAAGCGGAGCATTGAATAACAGTAAACAGGTTTCTACAGCCAGTACATGGTTAGTGATTTAGTTGCTTTAAGAAAGAGTGAAAAGCACGCAGGCAGAATGCAAACACAGGAACCAGTTCCTAAGGAAAATACCCTTTCCATGCAAAAGTATCTGATAAAAAATGGTGATCTTTTTTTTTTTTTTTTAAGATTTTATTTATTTCTTTGACAGAGAGAGACACAGAGAGAGAGGGAACACAAGCAAGGGGAGTGGGAGAGGGAGAAGCAGGCTTTCCCCCGAGCAGGGAGCCCAATGCGGGGCTCGATCCCAGGACCCTGGGATCATGACCTGAGCCAAAGGCAGACGCTTAACGACTGAGCCACCCAGGCGCCCCAAAAATCGTGATCTTCTTATATTTACTACATCTATCAGATAATGTAAAAACCTTTTTTTCTTTTTTTTTAAACTTCTTGGTTTATGCCAAGATATGCCTGTAAAATGCTATGTGGACAGTGAGAAATGGATCCCCTCACCCCCACATATACACGCAGAAACACACACATGCATAGCTTTTTTGTTATGTTCGCAGACATTTTGAAATGCTTGAAGCCGGGTTGATTATGTTAAGTAGAGAGGGTATTTTCCCAAAGAATGAGAAACACAGCAATTTGCCTATTGGATCAGACAGTCTCATCCCAAGAGGTATTTATTTAGCAAAGCTACTTGAAAAGGAGATAGGAGTTGCTTTCTGTTGCTTTTGAACAGAGCTTTTTATAGGTAACTGGTTAAGAGAGAAAAACAGAGAGAAAGAGAATGAATTATCCTATTAAGTTAGTTCTTTCAAGTTTCAAGTTTCTTTCCAACAGAGAGGACACCAGGGTGGTCCTGGTTCCTGTGGCTGGTGTGTATATTACCACCACTTGAAAGACACTAAGAGGGGAACCAGACCTCCCTCCTGTCTTGCATTTCTCTGACATTCCTCCCATCCTGGGTATGAAAAATGCCAACTGTCTTTTAAACTGTCCCCTGTCCTAACGAATTCTGTAAATATAACCACCCTAGTCAATCTGCGTTTGGATCCAAGCTAGTGATTGTGCAGTTAGCCATGTCTGCGTAACTTTTATCCTGCGGTGACAGAGGACACTTGGGGTTAATGTAGAGCATGAAATCAGCCGTAATACCTGGCTTGCTAAAATGTAACACAGAGGCTGCTGAGGGCAGGGAGGGTTTCGGAGAAGGGTGTGGGCCTCTGGAATGCTGAGGATGCCGAGGTCTGCAAGACCACTCTGCCATTGGAATGCCGCGGAGAGTTACCTTCCCCGGAGCTTTCTTAGCCCAAAAGCCGCCCTGTGATCTAAGAGATGTATGCACTCTCCCTTAAGCTATGTTTAGCAGAACTCCTAGAACACGCCGATTAGCATATGGTATCTTTCCTGTAAACAGATCCTCCCAGTTTCAGTAAGACCCCTTGTCGCACATCACGTGCTAGAGAAACAGGGATAAGGATTTGTGATTATCCTGAAGGACCAATAAAAAGCAGGAGCAAAGAAGCGCAAAGGGTCTTCGACTCTGAGCGTTGACCCCTTGCCTTCTGCTCTATTTCACAGCAAAGTTTGGAGTCATCTTTCATTGGTCGGTACAGGGATTGCTGGCCATTCCCGGCAGACACTTCATTCCCATCTTCCTGTAGCTGGACTTACAGAGTATGCCTTGGGTTATGTGTCTATTTTCCTCCTTTGCATAAGTAGTGCATTCAGAATCTGGTCAGCTGGGTGCAGACTGGGTCTTCAAGGTAACTCCACAAAGGGACTTAACATCATTTATTCAGATTCTCATTTGCTTTCTCCTTTTCTTTCATTTCTACCTCTTACAATGATTCTCTTGGCAGTAACTACTTAATTGTATTACTATAGTCAAGTCACCTGAACTTTCTATTTCTTCATCTGAAAAAAAAAAAAAGGGAAATATTCTAGGAGAGAACAAAGAAAATGCTCCACTCCTGCTTGGTGTGATTGGTTTTCTCCAACCTGCTCACTCCAATTAGTCTCCAACGTCCGTGAGGCATGACATTTCTATGGAGAATGAGGAGAGAATTGAATTTCAGGGTCTGCCCTGCCAACTCAGAGATCAAGCCTGATCAAAGCCACTGTTTGAATGAAATCTCCTTGAACACAGTACTGTCCATATATATTCATATTTAAAATCAATAGACCTATGTCATATCTTCCACATGTCAAAACTGAAGTAGATTTGTTTGGTAAAACACATTATTTTACTTCTAAAATTTAGATTCTGAGTTCTAACTCAGATCTGTCTCTATTGGTGACAGTTATGCATCATTTTTGGTCAGACTGTGATTGCTGAACTGCCCAGTACCTCAGATCCTACCATTAGACATAAATTTACACAAAGATGTTTCGCATTACTGAAGGGCAGGAGTATTTAACTTCAACCAGGCAAGATCCATTGTTTGTTATATTCAGGCTACAGACTTCATTGTTTTTTGGGGTTTTTTTTTGTTGTTGTTGATGTTGTTGTTGTTTTCCAAAGGGAATGTCTTTACTCTCATGGGTTTCCCATGACAACTCATGGGTTGTTTTCCCATGGATTTAAAATTTTCATTAAGAAAAAAAAAAATGGGAAGTAATAGATTATACACCGAACTTGTGTGTGCCATTTTTTCACAAATTCTTTTTTTTTTTTTTTACAAGGAAGGTTTTCATCCTTCACTTTATCAGTTGAAGAAATAAAATAAGGAATGGTCAAGTAACTTGACTAAAATCAAACAAATAAGTAGAAGGCCTGGGGCTTGATTCATGACCTACTCTTACCTCTTTGTGATGATATTTGCATTGTAGAATGTTGCTCTCAATTATCCTGTAGTATTTTTCTGGGAAAAATAGTACTCAGTGATCATGTCACCCTGATGGATTATATAGGTAGAGTTTATGCAGATTTTGTAAGCCTAATATGATAAGAAAGTACTCTTCTTTGAAGAAGAAATTACTGAGTCACTAATTTAAAATTTTATGATCTGGTACCAGAGCTATAATAACACTGAAAATTTCAGGCTAAAGAAAAATCATGAGGGCAATAATTGTGTCATTTTCAAGATAGTAGGCTATTTCAAAAGCCCCAAGCCACATGTACTTTACCTTTGATCATATAAATGTGAAAACAAGTTTTACCCTATTATGCACTGGTATTAACTATTCTCTCTTTCAAGCTGCTCTCCCTCCTCTCTCTGCCCCCCCCCCTTTTTTTTTTAGAAACTAAAGAGTCAGTGTCATTTAACATTTCTATAAACTGACTCTATATTTTTGTTTTAGGTGTCCTGCTGCCTAGGATGCCACCACCCAAGTTCTTCTCTACACGTTAAACAGAGTCATTTTAAGTAGATTATTTTTTAGATGCAATGGGAAAATAGGTCAACTATAAAGGTATTGAACAACGAAGAGGTGTATTACTGTATATAATAAGTCTGAAAGTAGTCATGATCCCGAGTTGGTTAAACTATATTGATTCGGTGGATGTCATCAAGGACTCAGGTTCTTCCCTAGAGAGAACGTACGGAGGATAGCAAAGTTTGCTTTTTATTCTTTAAGATTCCAAGATGGAAGTCTCAGTTCCAAGGGCAATATGCCACAAATGAAGAACTATTCCTTCCCTAATGCCACATTTAAGGAGTAAGGAAAACCTTTCCAGAAGTCCCTTAGCTACTTCTCCATCATTTGTCATTATCCAGAATCATGTTACAGGTCAAGACCTAAATCTGTCATGGGTGATGCAAATGGATCCATCCTGATTGGCCTAGACAGATTCTAATTCACCAACCGAAGCTGGGTCTATGGCTGCAACAGCCTCTCCTGAAGAACTTGACTGTGGCTAATTGAGTCAACTGTAATTCTTTAAACAAGAAAGAAGATCAGGTGGGGTGCACTGTGCAGATCGCTGTTTGGGTAGGGAACCAAACTTCTTTGCAGCTGCATTCTCCAAAATTAAGATACTAAATTTTTTGTGAAGTCTTCTCCAGTCAGAACAGACAAGGTTAATTATTTCCTCTTCTGCACCATATCTGAACCTTGCACATACCTTTATTGTTGTAATTATTCTGTTGCATTGCACAAAATAAAATGGGTGTCTCTCCTACCAGTAGTGAACTCCTTAGGGCAAAAAAGAGGTGTTTTATTCATCTACATAGTCACAGCCCCTAACAGTGGCTGGCACATAATTGGTTCTCAGTGTTTATTAAGTATAATTGTAAAGTAGATTCTATTCATAAATGTAATCATTTCTAAACATAATATATCATTTATAAAATTTTAAAAGAAAATTTCACTTTGCTTATTAAAAAGAGCCACTGCTACACTAACATTATAAATGATAGTTAAGAAGAAATTACAGCCACGTGGAAAAACACTTACTACAAAATGAGAAGAGAAAAATAAAGATATAGATTTGAACCTATGAAGGATATGAATAGATATGTTATAAAACAAGTATAACAAAATATGAATAATAAAATTCAGGTCAGAGGTACAAATGTGTTCACTATAAATAGTCCTTCAGCTTTTTTTTATGTTTGAAATTTGTCATGATAAAATTTGGAAAGTAAAGCATTTCAGACTTTTCCTTGGTTATAACTGCGTGAACTATTTTGGGAACATGTGCATGTAACACAAGAAATTGCGGAAAAAATTAATGATTAGTCAAGATGATGAGATTGTGAAATTCTGTTTTTGGTTTTTTTTTTTTTCCTTTTCCTTTGAATGATTGTTCTCACGTGGTTTGGGTGAGGCAGTTTCAGACTGCAAGAAAATCTACACTGAGTCCTATTATAGTGGAGTCAGGAAATACAGAATATTTTTGGTTAAAGGCTAATTTATACAGACAAAATTATTTAGGAAGGAATATTTAGTAGTAAACAATAACTTAATACATGAGTTAGTCATATAGAGAAACATCAAATTACATTTGTAAACTAAGACCTAACATTTGAATTTAATCATTTTTATAATAAAAGCCATAAATAGGAGAAAGTGTAGAAATAAAATGAAAGTGGAAGACGCTCATTATTTCTTTTGTCCTAAATCAGTTTTTACTGTATGAAAGACTCTAGGAATGTTAGCTTAATAAACATCTATTGATCATGTACTGTATTCCATCCACTCTGCCCTTCAAACTTTGAATTCTGTCTAAAATTCTCCATCTGCAGGTAACTGAGGGAAGAATGAAATTATTCAATAATACTGAGCAGTGTACAGTCCGCTCTATTATTATTTTCTTGTCTTTTCTAATATGAGACTAACATCCACCCAGTATCACTTCTATTTAATTCTCTCCAGTCTGTTTATTCACCGATGGCGCATATATCTTTGCACTTAGGAGCCAAGCACAGAATTTACTGACACCTGGAAACAGGTGTGTCCAGGAAATGGGGTCTCCCTTCTGCTGACCATGACCTCTCCAGTATGAAGAGCACATTTCTGCAGCTGAGATTCACCTTTAAGGTAGAAAAAAAAGTCCCTTCTGGTAGAGGAAATGAGATTGATAATAGGGAAGTGATCCCACTGTAAAATTAGTGCCACCATTAACAGATTAGTGACAGTTATGTAGGATTTGGCTTCCTGAGGAAACAGTACAGAGGGGAGAATCAGTTCAATCAAGCTTGTTCCTAACACAAAGTACATTTTGCTTTACAATTGAAGTGTTTTTTTTTTTTTTTTTCCCCTTTGGATATGTATGTTTTTTCCATTTGTGTTTTTGTGATTATGAATTTACAAAAACACACCTACAAGCATATTAGCTGCTGCTAATGAAGACAATGATTGCGTTCCTTCCATGTTACCACTGTAAGGAGATACCACAAGCTTAATGGTTTGAAGCAACACAAATTTATTATCTATGGTTCTAGAGATCAGAAGGATGAAATGGATCTCAGGCTAAAGTCAAGGTATCCTCAGGCTGTATTCTTTCTGGAGGCTATAGAGGAAAATACTTTTTTCCAGTCTTTTCCAGTTTCTAGAGGATGCCCACCTACTTTGGCTCCTGGTCCCCTTTCTAGCTTCAAAGTCAACAATGACTCACATTCTATCCCTCTGGCACTTAATCTTACACATTTAAAGGACCATTGTGATTACAGCCCATCAGAGAATCCAGGACTATTTTTTAAAAAATTCCGTTGTCAGCTGATTAGCAACCTAATTACCACCTTGCAGTGTAACACATGTATTCACAGTTTCTAAGAATTGGGACATAGAGATAGGTGAAGGTGTTTATTCTCTCTACCATAATAGTTGATAGAGCTTATTCATTTATATCTTTTCTTTCTCTCCAGAGAATGAGATTTGCTGAACCTATTATGTACTGGTCACTTTACTGAATGTTGGCCATATTGTCACTTGTTTATTCTATTTTTCTCATGAAATAAATGATTTAAAATATCATTTTCCCCTTTAACAATAAGGAAACTGGGATCTCAAGGACTGAAATGTTTACAGAAGGGGGATGATGATTTTTTTATTTAAATCTGTCTAACTATGAAACCATCCCCTATGCTTGAATCATTATTTTATAACCAATTAAGCTCGAGAAAAAAAATGATTGATTTCTCAAATTATTTGAACTCTAAGATTTGCAGTCAAATGCTCTACCCCTGAGCTATACCCCCTGAACTCTAAGATTTGAAGAGAATGAGGAAAACAATGTAAACAATTGTGAACATTCTCAACAATCAGAGAGAAATTAAATCCTTGGAAGACATTTATATGAAAAAGGCAATCTATGATCAGTGGATAGCCAAAATGTGAATACCTTTTGTCTCCTTAAGTTCGATTTTCCCAGGAACACCCTGATAAGGGCCAAAAAGGGCTAGATTTGAAAGCACCAAGTGGGGATTGATCAAGTTGTGGGGTTGGTGGAAGACATTACTGAAATGAAATTAGAAGGTTAGGTAGGAGTTAACCAGGCTAAGATGGGAAAGTAGAGCTTTCCACTTGAGAGAATAGAGTGGGCAAGAGGCCTTTGAGGGTGAGGGAATAGGGGGATTCCCAATCTAGAAGACCAGTGTGGTTGGGAGGAAAATGGTACAAGGTGAGCTGGGAAAGGTAGACACAAGGTGTGCCATGCAGGGTTTAGTTACCTACCTGGAGAACAAAATTTAGCCCCAGGCAGGCAGGTTGGTACTCAGCACAAAGGAGGGTGATGCGCGTCTCATCACAAAACAAAGCATCTGAGGAAGGTCTAGATTGTTCTCTGTGCCAGGTGAGACCCATCCTTTCCCTGGGAAACATCTGGCATACCAGATTCAGAGCAAACCTCTAATCATTTCAGATCATTTTATTAAGTTGGATGTTGAAAACGTGTGCTCCATCCCATGTTGCAGAGCTCAGTGTTTGACATTGTCACTCCCCAGGGAGAGTGGGCCTCCAGGGCCATCAGAAGAGGCCATATTAATCACGTAGGTAATTTACAGCTGTTGTAACATTATGGAACCCCAGAGCCTTACAGAGTTAGCTTTCACCACATTTAAAGAGGAAAATGATGGTAATTAAAAATGGCATTTCTAATTAGTGAGAGGTTAATTAGTGAGAGGCTGGAAGGACTGAGAAGCACGGGTCTCCCATTTCCCAATCCTCTTCTCCCTGCAACTGGCTGCAGTGTTCTCTACTTTTCTCTTGCCTACAGGGTAGCTGTGGACCTTGGGGCAAGTTTTTTCAATGTGTTTGGCTACAGTATTACTTCTGATAAGGAGAGCAGGTTATACTGTGTCTCAGTGTTTGGTATGGAACAGAGATAAGGATAGATGAGCTATATGACCAACACTGGTTCAACACATTTGCAAGACTCAGCAAAGTAAGAGAAACAGGCTTCTGGGGATCCCAAACTGCCAACGCATTTTACTCCTGTGAGAATGTTCCAGCTTCTCTCACAACCTGTTTATTCTTGTTTTACAGTCAAAACTATTGTGATTACTTTGAATAAGTGACACCAGATTAGCAAGGGAGATAAATGACTACTAGCAGATATTCTGACAGTAGAGAGAAGAGAGTTGAAAGACAAAAATAATAAAGAATACACTAAAAAAATCAAAACAAAGTAAATTTTAAGAAAGTAATTAAAAAGCAAGAATTAATTGAATGGGAGACTATCCCTATTCTAATACACAGTAAGTAGCTATGCATATCTCTTTTGGTACCTACCTTATAATAACCTACTTTATTTTGTCTTTTCAAGATGATTCAGGATTATTAAATTTATTTTTGTCTATATACTTAGACAAACATTTTTCTATAATGTTTCATACACTTGACTATCTTTTTTTTAATTTTTTAATTTTTAAAATTTATTTATTTTTAAAGATTTTATTTATTTATTTGACAGAGAGAGACACAGAGAGAGATGGAACACAAGCAGGGGGAGTGGGAGAGGGAGAAGCAGGTTTCCTGCAGAGCAGGGAGCCGCATCAGGGCTCGATCCCAGGACCCTGGGATCATGACCTGAGCCGAAAGCAGATGCTTAATGACTGAGCCACCCAGGCGCCTGGCTATCTTTTTTTTTTTAGAGATTTGTTTTTATTATTTGAGAGAGAGAGAATGTCAATGGGGTGGAAGGGCAGAGGGAGAAAGAGAATCTCAAGCAGACTTCCCACTGAGTGTTGAGCCCTATGTGGGACTTGATCTCACAACCCTGAGATCATGACCTGAGCTGAAATCAAGAGTCAGATGCTTAACCACCTGAGTCATCCAGGTTCCCCTTGACCGTCTTCTTAATCACCACAAGTTTAACATAGCAAAGGGCTATGAGTCTGTGTTCATGTCTGTGCAATGCAACATAGCTTTGCTTATCCTTTTAATTATTAAAAAAATAGTCGTAATAAAAGACCAATCCCCATGACCCCCTTCCATGAGTAAAATTTAGATAGCGTAAATTGCTTTATACCATTTCTCTGAAGGATACACTTTGTAAATTCAAGAAATCGTAATGTTAAAGGTCAACTAACATTTCTGTTTTTTAGAACAGATTCCTTTTTTTTTTTTTTAAACATTACACAGAACTCTGTGGAAGTAACTCAAGAGCCAATAAGGAAGTTTGATAGGGACAGAGGAAGTTTCCTTTACTCATGAACCAAAATATTTCTGTTTGTGTCTGTTTATATAAAGCCCTTCTATTTAAGATCTAACTGGGGGAAGAGTTAAGATAATTGTTTTAAAAGTAGTTGAGCTGTTGCTTAAGAGAAGGAGAATTTGTCACAGATTAAGGACCTACTTTGTGGCAAGCTACTTTATATATCTATTATTCTCAGTGACCATTACCACAACATTGTCAGTAAGAACAGCCTTTTGCACAGATGAAGAAACCGAGAGATTAATTTTTTTTTTTTTGTAAATCAGGCTGCTCTATCAAGTAAAGCCAGAAGAAAAATCCATGATTTATGTGCTATTGAACCCAAAATCATTATTAAGGATTAAATTTACTAATGCCTTCACATCTATTTTCAAAAGATAAACTTATTTGTCCTCAGATTGTCAGCCTTCCTAATTTTCATTTCCCATGTTTTTGCTAAATGCAAAAGTTGTTTTTGACTCTGGTGTTCTTGTGAGACTCTTATTTGAGGCTTAGTATCTTTGTGTGGCTTTTGTAAATTATCATTAAAAGAATGTAGAGCTTGACTACAGATCCCTTAGTCCTTGAGAAGAATGATGGTAATTTTTTTTTTTTACTTCTGAAGATGATCCTATGACCATGTAGATTATTAAGCATTGGTGATTCTCTCTTTTTTTAATTTTAATTCCAGTGTAGTTAACATACAGTGTTATATTAGTTTCAAGGCATTAGTCATTCTCTTTTTTCCTGGTTGCTGCCAGAACCAATTACCACAAGCTTGGTGACTTAAAACAACACAACATAAATGTATAATCCTGCAGTTCTGTAGGTCAGAAGTCCAAAGCCCAGTGAGTCTCATCAGGCTAAAATCAAGGTGATGGCAGACCTGTATTCCTTTCCATGTTCTCAATGGGAGAATCTGTTTCCGTGCTTTTTTTTCTGCTTCTAGAGGCTGTCTACATCCTTGGGCTTCTGGACCTATCCCTCCATCTTCAAAGTCAGCGAGGCTGCAACTCTCTGACCTTTCTTTAATCTTCCTCTGATCATACCCTGTAGAAGATTCTTTGCTTTTAAGGATTTGTGATTAGATTAGGCCCTCCTGAACCATCTGATACTCTCATTCCAAGGTCCTTGACCCTAATGACATCTACAAAGTCCCTTTTGCTATATGTAAAGTAAGTTTCATAGGTTCTGGGAATTAGGACTTGGGCATCTTGGTGGGCTATTATTCAGTTTTCCACAGTTAGGGTGGGTTTGTCAGTTAGGTGTGTTCATCTGCATGGAGCATCCTAGGATAACAATGAGTAAATCTGTGAAGACATTGAGTTTACCATAAACCAAGAAGGAAGGAGTCAGGTGATTTCAAATTCATGCAGTGGTTTCAGCATGAAAACCGGAATCCTTCTGTTACATTACAGTGCCATGCTCAGCTGTGGCTCTTGCTTAGGCTCTTGCCCAGAGATCACAAAGAGGCTGCCTTACCTACCCACTGCTTTCTCAGACAAATGTGTTCAAAGCAGGAAGAATAGAGAAGAGGTCTCATAGGTGGCCTTTTCTTATGCATTTGTTTTTGTTTTTGTCAAGATGAAGGAAAAACTGTCAGAAATCCTCATATAAGCTATTACCTGTTTTGGTATGGACCAAACTGTATAATTAGGCTACACTTACCTGTAAGAATAAAAGGTAAAGGAAACAGATTAGCATTTTATACCAATCATGATTCATACCTATCTTCCTAGAATGTTTTTCTAATAGTTCCTGATTCACATCAGTTTCCGTAGGCAAGAAATAAGGAGGGAAATGGCTGTTGAGTGGGCAGCCAACAGGATCTACACAAGGGCATATTCTGTATTAGACCTATATTTTTCAAGGTTACTATGGCAGTGAAGTGAGTATGCCCAAGTTACCTAATATCAGTTATTGTGCAAGATGCAGGCATTCACTGAACAATTAGTGCAATTCTAATTCACCCACTAATATGGTGCCCTGTGGCTCTGGAAGAGTTAGCTGCAATAACATAAAACATTCCAACATAATGTTTTATCCTATGATACAGGATAATGGCATGTGTTACAATAATGATTATTATAAAACTTATAAAACCATTTAATCATGTAGACATATATATATATAATACATTGATATATACTTTTCACCTTGCCCTCAGTAGTCCATTAAGATCTCCATTTCTTATATAACCGGCTCTCATATAATTGAACTAAAGCTTGAAATAAAACTGATATATTCACTACATCTTAATAGACTCTTAAATTTTCTTAGGTACAATAGAAGAGCTAGTTGTATCTACTGTGCTGAATCAGTGAATTTCAGCATTCTAGAGGGAGACAGTCTAGTTGTGAGGAGCTATACCGTCAGAAGCCAGGCTCCCAGCCTTGGACCTACCATCTAATAACTGTACATCAACAAGCTGTTGTGTCTCTCTGAGCTTTAGTTTTTTCAACTTTAAATTGGGAATAATAATAATACTTAGTCTAAATTAGTGCTGACTAAATGACAAAAATCATAAATGCTCTTGGAATAATGTCTTTTTAAAAAGTGGAATGTCACTATATAGTTGTATTTCTATGTTTCTATATATCTCACTATTTAATTGCACTTCCTAGAATATCACATAATTGCAATTACAAGATGGGAGGCAAGAAGCAGTAAAGTGATTATGAACTAAACCTTGAAGTTAGATAACTGTAGATTCCATCATCCACTCTGCTACTTTATTAACTCAGTAGACTTCATTTATTTATTCAAATTTGCAAAGCCTCAGTTTTCACATGGTCAGAATGGGCATAATGACCATACCGCGTCCCCAAGATGATTGTATTAAATGAGTCCTTCTATGTAGTACGCTCGGTTAAAACAGAGCCTGCTGTAGAAAAATCACTCAGTAAGTATTAGGTGCTATTCTTTATATTGATGAAGGATAGAGATTAGAGAGAACATTTTATTGGAGAGCATCATCAGTGTGTCCCCTCCTGTTCCACCAAGTAAGGGAGTCTTCTGAGAACAGCTCAGAGAGTTAGAAGTTGGGAGGTAGGTTATGCCATCTCCTACCTCTGTGGAAAAAAATGCTAAGGGTAAGACTAAGTCCTAGTAGTTGTAATAGTAGAATAAAAAGTTGTGGGGTCCATTGAGGGTGAGATTCCCAATGAACCTGGATTCATTACAGGTGGGTATTGCATGAGCCAGACATGTCTCACCTTGAAATGGACTGAGCTCAAGCAGACTGTATGGATAAGCCAGTGCCTGAAAAGGGGGTCTATCTGTGGGATTGATGAGCATCCATCCAAGGAATGGCAACTGGGGTTCTGCCCATAGCCTAGAGGAGTGCTAAGGAACCCTCAAAATAATTCTCCTTAGAAAGAACCAGTGTTGGGATGTTTGCCAAGTTGAGAAGTTTACAATATAAATCATAACTCGTTATAACTCGTTATATAAAAATGTGTTCACCCCTCTCCCGTCTCTTAACTCTAGTCAAGAAGTTCTTTTAGGTCAGCTGCCTAAAAGGAGGGATGGGAGAAAGATGTTGAAGAGAAAAACAAGGTGGAAAAAAAAAAGTTAAAAGAGAGAGAGACAGAAAGAAAAAGAAAAGAAAACAAACAAAAACATACTATGGTGCTCTTAGCCTCCTCCCCAATTAGCCAACTCTGTATTTGGGGCTGGATTTGAAAAAGTAGAAAAAATAAGTTGGCAATTCAAAATCATATTATGAAATCTTGATTTTAAAAATATTAGCAAAAAAAGATGTATTTGTAAAGTATTGAATATGTCAGCATTGAGTAGTGAACAAAGTAGGTCAATAAAGCATATATGTGGGTGTCCTTGGTTGGCCAGTTTGCAACTTCTGAATTAATATTTTATATTCTGTGTTGTCTTCCAGTGCTGAGGTACACAGGCCTTTCTTAGCTTGCAAACTCTTGGTTGAACCAATGACTTTCTGATTATGAGAAACTCTAATGCTGGTAAATAGAATGGAAGGGCACAAGGGTTATGTTCCCTTCTCTGCTATATTATCCTAGATATTCTGAATTATCCTCCAATCTGAAAACCAGTTCTAAAATTTAACAGGTAGTAGAATCGTTTGCTTGATTTATCTTTTAAAAATTGCAGTGGCATTTTTACACTTTTCCAGAACGATTTTACTTTGCCCTTGGGTGCCAACACAATGTGTCCTTTAGATATAAAAGTGTGACAAACTGGTTGAATAGAACATTTCTTTCTCCATAAAATAGTGCCTTCTATATTAACCACTTAAGCCTCCAGGCAAGTAACAGATCTTCATTTCTTTATTAATGTGGGGCTTCCCTCTGGCAGATGGATGTCAAGTGTCAAAACATTCATTGTGAACAAACCTCCTCATGATGGGGAGGTCAGATGCCTGGTGATGACATCATTCCTACCTGTCTTTCTTTGGGTGAGTTTGAAACCAGGACAATTTCCCTTTGTAAGAGGAAAAACAAGAACATTTGCCACAGTGATAAACTTTTCCTCGTGTTAGCAGAGAACACATAGAAAAGCTGCTGAAAGAATGCTGGCTTAGGAGTCCGTCAATTTTGAGTTTGAATGCTGCATTTGGTATTGAAAAACTGTGTGACTCATGGCAAATGAGTTGCCTTCTATTAGTCTGAGCTATGAATTTATACAAGAATAATTACAAAAAAAAAGAATAATTACCAAAAAATAGTGGCCCAGGTTTTAGCACGTTACGTTGTGAGTTCCTTTTCTTTTAAACTTATCTTTCATTATATCAAAACAGAAGTATCAGAAGTGAGAAATTTTAAAAAAATAAAATGGAATAAACACAATTTCCAAATGCTCTTTGAAATATTAGTTTCCTTATTGCTGCTTCTGGAGTTTCCCCTTTCCCAAGACCCCTTTATTCTTAATAAGTTAAAAAAAAAAAATATTTACTGATCTAGTACTTTGAACATATCACAGCAGAGCAGGATGAATATGAGCTTTGTGTTTATATTCAGTGTAAGCAAGAACACATAACTTGTATTTGGAACTCATAGTGTCTTGATTTATAGTATTAAAGTAACCATACCAAACAATAATTTTATAAGGATGTAGTATAATAAGAGCAAGGTGGCTGGTGTACAGAAGAGTCACTCATTGCTAATAACAACATCTATTTGGTTTTTTTTTTTTTAAAGATTTTATTTATTTGAGAGAGAGAGAATGAGAGAGAGCACATGAGAGGGGGGAGGGTCAGAGGGAGAAGCAGACTCCCTGCCGAGCAGGGAGCCCAATGCGGGACTCGATCCAGGGACTCCAGGATCATGACCTGGGCCGAAGGCAGTCGCTTAACCAACTGAGCCACCCAGGCGCCCAACAACATCTGTTTGTTAAATGCTAAGTACTATTGCTAAAAGTTCTCAACATTATAAGTGGGTATTCATTTTGCTAAGTGATGATTAGGAGTTTAAAGTAAAGTAATAACATTAAGGTATAGAGTTATAGTGCAAAGAGCTCAAGCTTTGGTTTCACAGTGACTCTATTTGCTTACATTCTCCATTAGATCCCTGACCTTTCTGAGTCCCCATTTCCTCATCTGTCGAAGAGGATGATAGAAATCCACTAGTTGGTAGACAAAAATATCCAATAAAATTTAATAAACACTCAGTATATGCATTTTAATAAAATGATTACTAATGTAATGTATTAATTGTTTCACATATTCATGACATAAAGTCACAACTCTTTTTTTTTCTACTAAGTGGAACCCCTAATGCCTTATTAAAAGGAAATCCAGTTTCCTTCTCTTGAGATTCCTCTCCTTCAAACTGTCCCCAAACCCTCACGATTTGCTCAGTTCAAAGTTAGATCTCATTCTATTCCAACAGCAGGTTAGAGAGAAAACCCAAGTCTGTTCAGTTAATTACTGTCAGCATTGTTTACCATTACATGGGGTCACAATTGAATGATGGTCCTGCACACTCTGATAGATGATGCTTGTCTATTTGCTGGCCCAGATCCCTGTGCAGACCATGATGAATTCCCAAAAGAAGATGGTAGCATGCCCTCAGTAGTAGGTCAGGCCAGATGTTTCCCAAGACACTTGGCACACCAAGGTTATAGCTCTTGGGAACCCATTTTTTTGTTGTTGTTCATATAAATAGCAACCTTTGTGAACCACTGGGTCAAGGAAAGAACTACTATCTCTTCTTGTTCTTCCCAGTGACTTTCCCCTTCCAAGGAATAAGAGAGATCCTCAGAACACCTCAGAATTTAGTATACTCTCCTCCCAACAATGACAGCCTAATTATTTTAGTTTTAACCTAAATGGGAAAGAAAAGACAGAGGAAAAACAACATTTCAGTTGATAATTGACATATTCTGTCTACTGCTATGTGAATGAGAAACTGTCATTTTAAGCAACTCACAGAAGTGCATCTGGCTTATCGTTTACTTTGGAAGACACTCCATGAAATGGGAAAGCATTACAATAACACACACATAAGATCAAAAACCATGGTCATCTATTACCTCAAAGAATGGAGGTCAATACAAGGGTACTGTGTATTCCTCGTTTTCTGAAGGCAACATTGCATAGTGATTAAGAATATGCACTTTGGGGGTGCCTGGTGGCTCATTCAGTTAAGCATCTGCCTTTGGGTCAGGTCATGATCTCGGGGTCCTGGGATCAAGCACCGCATTGAGCTCCCTGCTCTGCGAGCCGTCTGCTTCTCCTTCTCTCTCTGCCCCCCGCCCCCCCGCTTGTGTACGCACGTTCTCTGTCTCTCAAATAAATAAAATCTTAATAAAAATAGAATATGCACTTTGTATGAACTTCTGTGTTTGAAATCAGCTCTATTAAATTAATTCTGGGTGCTCAAGATGGAGAGAAAAGCAAAGTCCCATTTGTCATGATCTGGAGACCAAATTATACACTATCTTCAGTGGAGAACCAGTGAAAAGTTTTAAGTTGGGGAGGTGCATGACAGGATTTGTGCTTTAGAAAGCTCACTCAAGAAGTTGAATAAAAAATAATAGTTCAGGTAAGAGGCTCTCTTGCAGGTCAGACATCAGAAAAACATTGAATAAATGGAGAGATCTCTTATTTCCCAGTAGGAAGATAGACAAATTGGAAACCATTTGGAGGAAAATGTGAACTGTCTAGTATAACCTTAATAGTATAACCAAAATCATAAGTGGGATTCAAGGTATTCTAAAATCAATTTAGGGGCGCCTGGGTGGCTCAGTCGTTAAGCGTCTGCCTTCGGATCAGGTCATGATCCCAGGGTCCTGGGATCGAGCCCCACATCGGGCTCCTTGCTCCACGGGAAGCCTGCTTCTCCCTCTCCCACTCCCCTTGCTTGTGTTCCCTCTCTCTCTGTGTCTCTCTCTGTCAAAAAATAAATAAAATCTTTAAAAAAATAAATCAATCAATTTAGAAGTACGAACAATGGAATGTGTAATTCTATAGGAACTTGCCATCAAGTGTTTGAAACTTAAAATATGGGTATTATATGTTATAGTGTGGCATTGGCAGAGGGAGAAAGGAACAGACACTTGGAAAATACTCTTGTACAACTTTGATGAGGAATCTCAAGTTTACTGCACGTTTCATGGAGAAATGAAGAGGCTTTGCAAAGCAGCCACTTAATAAAAATCCTTCAATTGGTTATTTCCCTTCATTTCTACTTCTCTTCTTAAGGCCTTTCAAATCTTCCAAAAGCCAAGACCTTCATTTCACCTTTCCCATACCTTCTTTCCGAATCCTCACTTTACCTATGGCAATGTGGCAGGGGCTCTGTTTGTATACACAAGTGGAAACTTGACAACTTGACTCTCCTTCCCATATTCCCATGAAGATTTAACCCCTCATAGCTTATTAAACTCTTTGTTTAAAAAAAAAAAAAAAGGCAGATCTCTCCATTGATAGAATGTGGAGGGATTCTATTCTTTTTTTTTTTTTTTTTTTTAAGATTTTATTTCTTTATTTGAGAGAGAGAGAATGAGAGAGAAAGCACATGAGATGGGGGAGGGTCAGAGGGAGAAGCAGACTCCCTGCCGAGCAGGGAGCCCGATGTGGGGCTCGATCCAAGGACTCCAGGACATGACCTGAGGCGAAGGCAGTTGCTTAACCAACTGAGCCACCCAGGCGCCCGGGATTCTATTCTTTAAGAACGTATTTTTGATCCGTTTAGTTACTTAGGAATTTATTTTAAGAAACTACTGCAAATGTGGATGAGTGTTTCAAACACTGGAAAATTTCAAGGTCAATTTTCTTCACCTTTGTATCATGATGTTGAGGTAGATAACTTATCTTCCCAAATCCCAATCCAAAAAAAAAGTCAATCGCATTTAAGTTCTTCTTGACTTGAAGAGCACTGGGTTCCTATATTCACATGTATAATTATTAGTATCTTGCTCCTGTCACTGGCAATTTCCCTTCTCTAGACAATTGTAAAAATGCCCAGAGAGATCAATAATGCATTAAAATTTTGGTAATTTAGATTTTTTTTTTCCCAGTATGAATTACACTGTAAACTTTCTTTCTGTTGATACTTAACTGGTTCTTTGGTATTTAGAAGGGAGAAAAAAAGATAACACATGCACACACATTACTGTATGTTTAATGCTTCGATTTTGTAGGAACTTTGAGATAGAGTTCAAACAGGTGTTTATGCTGTAATTAAATAAATCTAAATGTGATGTCATTCTAAACTTTGAAGGAGGCAAATGACATCATTCAAGAGGACTGCGAACACATGTGAACTTGCAGATTCATACTGCTCTGGTTATAGATAAAAAGATTGAGGCCAGGAAGACAAAGTGAGGGCAGTATTTGGGAGGGACTCCAAAACTACTGGTTTCCAGTCCAGTGCCCCTTGCAGTTATCCCATTTTTTTTTTTTTTTTAATTTCTTAAGTATTTGATGAAGCAAACCAGAGAAAAGAGCAAGCACATCGAAGGTAACCACCCCCATTATCCTAAGCTCTGTGTTCACAGGTCAGCTTTACACAGTTCATGGTCTCCTTTTTCTCTCAACACCATAGTCTCTCTCTTAGCTTTTGGTACAAATGCTTCTCTAGGCATTCAGCAGAATTTGTGGAATATATAAATAAATGAGAAAAAAATAAAGATAATAATAAAAGAACAAATGAGATTTTACTCTAGTAATCTGACTTGGCCTGCAGATATTGTGTCTCTGTGGGAATTCAATTAAAAAAAAACAATTCTCACTCCTTAACCCCGAGATTTGTAAATGAGAGAGAGAGAGAAAAAAAAGTAGTTATTAAGGTGGGTAATCTTAGTAGCCACAGTTTTAAAAAATTGGTTACCTGTATCCATTTTCTCTTTTGGATAAACTGTTGAATCACTTTGAAAAGTGATTTCTAAAGAAAAATCACAATGCCATTTACTGGAGAATTATGTCAGTTTTTTAGATTAATCTGGGAAGAACCGGCATGTTTATAACATACTATTTCACATTTAGAATCATACATTCTCCAATTAATAAAATTGACCTTTTATATTGCTCCATAAAGTCTTATTTTAATTTTTAGAACCAGATCATTAATTTTAATTAAGCTTATTACTAAACTTACACTTTGAGGTTTTTAAATTTTGTATGTCTGAGTGAAATCTTATTGTTATATAATCTAATATTTTAATAGGTAAAAATGTTATATTTTTAAGCAAACTTTCTTACTATTTTAATATTCTTTTCCCAGCAGAATATCTGTGTTTATCTGGTAGATAATACTATCATTAGCAAGCCATATAAATATTCTTTCTATCATTCTGATATCCACATTAGTTCTCATCTAGTGACTCGTGTAATACAGTTCATAAGCTCTGCTTCTCAAGGAAGCAGTGCCTTTTGATGGTTCCAAAGCAACCTTCCTGACAAAGAATTTTTTTTTTAATCTAAAGCCTCCTTAGTCAAGTGAATATTGATAGGGCTTTTATTATATCAAGCTTATCACCTATTGAAAATCCAATCATCCTGTAAGACTTTATCTACCTACTAAAGCATGATAATAAGGTAAATTGTTTCCAAGGAAAAGTGTCCAAAGTAATTTCCATTGGATGAAGAACACATGCAAATGTATCCATTCATCTGCTAAAATATATCATTTGTAAGCCAGGTACTATGCAAGCAGTATAGCAGATTCCTGTTATACACAGACAAAACAAAACCAAAACCAAATCTTAACATACCTTCAAGTCCTTCATACATGTGCCCTGTCAATATTCTCCTGGAAGGATGATCTCTAACAGGGTTTCTCAACCCAGCTGCAAAAAAGAATAACTCACATAGCTTTTAATTTACTGATTCTTGTTCCTCACTCTGAGAAGATAGGACTTCATTACTCTGAATTGGGGCCTGGATATCATGAGATTCGTTACTTTTTAAAAAAAAATTAATTAAGCATTTATTTGTTGAGCAGTTTTTGGTTTTATAGAAAAACTGAATGGCAAGTCCAGAGAGTTCCCATCTACCCTTCACCCCACCACCCACTCAGATTCATTACTGTTTTTGGAGGGGTGGTCAGGATTAAACTTGAGCTTCTTACTTTAAATCTGAATATTTCATTGCATTGCTTTCTTATGAAATGTGAACATATAGAAAAAAAATTATGATTTTCAATATCATTATCATGCCCTGACATATGAAGCATCTTGGTAAGGCTAAAGAAAAAATTAATGAAACTCGAGAAGTCTCTTATTTCCTCTTCCCACGCATACCCAAAAGAAACTATGTCAAGATACTAGCAAGTGCTTAGAATTTCGAACATATAAATAAAGTTGTTGATTTTGCTGCTCTTTACTTTTCTAATTTTAAGAATCCTCATGCTGTTGAAAATACTTGTGGCACTTAGCCCTTGTTGAAGGAAGGTACTTAATATTAAAATAGCCAGTAGCTAGAGATTCTCAGGGAAGAAATGTGTTTAATCTTCTATTCTAAATGATTTAGCCAAATTTTTCATCTTAGAAAGAATATTGTTTTATTTTCGATCCTATAACCATCATAGGAAGACAGTGCAAATGATATCTATTGTATATAAATTTTATAGTCAGTGTAAGGAAAGAAAAGTAATGAGCAGAGATAGTGAAAGATAAATCTTGACATTGTCCCTGTTGTTTTTATAGGCACATGATCCTTATATTTTTATTATATGTCATGCCAATATATTGACATACATTATAGGGTCAAATGTAAGAGCTCCACCTACTTTGTAGGAATGTGTCTGTGTAAGTTTCCTAGGGCTGCTGTAACAAATTATGGAAAACTGAAAGGCTTAAAACTGAGGTTAAGTTAGTTTTTCACCATCCTGGAGGCTGGGAGACTGAAACCAGGGCATCGTCAGAGCTATGCTCCCTCTGAAGGCTCTAGGGGAGAATCTGTTCCATGCCTTTTAGCTTCTGTTGTTTCCCAGCAGTTCTTGATTTATAGAAGCATCACCCCAATTTCTACCTCTATTGCAGCATGATGTTCTCTGTGTGGGTGTCTGTCTTTGTGTTTCTTCTCCTCTTCTTATAAGGACAGCAGGTTTTTTGGATTAAGGGCCCATCCTGTTCAGTAGAACCTCATGTTAACTAATTTTGTCTTTACAACTTTATTTCCAAATAAGAACATATACAGAGGTCCCAGGAATAGTTTTGGAAGCACGCTATCTAACCCCCTTTAGTGTGTTCAGATCAATCTCTTACAGTTTCATATATTGTTTTAGATGGAATGTTTGTGTCCCACCGCGTCCCATCCCCCAGATTTATATGTTGAATCCCTAACCCCCAGTGTGATAGTGTTTGGAATGAAACCTTCAGGAGGTAATTGGAGTTAGATGAGATCATGAGAGTGGAGCTACATGCATTGCGGGCAAGGACATGTGAGGACACGGCAAGAAGGCTTCCATCTTCCAGCCCAGAAGAGAGCCTTCACCAGAACCTGATGTCAGGCCCAAACACTCATCTCAGACTTCCAGCCACTGGAACTGTGAGAAAATAAATTTTTGTTATTTAAGCCACTCAGTCTATGGTACTTTGTTATGGAAGCCTGAGCTGACTAAGACATATATTTATTACAACACTACCTTACTTGAGGATTGTTGGGGATTACATGAAATAAGCATGTTTGTTAAGCTGAATCTATAAAAATATTGTAACTGCCTCTAGGGTGTGTTCTAGACATTTGAAGATAAGGAAGAGAAGAGCCCTATACTTGTAGTTGTTGAAAGTTAGTGTTCATAACCTCCTTAAACCTCAGTTTCCCATATTAAAAAAGAAACACTGTGAATTGCCTCAAAGAGGAGAAGAGGGCATTAAAAAAAGATGGTAGAGTACAAAGCACCTGTCCCATTGCTTCATTGATGCTAATTTCCACTCCTTTCTAAATATTAGTATTAGTGTAACTATTAATGTAGATCTTTTGCCTTAAATATAGTTGTTTGGGGTTTTTTCCATGGTACATTCATGCATATATCAAAATGCGGGGCGCCTGGGTGGCTCAGCATTAAGCGTCTGCCTTCAGCTCAGGTCATGATCCCAGGGTCCTGGGATTGAGCCCCGCATCGGGCTCCCTGCTCAGCAGGAAGCCTGCTTCTCCCTCTCCCACTCCCCCTGCTTGTGTTCCCTCTCTTACTGTGTCTCTCTCTGTCAAATAAATAAATAAAATCTTTAAAAAAAGGCAGCATGTTTATGGTCTTAGATTTTGAATTTCAGAACACAGTGTCCAGTCTTATGATATTCAATACTATCCCTTTCCCAGTAGGTTTAATTAAATTCAAAATGTTTATACTGGCATTTAAGAGACACTATAATCTAACTGCATGGTAATTTTTAGCCTCATTTATTAAAATTTTTTCTCTCCAGAAATCCTAAGATTCTTATTATTCCTCAGCCCTTCTTATAACTCTCCTTATTCCATGACTTTTATTATGTCCTCCCCTCCACCTGAAATGCTACCCCTTGGTGAGATTTCTAACATGCACTGTAGGATTTGATACTGAACAAGGAAACCATTGTTCCTTCCCGGGACATTGAGAAACCCAGACAATTAAACAAGACATTATAGTATAATGCCATGAGGCGGGATAGAAATGCAGTATCTGGGACTGAAAATAGGGCATCTAGTCAAGGCTTCATGGAGACCATATTTGACCTTTGATCTCAAGAAGGCGGGTGTAGTGGGAGGTAGACCGAAGAATAGCAGTGATCTGTGCACAGAGTACACTCTGCATAAAGTTGTGGGTGAAGAGGCATCTGGACTTTCTCATGAAACTGAAAGAAGTTTCATTTGGAGCATAGAATTTGGGGGAGAAAAAGCAAAATAGAAATGTGATGAGACTGGGAAGCAAGTGAGCTGTTAGATGGTAAAAGGTGTGGAGGGTCAAATTAAAGAGTTTACTACTTTGTATTCTAGATCAATAAGAAGCTATTTTGTCCCTGATTAATTAGCATATAACTTAACCAGGGTCCTCCTTATTGAGGCTCTGACTATTTTATACTCTTCCTCAATCTTGTGCTCTCACTGACATGCTGACTTCTATACTACTCAATAAATACTTGGTAGGTGGTATTATAGTATCAGCAAATGCCACAGTTCCTCCAAAAAGGAGCAAGCAACTCCATTTCCTTTTAGTCAGTCACTTGGTGAGCATTCTCCCAAGACTTGGGTGAGAAAAGCCCAAAGTCAGCACATACTCTCTACAACAATAAAGTAAGAATGCTCCTTTAAAGATGTGATGAGTGGTCCAATTGAATTGGCCAAATACATTTGTCTGTCTTCTCATTGAAGAAAGACAGCTGAAGAGTTGAAACCCTCAACCATTTCAAGTAACAATTTAAGCCAGCTCTGTACACATTTCAAATAAAATTTTGATTTGATAAACAGAAACACACTATCTGATTTGCAAGAAAGAGGATCAATAAATCTCTGCAATATGGATACCAGTGAATCAACTCTGAGAAAATGGTGCTTGTAAAAATAGGCTAATACCTCAATAGAGCCCTAGCAATATTCCAAATGGAAAGATAAACCTAAACAAATAAGCCAAAAAAAAAAAAAAAAGATAAAAGTCCTCAGCAAAAAGAAAAAAAAGCTAAACCAAATTAAAAAAAAAAAGTATATGATTGAGGGTTTGTGTTAGAATTAATAAAAGGAAACTACCAATATCCAAAGTTGTATATGCTATTATAAACTTCTTTATATCTGTGGTACTTAGATTTTATTTGCTCACTATGCCTGCATTCTTCCTGAGATATTTTCCCGGAGTTCAGTTATATTGGAAAGTAAGATTATATTGCTATTGAGTTCATTTTCCTAGTATATAATGCCAAACTGGGTTGCAATATCTGACAGATTTATGACTATTTGCTGAGACATATTTTATAAAATGGCAGAATAGAAGGCATTTTTTTCAATCTGCTCTCTGTAGCAAACCTTCATAGAAAAAAATAGTTTTTAAGGAGGAATATATTATAATTTTTTTCAAAGTCTTTTTGTCTGTGGCGAAGGATATTTCTGAATAATATGTTATAAAATAATGTATTTCAGATGAAACACACAATTCATTGCTTATCCTATAGAGAAAGACTTCTTTCTGTCAACTGCTAAATGTGTGAGTTCATGGGTATATAAAAATAGAATGCACTTGGCAATAAAAGTTACAGGCTGATTGATGACACCCCATTGTCAAACAATTGATAGCTAGTGAGGAATTATAGCGACCTTGTAGTAGAGCACAAATAATTCAGCAGTCCCTGAAATATGTTAAGCAGACTCGCTTCCTTCTTAGGGGTGCCTAGGTCACTTAAGTGGGGGAAATGTATCTCTTTAATTTCCTTGGGACAAACTGTAATCACCTCCAGGAAAGTAAAGGAGTGGGTAATTTCAAAGTGGTTCCTTAGGTTACCTTTTAAAATGTTCGTTCATTAATGTTAGATACAGCCCAGACCTGCCTATGAAACCAGTCAAAACGACATAGGAATAGGACTGGAAATTTTAAAATTTTGTCTTCATAGTTAAAAAAAAAAAAAAAAAATGGTGGTAATGAAGCACAATGAATTATATCAGCTGTGGTCTCAGCCAGACTTGGGAATAAATTGAGTCTACTGCTTACCAGCTGAAGGAGCTCAGGCACACTTCAGTTTTCTCATCGAAAAGGGAATAAAAATGCATCTTTCACAGATTTATTACTATGGCTGGACATAATAGTGTGCATGTTTGAGTGGACACCAAAACTCAAAGCACTGAAATGCATTTAGGAGGTAGAACCAGTAGAACCCTGAGCCAAAAGGGCATAAAGAAAAGTGGGAAAGAGCCATCTGGGATCATTCAAAGACATAGAGTTTTACTATTTGTTGGTTCCCTTAAGAATGTTAAAAAAAAAAAAAAAAAAGTTTTTTTCAAATAAAATGAAAAGAGTATTTTTAACCATTTTGACCATATTTGATGAAGACTCCTGTTTGATAAATGCTGAGTTTGGAGATCGATGTTATGTTCATATGGGTATTTATTATATATGGGATCTTATGTATATATGACAAGCAAGTCAGAGATAAGAGGAGAAATATGCAAGTCATTAGCTTCTAGATGGGACTGGAAACCACAGGAGTCTTTAAAATCATTCTGGGTGAGCAATGAGATGCTCTGAGAGGTGAGCAGAGACGGGATCAATGTAGGAAACTAAGTAAGTCTGAAAGCTGATAATTTTGTATTTGAAGATGCCTGGTCCTCCTCAGTACTGGTCAGCCCTTTGGCAATCTTTTTCATATGATGAAGCCACTGATACATGGAATATTATCACATGCTTATTCAGGGAGGGCAGGGGAGAAGGGTGGAAGCTGGCCAAGCCCCCCAGTCACTCTCAACCCAAGCAAACCACTAGTAAGGAATGACTCTGGCACCCACAAAAGTAACAGAAATCAAACAAAAAGTCTATACCTGGAAAGAATGTAATTTGTTCTTATAAATCAGCTCTTTCATAAATGCACTGAGATTTAATTTTTGAGTGTTCACTTTGGACAATGGAAGGTAATGATTGCATTCTTGAAAAACTCACCTTCAAGAAGTTGTCACCAAAATAGACTGTGTAATTAGAGAAAAAAAAATGATCATGCTTGGCATTAGGAGAAGAAAATAGAGTCCAAGTTGGAGCTCAGTGCAGAATTTTGGGGGCCTTCAGGCCCGTATGTCCCCTATGAGTCATGATACGGGGTTTGAAGAAAACTATTCTAGTACTAGTCTTTTGTTCACTTTAGTGGAAGGCACTTATCAAGCATCTACAATATGGCAAGAATTCTGCAAGATTCTGAAAATACAGAGATTAGTAAGATTCTTTAAAAGCTAAAGAAATATGAAAAAAATTAAGGAGTATGTAAGAGAAACTTAGGCGATTTCAACAAGCACAACGATTTTATTTTTAAAGAATGTTGTGCAACGTGTCCGAATGTATCTGAGTACGTGGCAGCTCGGTAAGACCTATGAGATTTCTATTATTCTCTGATGCCCCCTCATTTAGAAAATGGTGTGTACAATGTATGCTTTCAATAAAACTAAACAAAGATCAACACGTACTCTGGCAGCAACACTACCACTGAGGAAATTGAAAGGTAAAAGGCATTTTGCTGTAAAAATGTTTGCTGAAAAAATAAATCCAATTGACATCTCAAAAGTGCTCTTCAGAGAAAATAGTTTACATTTTTTTTTCAGTGTAGTTTGCTATCTCTTTCATGGATAAAATATTTTTTTCTTTTTTCCAGGTAAAATTTTTTTCAAGAATCCTCCCAAATTCTTTGCTTCTGCAAGAACACAGTTTAGCCAGTGATTGTTTCATCAATGACCGTAAGTTTATTTTACTTTCATTGTAATCAGAAATGCATATCTTGCTGAATGGGAAGTAACTAGGAACTCAAACCCAGGTGCTATTAATATAATGATTACAGTAATAGTAACGTTTATTGAGCGCTTATATGTCCCTGGATCTTTGCTCTGTGTTGTATATGCAATGTGTCCATGGGACGTTATTATAGGGTTGAACTGGGATTTCATTACTATCCCCATTTCATGGGGAATGTGGAAGCCAAGAGTCAATAGATGAGTTTCCCGTAAACTTTTAGCTTATAAATGAGAGGTATGGGACTTTCTCCAGAGTCAGAACTCCTTTATGTAGGATTATAGAAATTCTCACTTGGAAATAAATTTACTCAGTGAATTTTAATTCTTTACCAGAAGTTTGTTTGTTTGTTTATTGATTAATTCTAACATGTACCTTCCTTTGGCTGCATATTCTAAAAGGCTAGTATTCACTAGAATACTTTTTTTCCCCCAGTTTCCAAGTATTTCCCTTTTGTTGTGCCAGTATTATTCTCACAGTCAACAGTTTACACAGAATGAGTAAGTGTCCTAAGGGCTCTGGTAAACAACATCTCTGAACCACCATTTCCTCATCTGTAAAAAGCTGGTGGTGCTAGACCTCATCTCTGAGAGCTGTAACTAGGATTAAAGGAGTTGACAAATGTAAAACCCTTACTGCAGTGCCAGAGACATTGTATACGCCAAGTAATGTTGGGTTTATTATTTTTTCATGTACAAGAAGATAAAAGAAGGAGTGGTTAAGTAACTTAGTTAATATCAACCAATTACTTGGTTGCATGGCCACAGATTAATGAGTGTTTAATATACGTTATCATGTCTCATGCTCACATTGACCAGTTTAGGTAGAAATGTAGCCCTCTTTCCTGAGAAGCTGGTGGGATTTAGTGAGTTTATGCCCAGATGCCCTAACTCATGCATGCCAGATCTGGAGTATGAATTTTAGCTCTACAAGCAAGCCAACTAGGATGCATTCTGCATGAAGTAATAGAAAGCCCAAATCAATAGGCTTAACTATAAGGAAATGTACCGGTACATATCACTGGAATTCTAGAAGTACATCAAGTTTCACTGCTCACCTGATCCAGGTGTTCTGGCTCCGTTTATCTGCATTTCTCTCATCTTGGTTATCTGCTTAGTATCAGTGCCACGTTCAGTCAGGAAGCATGTGACTGTAGTCACTCAAGGCTTCCGTTCTGGTTATGGCAGTATGCAAAAGGAGAGAACATGCTTCTCCTAGCCCTTCAGGCAATATTTACTTAAACTATATCTCCCACTTCCTTGTCTGTGCTTGTACCATGACTATATTCAGGAAGGTGGAATTTGTTGGAGAACTCAAGGCTTTGACCTTACAAAGAAATTCCCTACTCACACACACATACACAAAGAGAGAGAAATAAACAGAAGATAATTTGTAAGATATCGGTGTTTCTTTTCCAAGAAGAGTTGTTTAATCTTTGTTTTTAAATGGATTTTAAATAAATAAGCAACTACACTAGTGTAGCAAATATTTAACCTTTATCACTGTTTGTGATAGATTCTTGTATTTGGAAAGGAGTATGAGAAGACATGTCAGTATTTACAGAATAAAGGGAAATGTAATTTCTGAACTTGCTTTTCCATTGCATGACTTTAGTGAGACAGCCTAACATCTTTCAGCCTCTGTTTCTACTTCTGTAAAATGGGTTTCCATAGGACCGACTCAGACAGTCAAAGCTGCTTAGCAAATGTACTTTATAATCAGGGAGCAGAAGTAGAATTGAGAGGTAAAGAGAGAAGGCTTTGGAATTTGTTGGCCTGGAATTCAGTCTAGAGTCTGTCATATACTGGCTGCATAGGCCTGCACACATCCCTAAACTTCTCTCTGTCATCTTAAAAAAATTTTATTTTTTTTTACTTTTTTTTTTTTTTTTAGGATTTTATTTATTTTTTGACAGAGAGATAGCGAGAGAGGGAACACAAGCAGGGGGAGTGGGAGAGGGAGAAGCAGGCTTCCCACCGAGCAGGGAGCCCGATGCGGGGCTCGATCCCAGGACCCTGGGATCATGACCTGAGCGGAAGGTAGACGCTTAACGACTGAGCCACCCCTTAAAAAAATTTTAAAAGCAAGCAAAAGAGAATGAAAAATAAGCAAACAAATGAAAGAAGCAAAACAATTTCAAGTTTGTTATGGGGAAACTATGGCATACTCTACAGAAAGCATTTAGTTCATTGTCTGGCCCAGAGGATACAGTCAACAGATATTTTTGTTATTATTGTTGTTATTACTATTACCACGGAGGTGCAACTTCTGTCATTAAAGACAATAGGAGAAAGAGATAGTAGTAACAAATAAAAGACAGCACAAGAGTATTATAGGCATTCAAAGAATTTTACAGGTCCACATGTAGAAGTATTTTCTCCTTGAGGGGTCAAACACTTCATGGACAAAGTGAAAATAAGTTGTGCAAGAAAATTACAAGGTCCCCCTTTCAGAAGGAACAGGGTACAGAAAGCCTCAGGGGTGTGGAGAAACAAGGCGATTAAGTTAGACAACTCATAGCACCGATAGGAACGCTGGCTTTTGTAGCAAGTCTGCACTGTCTTATCCAAAGCAAAGATGTTCTGGTGCAGACCCAGCCTGAGAAAGGAAAAGTGACAGAGAAAACAGATTTCCTCCTTATAATGTGTCAGGGAACTTGGAGTAGATTAAATCCTTGTAGGAAGGCAATAGAAAGGCTCGGCAGCTATTTTGACAGAGCTGAAATAGAACCAGGAGCCCATTACTTTAATACTCAGGGAAACCAGACTGATCCACATCAGAGCCATTCAGGAAAGGTGGGTAGATTGATGACATGGTCCCAGGTGACATCTTAGAGCAATAGCAGCCTCTCAATTCTGGGCAGACTTCCAGCTGACACCCAAATTATCTTCACATACTACAAATTCCTCAGGCTCCTGCCAGGTATATAGAGTGTCAAGAGGCAAGCACACAGTAGGCACTCGGTTTATATGGGTTTACTAACTTAATTCATAAACAGTCATGCAAGGTGGGTTAATTTATGTTGGGGTTTGAAGAACAGATTATTCCGTGTTTGATGTACTGTTATATTCTGTAGGCAAATATATCTGCTATCTCCAGATTATCTGGCTGCCATTTCACCTTTTTTTTTCCCCCCCAATTAATGAACAATAGAATAGACATGGATCCCAGAGACTTAATCTAAGAAGGACAAGAATCTAGGGCCAAAGCAGTGAGATGGAATTTGGGTAGTGGTACGGATGGATAACATCCAGGCTCCTGTTTAGAGAGTGAGCAAGAAAGCTTATGCTATGCTCTGAAATTTCAGAATGTAACCACTTATAAGCATAAAAAGGCTGCTATTAGCAAGCAGCAGAGACCCTGGCTGAAATGGGTGATCGCCCATCCCACCCCATTAATATTCCAGGGGAACAGAAACCCACTCAAAATAGTTAGTAAAGATTCTTTGGAAGAATAGAATTTTTCACAAGGCAGATATGCCACTGCTATCCCCTATTTAAAATATATACTGACTCCCATGGCCTTAAGGATAGAAACCTATAATCCTTAACAAGACCTATAAATCTCTTTAACATTTTCTTCTCATCTTTCTCCTTAGGAATATCCTCCCCTCTCCCCGCCCGCCCCCTCATCCACCCCTCACCTCACACACTCCATCCTGTGCTCCAGTCATGCTAAATTATTTACAATTACTCAAAAAAATTGTGTATTTTCACACTTCCTTAATCTCGGATACGCTACTTTATGTGGAATATTGTTTCTCTTCCTCACATGCTTATTCTTTGTCTGGATCTCTCAGAATCACCCTTTCTAACTTCTTTCTGACATCAGCTCTGAAATTCCTTCCTATACCAGGGTTGATGAGATATTTACTTTTCATGTTCTTTCATTAATTGCCTTATTCATTTTTCTTGGTGATTGACTCATTAATAAATATTTGTGACTCCCCGTCAGATGCCAAAGTAAGAGAGCATTTAGTAAGTCAGGTATTTTTTATTGTTATGTTAATCACCATACATTACATCATTAGTTTTAGAAGTAGTGTTCCCTGATTCATTGTTTGTGCATAACACCCAGTGCTCCATGCAGAACGTGCCCTCCCCAATACCCAACACCAGGCTAACCCATCTTCCCACCCCCTCCCCTCTAGAACCCTCAGTTTGTTTTTCAGGTCCATCGTCTCTCATGGTTCGTCTCCCCCTCCGATTTCCCCCCCTTCATTCTTCCCCTCCTGCTATCTTCTTCTTTTTTTTTTTTTTTTTTTCTTAACATATATTGCATTATTTGTTTAAGTCATATATTTTCTTACAGGCTCGGACCCTCTGCTTTACCCCCCTGTAGCACTTATCAATTAGTACTTTAATCGGCTCTTGGAACTGGGAACAAAACTATTAATGGGGAATCCTTGAGGCTAGGATTCCCCCGTGCTATTCATTTTGATATGTGCAATGGCCCTGTGTATTTCCTTATCCATAAAATAAGCACATGACTTAATGAATGAAAACAGGCTATATTAGTTTCCGAGGGATGCATAACAAAGTGCCACAAACTGGGTGGCTTGACCATGCTCAAGGTTCTAAATTAGGGTGTCATCAAGGCCATGCTTCCTCTGAAGGGCTGTGAGGAAGAATCTATTCCATACCTTTCCCTACATATTTGCCAGCAATCTGTGGCCTTCCCTGACTTGCAGGTACATCACCTCAATCTCTGCCTCCAGCTTCATGTGGCTGTTTTCCTCTTGTGTGTTTATCTCCTATAAGGACACCAGTCATAGTGGAGTAAAGGTCCACCCCACTGCAGTCTTAATTAGTGGTGTCTGGCATATGTTAGGATTCCCTGGGTGCAAGTAACAGAAACGGCGTCTGTTTTGTGTCAAGGAATTTGTATCAAGGTTTAGAGTGTCTTACATCATAGAAGGGATGGCTGAAGAATCTGGTCAGGAACCACGGTAATTACAAGAATCCAGGTAGCAGAAGGTAAATGGCAGAATTGTGACAATTGTGTTACGTTAAAAAAAAAAAAAAATCTGTGCTTTGATAGTTTTCAAGATCCAGAGTTCTAGAAAAGACAAATTGAATGTTTAGCTTCTATTATATACCCGGCTTTTATTTGAGGAGTGCACAAAACTTGGCAACATTTCACGAGGGGAGTGAAGCAGTTTCCTAGAATGGAATAGGGTACTGTAACCATGGAACAGGGGAACCCGGTAACGTCCAGGCCATTGACATGAACAGGGTGATGGAAAACACTTCCTTTGTTACCTCCTTTCCCAACCATCTTACAGTTGGAAAGTTAAGCCCAAGAAAGAGGAAGTGAATTGCAATTAGTGGAATGTCAACTTAAAGCTGGTTCACTCTTCTGTTAAGTTCATACAAACATGAATTCTAATTCCTCTCCCCAAACACCGCAATGTCCCAAGAGAACTATTGGAGCCCAGAAGTAACTTAGGTAATAGGGAAATCTTATTCAATATACTTAATTCAAACATGTAAAAGGTAGAGTTTGAAATCACTAAACAGTTAGACTCTTTTATCAAATGCTACATTTTTTCAGTGATATTCTAGCTCAAACAAATTTATGATGAAGAATATTAAAGCAAACCTTTAAATCATGCTCAGGCTCAAAGTATATTGCCTATTAGTATAAGAATCAAAGCTCTAAAAATAGCCCAAATAGAGAGATGATGTTCCCATTCTAAAGATGAGTAAGAACCAGGCATTATTTAGAAATGTTTCCTAAAATCAGACCCAAATGTATTCATTTTTACCTTGCATCTGACTGGTTTTATACAAACAAAAACACACAAACACTCACTCACTTTGACTTTAATAAAAGTACCCACTATCAAGGGCCAAATACTGAAGCAATGGGCATTAACAAATACCATATACATTTTTTTTCCAATTTTTGACCTCGTTATTTTGTACAGAATGCCAGTTATACTTCTTTCAGATACAAAGTCCTCCAAATGTGGAATAAAATCTGAGTCATAGTGCAGAAGGATTCACTGAAAATTGTCTCAATACTGGAAAGCAGTACCCTCACTATCCCGCATTTCTTTGTTGCCTTGCTTTTCTCCTCATTCAGGTTGTGCTTTAAATGTATATATGTATATATGGTTATTGTTTGGGAATAATGAGAAAACTTCGCTCTTACCAGTTGGCCTGAAAATTTTAAAAACACAAATACAAAAGTACATTTTTCAGTTCATAAAAACCTCTCTAATGAGACAGATGAAAATATGAATTGCTTCTAATGAGCTCAGAGTTGCATATACTTCCCTTGGTTTAATTTTCTAAGTGTTCAGAGATATTTTTTGTTGTGCTTATTATAAAACAAGAAGTGGCCACTAGGCTGTGATAAACCAATTTGTGAGATTAAAGTGCTGAACTCGAACGGTTTCATTAAATTCTAAGTCATGAGTTGAAATCAGAATATTAAAAGCCTCCTTTTCTTACATACACAAGACCCACAGCATTTATGCAGGCAGAAAGTAGCGCCATGCCAACTCTGTGTTGATGAGGTCCACAAGTATCCCTTAGGAATGCTGTCTTTTCACCATTATCTGCCCTTCAACCCTCCTCCCCAAAATGCAGAACTCAGACTTTAATGGCATTAAATCTAGACACCTCATAATCCCCCAAGCCTGTCTCCTGGCTAGCGCTCATTTACACATGTTTAAAAAAGGCTCTTATATGCCTTACTTAATATGTTACACCAGGGGAGTTTTAGAAAATCAAGTTTATCAAATTGAAAGGGTATTGATCATGGTAATGTGCTCCGTTTTTTATATAAAGATGAACAGAATTACAGTAACTATTATTTGTATGCAAACAGCAGCCTCTAGTTAATTAGTGGTGCTACTTAGAAATTACGGGTTTCTCAAAAAACTGCAGGGTGTAATAAAATAGAATAGAAGATCATTAGCTTTCAGTAATGAAGTTCAAGGAAAATAAGTACAGCCCTGCCTTTCTTTAACTCACAAGAGCCAAATTAAACTATATAATCTGAATATAAGCACATAACACTTAATAACATTAAATGCAGTATAAATTTTAACATATATACCTAGACCCGGGAATATATTTAATTTTTCTATAAAAGACATTATCAAAATACCTTAGCATTCTCAACTTCATGTATTACCATACTTATAATTGGTGACCACCAGTGTCATTAAGGGAAAGTTATCTATATCACTTGAAATAATTGAACTGTCTTGATGTACTACTCATCAAGACTCCTCTAAGCCTGTCTTATTCTTTCCAAAGACATAATTGTGTATTGTATACGTATATGTATACCTAATCCCCCAGGAAACAGAGTCTACTCCCTTTCTGTACCCTTATTAAAACAATAAAATAAAACATACTACATGCCAGGATTTTGTAACCTGATGTCAACAGTTGTAAGACTGTTTCACGGTCATCGTTGTTCTTAATCCCAGTGTTAGGATGTATAATACTGGATGTATAACCGTGGAGCATATGACTTAATTTCTATATGGCTTAGTTTTCTCATCTCCAGAATGAGATACCTACTGCATGGAGATGAAGCAAGATATAATTAGATAGGGAATATAGAATAATTAGTAGAGTGCCTGACAAGTCACTGGTACTAGACAAGTGTTAGTTACTGTATGTTTTCTTCCTTAGCCATGTTATCTGCAAAGCATAGGCTTCTGCTTCACATTGTTGATGAGAAAAGAAATGGTCAAGCAATTTTTCTTGAGTACAAAGTGTACCAAGTGTATCCTGATGGATTGCACACTACAAATAACTCAGAAAAAATTAAAATGAGAATTATTCTTTTCAGGCATGTGAGCCACCCAAAGACAGAGCCATGGGGGGTAATACTGTTGTTTTAATATATGTGTTTTATTTTTTCTCTTTCTCCAAATTTTTTTTTTTAAGATTTTATTTATTTATTTGACAGAGAGAGACACAGCGAGAGAGGGAACACAAGCAGGGGGAGTGGGAGAGGGAGAAGCAGGCTTCCCGCCGAGCAGGGAGCCCGATGTGGGGGCTCGATCCCAGGACCCTGGGATCATGACCCGAGCCGAAGGCAGATGCTTAACGACTGAGCCACCTAGGTGCCCTCTTTCTCCAAATTTTTATTTAAATTCTAGTTAGTTAACAAACAGTATAATATTAGTTTCAGAAGTAGAATTCCATGATTCATCACTTACATACAACACTCAGTACTCATCACAAGTGCCCTCCTTACTGCCTGTCACTTGTTTCACCCATCCCTCCGCCCACTGCCTCTCCAGTAGCCCTCAGTTTGTTCTCTACAGTTAAGAGACTGTTTCTTGCTTTGCCTCTCTCTTTTCCCCCCTCTGTTCATTTGGTTTGTTTCTTAAATTCCACATATGAGTGAAATCATATGGTATTTGTCTTTCTCTGACTGACTTGGCTAATGGTGATATTTGGATCGCCAAGTAACCTTTAAATACACACCACAAGCAAACATACATTTTTGGAAATTGGTTCCAGAGAAGACACAGAGGGTTCTGAATGGTGAATGCATTCTCTTGGCAGGGGCTGCAGCATTATGACCAGTGTAAAAGTATCTCTGTGTCCTCCCCTCACTTCTGCCAATGTCGCTAAGTCAAAGGCCCTTCACATAATTTCAACGCTTGAGGAATTACCCTCACACCTGGAAAACCACTAATAAGCCAGATAAAACACCAGAAAATGTTATCTCCAAAGCCGACTCTGTAATGCTCCATCAGGTTATGTTGTAATAAGCTCCTGCTATCAAAACTGCTACAGTGGGAAAACAGTTTCAGAGGGAAATCTGGGCAGCCCAGAGTGGTTTTCATATATGAATATAAAGCAACCAGACAACTTAAAGGAAACAAAGGAAAAAGTGAAACAGATATTGGGCCTGAAAGATAGATGGAAATGTTGTAATACAAAAATAGTTTTTTCTTGTGGTCGTTGTTGTTGCTTTCAGTAAGCTGGTAGAAGGCACACACAACTCAGCTGGGAAATAACGAGCCTTAAGACATTAACTTACTTGTAAATCTGTGGCATAGGGCAGAGGGCTTACTAATGCAAAAGAAGGATGGGGGAAGGAGCAGAAGCAGGTGGTAGATTTGAACCCTTTTTCAATTTGCTTTTATGTATTCTATTGAAATGTAAGAATCTATTCTCCCTCCCTCCCACAAGCAACTTTTATATTTGACTTCTTTTAGGGTTTTTTTTTTCCCCCCTAATGATATCTGCTTTGGGATTTTCCATTAAGGAATGTATGTCTGCCTGTTGCACTAGATACTACATAAGCTTGGCCTTTAAAATCTTTGTAAATGAAGACCGTTGGCAGAACAATTAGCATTTAAAAGCTGACTGACCTTAACTCTGTGTACCATTGTGATTAGTTTGGACACTAACATCAGGTGTATCACCGATCTGCCTTAGATGCCAAGATAAAAAGCCTCTAACTTTAGCCCAAAAGACATTGGGTAATAGTGTGATACTTGGACAGTGAAACATAAAGGACAAACCAGTGTGATCATGTTTGATTTGTGTTGACTTAGAAACTGGGAAAGGTCCCTCAGACCTGAGAGTACAGGCAAATGAGGATAGAAATGGCCTGTCGGGTTTGTCTCCTTTGTAACAGCTGTGCTATTTAAAAACCTAATTTCAACACAGTCTTTCTCCCCAGTGAGATTCTCTTAAATTTTGTCAGTTACAAGGTTCATTTATTAACAATGGCAACAAAATAGAATGTGAAGAAAGAAATATTTGCTTTTGGTATTAAATAGGCTATCACTGCTTTTAATTTAAAGCATACATCACGGGGTCTGTTGTTTTGCCAGGCCCTGTGCTTATCACTGGGGATACTAAGCACAGTAATATATATTTTATGATTTTCTACAGTTTACAATCTTATATCTTATTTAAAATCATATGTAAAAATCTTATATAAAATCTCATATTAGGGCAGTGTAACTGGTCTGTATGGGACTGTAATAGTGAGTACACATCATTATAAATTTGCCTAAACATATACAATATGCAACACTAAGAGTGAATCGTAGTGTAAAGAATGGACTCTGGGTTTTGCTGTGTCGTAGGCTCATCAGTCCACTCTGGTGAGAGATGTTGGTCATGGGCGAGGCTGCGCACCTACAGGGCAGAGGGTATACAATTCAAGCATAGCAGTGGTGATTGATGTTTATGTTACTATTAACATTGTTTCGATTATTATTATCATCATTACTAGCGTGGAGTTTTCAATGACCTGTTTATAAATGTGACTGCTTGTTTTTATTTTTTTCTTCTAAATAGATAGACATAGTTTAAAAAAGAAATAAAATGAAGCACTTCATGAAAGCAATAGTTTTCTTTCAAATTTCAAATATAAATACAATTAAACTCGATTAACAGAACAGAAGTTCTTTTACACATTTAATTAACATTAATTTTGTCTACTTGTAAATTAATCACAAGGAAGGTCTTAAGGATTGCTTTATCGAAATGCACTGATAAAAAACAGTCTTAAACTCCAAAATAGGTAGAAATTGACTACCTACTGCATGAACATTAAACAAAGAAAAGACCAGTCACATGTCAGAGCTCATGGTGGGAGTGGGGAGAGAAAGGGAGAGAGGGAAGGAGGGAGAAAAGAAAGAGAGAAGGAGAATGAGGGAAGAAAGAGGAAGGGAGGGAGGGAGGGAGTATAAATCAGTGCAATAAGTACTATTAAAAAGGCCAGCAGAAGATACGTATGAGAGCAAACAGGAGGAACATGAAACTCATTTGGTGAGGGACAGGCAGTGAAGGTTATTCCATTTGGCCATTGAAAATGAATTTAGGCTGGGTAATATTGTTGCATAATTAAAATAAGGCTGCAAAGAAAATCAATGACTAGTAATAGGTCATGACTCTGTGTCACATACGTTGACTCCTTATATGCTTGTTTATTTTCTTCCTGAGTTTTGGTCAAATTCCTGTTTGGTACAGTTGCTAAGGAGCAAACACCTGAATACATAGGGTGTTCTATATTATATATTTTTCATGAACCTTCAGACTAGTGAGGATCTTATAAAGAGCCAGTAGGTTAAAAAATAGATATGAGTAAATGCTCCCATTTGATTTGTGGAGTTCCAATAAATAATTCACAGGGGTCTCCCCTTATCCACAGGACATGTGTTCCAAGACCCCCAGTAGATGCCTGAAACTGCTTGTAGACCAGAGCCCTGTATATACTGTGGTTTTTTTCCCTATATGTACATACCTATAATAAAGTTTAATTTACAAATTAGATACAGTAAGATTAAAAATAACTAATAAAAAATAGAACAATTATAACAATATACTTTAATAAAATTTATGTGAATGTGGGTCTATCTCTCAAAATACCCTCTTGTACTATACTTGTCCTTCTTGTGATGATGAGTTGATAAAATATCTACAGTGATGAGATGGAGTGAGGTGAATGATGTAGGCATTGTGACGTAGCATTAGGCTGCTATTGACCTTCTGAAGATAGGTCAGAGGAGGATCATCCTTTTCTATCTGTGGTTGACCAGGGGTAACTGAACTACGGAAAGCAAAACCACAGAGAAAGGGGCGGGGGGGGGAGGCTACTGTAGGTAAAAGCACTGACCTACCAGGCCAAGAATATGTTACTGAACAGAGAAGAAGAAAATTCCCAAGGTCTGATAAGCCATGAATTTAACTATAATTTATTGATTGATTGTATATTCCCAAATTAAAGTGTACATGCACATCTCTTGAAGCACAATTGCCTAAAATTGCCTTTAGGCAAAATTCAGCGAGAAATGATTGTTTTAATTTTATGGTTATCTAAATCACCTAAGAATTTGTCCCAACCAAAGAGAAAGTTCTAGTAATGATTGTAGCAATGATTTTCGTATCAAGGAACCATGGGGCCAAGAAGTAAAATACTTATCAAGCAAAAATAGGGGCTTTTATTTACTCTCATGAAAATTTCATGAATTTGACAAATATTACTTAGGTTTCTTTTCTCACCCAAATTCATGCAAAGCAAACTCACAATTTCAGCCAGCTGGAAACTTAATGAACATTCTGCAAAATTCTAAATTAGCAATGAGCCCAACTTGGAAACAATTCAATAGGAAGTCAAAGTGATGAAGTCGGCACAAATGGATGAATTTCTTGACTGGTTTATTTTGTTTGGGGGACATTTTGGAGGATTCAATGGTTTTTAATTTGTTTTGTTGAAATCTATTTTCAGCTACTACTGACAAAAGCTGCAAGAAATACCACTTTAGGTATTTTCAAAAAAAATTTCAATGTTTTCAAGCCCACAGATGATTTAATTATATTTGGAAGTCTAGGAGCATTTAACAAGAGGCAGGGGCGTTTGGAGATCATGTACATAGTTTTCATATACTTTCATTTTAATAATCAAATTTGTATATTAAATCAAACATTTTTTGAAACAACAATAACAAGAAAAAGTTGTTTCTATAGGTTTGTGAAAGTTATGGGTCCTATTGGTGATTCTTTTTAAGAGTTGGATAAGTGAAGTGTATAAAATGAAGTGCTAATTGGAAAACATATTCAAGCCTTTGGAATTCTCTAATGACAGCCGACTTTGTTGAGTATCCAGTGTGTTACTTATGGGGTAAGTTCACCTACTTTTTAAATTTTTTTTTAAGATTTATTTATTTATATGTCAGAAAGAGAGAGAGAGAGGACAAGTACGGGGAGCGGCAGGCAGAGGTAGAGGGAGAAGCAGGCTCCATGCAGAGCAAGGAGCCCGATGTGGGACTCGATCCCAGGACCCTGGGATCATGACCTGAGCCAGAGGTAAATGCGTAACCCACTGAGCCACTCAGGCATCCCAAGGTCTCCTACTTTATACATAAATAAAGCAATATCCTGATAGGTTGTAACTTGTCCAAAGCCACATGTTACTTAAATGAGTAATGTATAAAAATGTTGCACCAATATAAAAGAGCCATGATTAGAATAGAATCTGATTTTGAACACATGCATGTGAGCACTATTCTGTACATCTATTTTGTACTATACAGATCAAGGAGAATCTTTCAGTTTATAGACCTGAATCAGGAAAGAAAACCTTGGTCCAGAATTGGAAGAAAAGTAGCAATGAGTAAAATGGACACACAAAGATTTTACATGAATTTTAGTGACTGTGTAATTATTGAAAATAAAGAGAGAACAATAGATTTCTGTACTTCAGTGAATGTCTGGACATTTTTAATATTAAATCTTTCCACGCATGTCCTGCATACCTAAAGCACTATCTGAATTAAACTAAATTCTCTGGCAATTCAAATGAATATATTTTGAGATAATTTAAATAGAAAGTTTTTTTAATCAAAGTTCTTAAACTACAAGTGAATTCTTCTTACAACTTTAGATGGAAAATCAGTGAAGCTTACAAATGTAAATGGTTTCTAAACTATATTTTTGGGAAAAGGGCACATTTAGGGGACAGAACAAAGCAACAAACAGAAATAAACATCATTACTCTCCTGTAATGCTTTATCCTCAAAGTTGGTTGTCTTTCTGAATGATGAGCCCAAGATCGATGCCTCATAAGCTAGACATTTCCTTATAGCTGTCTTTTGGCTACTTGTTTCAGCATCCAAATATAGGACCAAGAAGACTCTCACATCTTTTGAAAACTTGGTGAATTCTGAACAGAACATGTGTTATTAAAAAGTTTTGTGAAACTGTAGGAATACTATATTTTCTTAGAAAACATTATTTGGTAAAATGGATAAAGAGAACCGAGTAGAGAGAACACAGAAATTTCAGTTTTAGTCTTGGCCATACTCACTTACTATCTGTGTGATATGAGCATTAGAATATATCTGTATGAAACTTGATGTAGCAGAGGTCATCATTGTCTCCCACCCCTTGTTCCTTTGGCCAGTGGCATCTTACTGTGATCACCTTCTTTTCTTTGCTTCAAGATTTTCTCTGGTGGAATCCTGAAATGCTGAGGATTTAATGTCACTAACAAATGAGAGTTGGTTCATAACTACCAAGTTTCTTGTCTCTAGGCTTTACATAACATACCAAGGATCTCAGCAGGACTTGATTGCATCCTGCAGGATGAGATCCACTTGGTTCTAATTAAAATCTGTTCATTCACATACTCTATTTGGTTTTTTTTCCCATCCCTGTCTCCTGTTTTTGCTCCCATACCAGAGCTTTCTGGAATCAACTTCCGCATAAATTACTTAAACATGACTCCTTTTCTCAGCCTTTGCTTAGGTCAAATACAACCTAAGACATTTGGCTTTTTTTTATATATATCTAAAGATTTCACTAATCCTGTAGTTCCTGGTTTCAACTCCACCATGTAAAATGTTTGAAATTTGTCACTCCCAACCTTATAATAAGAATAAAGATGAAAAAAAAAAAAAAACAAAATCTTAATTTCAACTGCTCTTCTTGGGCCCTTCAGAGGACAGAGGTCTCAGGGCAGGCTGTCAACTCAAAGCCCTGACAAACAGGTACATTAAGTGAATATGCTTACTTGGAAGAGAAATTCTGAAGCCATAACTGGTAAAAACACTAAGTGTTTATTTTGAAGAATTGCTGTAGCAAAGTAAGGAACTCCTGGATGCTGCAGCTTTAGGAGGGCATCCAGTCACACCTTTGTGAGTTTTACCTCCAGGGACCCCAACAGGTTCTCAAAAAGAAAAACCAAGAAAGAGCCCCTCTTGGAAAGATGGGAACAATAATCCTTGTGGAATATGTCCAAGGGTACTCCAGAACAAAAGCCCATTTTTCATGGGAAAAGTGAAGGCATTTCTCTAACTCCAAGATACTCCAGACTTCCTGTCTCACTCAAGGATAGAGGAAGCAACAGAATAATTGTGAAGTTAATATCCCAGGGACACAAGTTCACTAAAGGATTTAGACATCAAATTATATAATGTCTCACTTACCCATGCCTTACCATCCCAACAACCTGGCTCCAGTATAACAATAGTGGATTACAGCCAAAATAGCTGCAAGACACAGCTCTCTCTGAGAAGGAATAGTTTGGGAGGCCAAAAGTTCAAGAACAGAGACACAAAGACACTAGAAGAAATTTAAGCTTCTGGCACCTACATTCGTGAGTATATCAATAAGCATCTTAAATATGAATGGTTTCAGTGCACATTTTAAAAGACAAAGATTGTCAGATTGGATTTTTAAAAAGACTCAACTACTTGTTATCTCCATGAAACCCAGTGTAAATATACAGACTTTGGTAGATTAGAAAGTAAAAGATAGAAAAAGAAATATCATGCTGAGAAATCGTAAGAAAGCTCAAATAGCTGTACTAATGTCAGACAAAGTAAACTTTGGAATGAAGAATATGATCAGGGATAAAGAGGGACATATATAATGATAAAGGGGTCCATTCTTCAAGAAGATGAATAACCCTAAATGTGATGCATCTAATAATACATGAGGCAAAAAGTGATGGGACTGTAAGGAGAAATAAATTCACTATTATCATGGAAGACTTCTACATTCCTCATGCAATATTGATAGACCAAGAAGAGAGAAAATAAATATTGATATAATTGACCTTAACAACTGTATCCGCTAGTTTAGTCTAATTGATATTATGGAATATTCCATCCAACAAGAGCAGAGTACAGTCTTCTCAAGTTCATTTGGAACCATTCTTCACAATAGATCCCATTCAAAGCCATAAAACACACTTCCAAAATTTCAAACACTATCATTCAGACACAATATATTCTTAGACTACAGTGGAATGAAGCTAAAAACCAATAACTAATATGCTGGAAAATCCACATGTACTGGGAAATTAAACATTTCTATGTAACACATGGGTCAAAGAAAATGTTTCAAATGAGTTCAAAAAGTATGTTGAACTAAATGAAAATTAAAATGCAACTTGTGAAGGCTTATGTAAGGTAATAAAAGTGTTTAGGGGAGAATATATAGTATAAATACATATATTGTAAAAAAGAGGAAGAACCAAAATCAATAATCTAAGCTTTTGACCTGAGTAGACTAGAGAAAGAAGAGCAGCTTAAGTAGGCAGAAGCAAGGTCCTAATACAAGTTAGAACAGAAATTAATTAAATAGAAAATTAATTAAATATTTAAGCCAAAAGCATGTTCTTTGTAAATATTAACAAAATTGACAAATCTTTAGCTAAACAAAAAATAAAAAAAAAAATTAAAAAGAATTATTAGAATGACCAATAAAAGACATTACCACAGATCACACAGAGATAAAAAGGATTATAAAGGAATACTATGAACAATTATATGCTAATAAATTAGCTCAGATAAAACGAGCAAATTCTACAATTGTGTGTCAAAATGAACACAAGAAAAAATAGACAATCTGAATAAACCTACTACAAGGTAAGATATTTAATTAGTTATCAAAAAACTACCCACAAAGAAAAGCCTAGGCCCAGATGTCCTCTCTGCTGAATTCTGCCAAACACTTAAAACAAGAATTAATAACAATCCTTTACAAAATAGAAGAGAGGAAACACTTTCCAGATCTCTCTATAATGTTAAAATTAAGCTGATGCCAAAATCAATCAAAGACATAGTAATAAAATAAAGCTACAGACTGATATCCCCTTGAACGTCAGTACAAAATCCTCAACAAAACACTACCAACCAAATCCAGCAACATGTAAAAAAAAAATTCTACTCCATAACCAAGTAGAATTTTTGCCAGGAATCAAATGTTAGTTTAATTTTCTAAAATCAATTATGTAATACACCATATCAAGATATATTGCATCATATCTTAATGTAATACACTATAGCAATATAATAAAAATAAATTTAATAAACATATATATATGTTTTATATATATAATAAAAAACAAACGAAACAGAAAAACCCACATGGTCATCTCAAGAGATACAGAAAAAACATCTACCAAAATCAAATATTCTGATAAAAGCACTCAACAAACTAAGAATAAAAATAAAATTCCTCAGCCTGACAGGATATCTATGAAAAACCCACAGCTGCCATTATATTTAATGACGAGAGATTAGATGTTTCCCCCTCAGATCAGAAACAAGACTATGATGTGTACTCTTATTTCTATTCAATGCTATACTAGAGGTTTTAGGCAGGGAATTTAGGTACGAAAATGAAAAGTTAGGTGGAAAAAAGGATCCAGATTGCAAAGAAAGAGGTAAAACATTGTTCACAGGTGACACAATCTTACATATAAAAAACCTTAAAGAATCTACTAGGAATCTATTATAATTATTAAACAAGTTCAACAGTGTTGCAGGATATAAACTCAATATACAAAAATCAATTGTATTTCTATACACTTGCAATCAACAGTCCAAAACAAAATTAACAGAAGAATTCTATTTAAATAGCATAAAAATTTAAGAATAGATTTAACAAAAGGAGAAAAAATCTTGAATTCTGAAAAACTACAAATATTATTAAGGGAAATTAAAGAAAATCTAAATAAAAGGGGGGATCCCACAAAGCATCCCTGTTCATGGATCATAAAACTTAATATTGTTTAGGTGGCAATATTTTTCAAATTGATCCACAAATTCAACACAATTCCTATTAGAATCCTAGCTGACTTCTTTGTAGAAATTAGCACACTGATTCTCAAATTCATATAGAAATTCAAAGGATTAGATAAGCTAAAACAATCTTGCAAAAGAAAAACAAGATTGAAGGACTCCCACTTTCCAATTTCAAAACTTACCATTAGGCTACAATAATCAGGAAAGTGTGGTATTGATGAGGGAAAATAAACAGAGATTAATGTAACAAAGAGCCCAGAAATAGATCTATATAGTGTAGCCACCCAATTTTGACAAAGGAACTAAAGTAATTAAATGGAGAAAGGACAGCCTTTTCAACAAATGGTGCTGAAACATGGTCTATATCCTAAAAAATGAACGTAAACACAGTCCTTACACTTTTCACAAAAACTAACTCAAAATGGATTATAGACATAAATGTAAAATTCAAAGCTATAAAACTTTTAGAAAAGACATAAGCAAAAACCTACGTGAGCTTAAGTTACATGATAAGGTTTTAGGGGCAACACCAAAAGCATGATATAAAAAAGACAAAATAATAATTTGGACTTTATTAAAATTAAAAAGTTCACCTCTGTAAAAACATGGTTTAAACAATGAAAAGACAGGGAGAAAACACTGGCAAGACACATATCAGATAAAGATCTTATATCCAAAATATACCTAGGACTCTTGCAATTCCATAATAAGAAAACCAACAACCCAATTAAAAAATAGACAATGGATCTAAACAGGAATCTCTCAAAAGAACATATACAGATGGCAAATAAACACATGAAAATATGCTTAACATCATTTTCCTTTAGAAATTGCAAATTTTTTTTATTCAGGGATAATTGACATATTAGTTTCAGGTGTACAACATAATGATTCTATTTTTGTATGTACTATGAAATGATCACCATAATAAGTCTACTTTCCCCCGTCACCATATAAAGTGACATAATATGTAATATAATATTGTCGACCATAGTCACCATTCTGTACGTTGCATCCCATGACTTATTTATTTTATGACTGGAATTTCATATCTCTTGGCCTCTTTCTTCCATTTTGCCCACTCCTCAACCCCTTCTCTTCTGGCCACCACCGATCTGTTCTCTGTATCTATGAGTTTTGTTTTGTTTGTTCATTTGTTTTTTCTTCTAGATTCTACATATAAATGAAATATATGGTATTTGTCTTTCTCTGCCTGACTTATTTTACTTAGCATAATGCCCTCATGATCTGTCCATGTTGTCACAAATGGCAAGATCTCATTCTTTTTTATGACTGAGTAGTATTCCATATGTATGTATATGTATGTCACATCTTCTTTATTCATTCATCCAGTGATGGACACTGTACCAGGAGTGGAGTCTTTGACAAGACTTTGCCTCTTCTACCCATCTTGATGTGGCCTTTTAATACTTTGTGATGGAGGAATTGTTTAGTCATCAGGTCTTATTCAGAGAGAATTGCTCTATAAATAGCTATGGATTTGCTGCGTCCATGAGAGTTTAGTGTCTTCGTATTCTGCTATCTTGAACTGCCCTCCAGGAATAAACAGTAATGAGAGACCACCACCACCTGTTAGAATTACTAAAATCCAACAAATACACAGTTTCAAATTTTGGTGAGAAGATGGAGTAACAGGAAATGTCATTCATTACTAGGGGAATGTAAAATGCAACAGACACTTGGGAACACTGTTTGGCAGCTTCTTACAAAACTAAATATACTCTTAGCATACCATCCAACAATTGCCCTCCTATTTATGTGTGTAACTAATTTGAAAACTTATCTGCATACAAAAACTTGCATGCAAAGTTTTATAGCAGCTTTATGCATAATCACCAAGAACTCGAAGCAACCAATATGTCCTTTAATAACTGAATGGATAAACAAACGTTGGTACATCCATACAATGGGACATTATTCAGTGATAAAAAGAAATGAGCTTCATGCTGTGCAAAGACATGGATGAACTTAAATGCATGTGGCTAAGTGAAGGAAGCCAGCCTGAAAAGGCTATATAATATGATTCCAATTATATGACATCCTGGGAAAGGCATATTTATAGATACAATGAAAGATACTGGTTGCCAGGGCTCCAAGCAGGGGGAGTGTAGGGTTGAATAGATGAATTACAAATAATTTCTAGGGCAATAAAACTATTCTGTATCATACTGTAGTGATGGATCTATGACTCTGTGCATTCGTCAAAACCAAAACAACTTTACAGCACAAGGAATAGGAAAATTAAAAATCAATAATAATCATAAGCAAATTAATATAGGTAAATTAAAAATATTTAGAAGGTTGAAGAAATTCCTGGTGGAATGTGGTATATGACAAAACAACAGAATTGCATTATAAATGTATGAAACAACCTTAATGAAGGGTGGGTTAAAAAGTTGCTTTGGAAATTAGTTGACTCTAAGACTAAAGTTGAAGTAGTGTACCTAAGCACTATATTCTAGTTAATGAAGATGTTTGCCAGAGGGACATCATTAACAATTTGGGTACTCCTATACACATATACTGAGATTGAACAATTAACTTAAGGGATAGTACAAGCCAGGTTTCTCCCTGTTTGAGTGATGGTTTACAGATAAGCAAGTGTAGGAGTCCAGAATGATCCATGTTTTAATGGGTCAGAGTTGGAGACATCAGTATAAATCTGTGTGTAGCTTAACGTAAATACAAATGCTTATGTATAAAACTATAGATATGTGTGTATATATATATATATATATATATATGGGTCAGAATATATACATATTTTCGTAGCTGACAGAACCTAGACACGATGTCACCCAGTAGCAGTGACCAAACCTAAAACCCAGATGGAATCTTTCTCAAATAAAACAAACCAGAACTTCTTGGAAAAATGTCTGCTTCTAGGACTGGGACAGGAAATATACAGGATGACTATTACAGAAAACCTATACGTCTGTGTTTTGCCTTCACTCCCACGCTGCTACAAAACTCACAATAACTTGTAAAACCAGATGTGCTGGGTTTTTCCCCACGTTAGGCAATTCTCTGATGCCAGCTGGGTGTTCTACAATTTGTGAAATTATATAAAACTCATAGACATGAGAGACTCCATTTTGAGAAAAGCTCCATTTTTCTTTCTAAAAATAAATGGCTAGTGAGCTCTTGAATTGGGCAAGAAGATCCTTGAGCTGGGCCAAAAACAGCAATTGTTACAGTGATTCATAAAGTCAATAGGAAAATGGGCACCCTGATCATAAAACTGTTGGTTGTGGACTTTCTAAAGACAGAATAATTAATTAATGCATACTAGAAATAGTTTTGTTGTTAACACCAATAAAATAGTTGATCAATGTGTAACCAAAAGTAGCTTAGCATGTTAGTACCAACTGACAGTTTTTTTCCTCTTTTATCCTAGCCATTTAATTGCCCCACCCCCCATTCTTCTGTCTCATAAAAACCCCTTGTTTTCACCCTGCGGGCAGGACACTATTCTGGTGACTACCGGAATCTGTGATTCCCAAATTGCAGTTCTTTGATTCCAAATCAACACTTATTTGCCTCTCATTGTGGTTCTTTTTTTTTTTTTCAGGTTGGCATACCCAACTCAATTCTCATTATCTATCTGATCCCACATTAGATCCCATAGGTTAAGCGCTCAGTCTTTTAAGATGGCCCTGATCTCCCCACCCCCAAAGCAACCACCACCAACACCAATCTAAAGTCTGGGTTGCCACTCAAAATATCCACAGGCTATAGATTAAAGAGTCCCTTTCCTCCGGGTCAATTAATTTGCTAGAGCAGCTCTTAGAACTCAGGGAAACATTTTAGTTACCAGATTGAAGAGATGCATAGATGTATGGGCAAAAAGGTGCAGAGCTTCCATGCACTCTCTGAGCATGCACCCCCAAGCATTGACCAACCGAGAATCTCTCTGAACCCCCGCCTTTTGGGGTTTTATAGAGGCTTCATTACATAGGCATGACTGAAAAAAATCATTGGCACTGACAGTTGATTCAAGCTCCAGACCGTCTCTCTTCCGCAGAGGAGGATTGAAATTTCCAGCGCTCTAATCACAAGGTCGATTACCCTGGCAATCAGCCCCCATCCTTAGGTGGGGTCCAAAAGTCACTCATTAACATAACAAAACATATCTTTATCACTCTCATCACTTAGGACATCCCAAGGGATTTAGGAGCTCTGTGCCAGGAACAGGGACAAAACCAAATACAGATTTTTTATTATAAATCACAATATCACATTGAGCCTGTGGTATCTTACAGTGCCAGAAAATAAGGAATTACACACACACAGAATTACACACACACAGAAACACTGACCTAGGTAGGTCAGAGGACATAGGCCACTTTAAACTACTCCCAATAACCAAAGCTGGAAAAATTTGAGCAATAAAATAAAATAGCTTTAGATTATCAGCAACATTATAACATAAAAATATCCATTGAGTCCATACTGACCTGAAAATAACTGAATAAATGAATGAGAAAAATTAGAAACATCCCCCTTGCAGAAGAACTCCAAATATATAATATACAGAGTTACTCCTCCCCCAAGGAGGTAGAGCGTAACTCCTCCCTCTTCCTGTGTGGACTGCTTATAGTGACTTAAGAAATAAAGTACTCGGGCCCCTGGGTGGCTCAGTTGGTTAAGCGACTGCCTTCGGCTCAGGTCATGATCCTGGAGTCCCAGGATCGAGTACCGCATCAGGCTCCCTGCTCAGCAGGGAGTCTGCTTCTCCCCCTGACCCTCCTCCCTCTCATGCTCTCTGTCTCTCATTCTCTCTCTCGCAAATAAATAAAATCTTAAAAAAAAAAAAAAAAAAGAAAGAAAGAAAGAAAGTACTCAAGAGGGGGGAGAGGGATAACTACAAGGGAAAATCCTGGCAAACATTACCTCAGCTGGATGATCAGGTCAAAATCAACAATAGTAAGTCCTTTTGATAGTAGGTATCTTTGATAGGACATGATGAAAATGGAAGTTTACCCATGTAGTCTTCCTCTCCAAAATCTATACCCCAATCTAATCATGAGAGAAAACGTCAGGCAAACCCCCATTGAGGAGGATTCCAAAAAAATAGCCAACAGTATTGCTCAAACTCTCAAGGTCATTAAAAACAAGGTAAGCCTAAAGCACTGTATGCAATAGCCCCAAAAAGCCTAAGAAGATATGGCAACTCATCCTAGAAGGGACCATGGAACAGAAAAGGGACATTAGATAACAATTAAGAAAATATTAATAAAATGTGCACTTTAGCTCCTGGTAGCATATCAGTATTAGTTCATTAATTGTAACAAATTTACATACTAATGTCAAGTGTTACTAAAAGGGGAAATTGGCTGTGGACTATATGTGACCTCTCTACTGTCTTCACAATTTCCCTGTAAATGTGAATTGTTCTAAAATTTAAAAAGTGAATTTTAAAAATGTGCTTATAATCCTACCTTTGACAAATATATTCACATATTATCTGTTTAATTCTCATAATCCTCAAACAGAGGCCTCAAATTAAATCCCTTACTTCCTTCATTGTTCTCTCACTCCTGCCTCCCTTCCCTCCTTGATATTGGAGAAATAATATAATATCTGTTTTTCCATTTAGAAAAACTCATAATTTAGTCAGTGTGCAGATGTTCTATCTGTTGATATTAGGCATACAATTTAATATGGCTGAATAAAGTTTTATATATATATCTATAGATATACACATCTCAAGTTCTATATATATATAATCTATATATAGTATATATCTAAATATGTATATGGCATGATGTGCTATGTCCTAGTATAATGTTTTTAGTAATAATTCTAGTTTTTACCCTAAAATGTTGTATATCACAAAAATAAGGATATTTCCTTGTCATTTACATTCCAGTGAATTCTCCTCAGACCTTTAACCTGTCGTCAAGGGACATCTGAGGGTGGTATTCATTATTTTTAATATATAATCACTCTCTCACTCTCTTCTTTGTGCTCTTCTTGGATAGAGGTACTAGAGTACATTCAGAACAAATTGTACACAGGCTTGATTAAACCACTGGGGACCGGTGGCATAGCCATCACACAGATGGTTTGGTTGGAGGAGTCTCCGGTAAGAGTATTTAAGGTTGTTATAAAAGTGGTCCTCAGTTTCTCATGAGTTTGTGCACTCTTGCCCTCTCATCTGTTTAAAATGTGTCTTTCTCTCAAAGAAACCCATCATGGAAATTATCTGTGCATCTCCTAACCAGAAGCTGGTACAAAGGTTTTCACAATAGATACTGAATGGATAGATGAATTCGTGTTCCTGAACTATTAAATGGTGTAAGACCAACCTACTGGTTGCCCAGATATTTGCTAATTTTAACAATGAAAATCTTACATTCTGGGAAACCCCTCAGCCCTGGGCAAACTAGGACAGTTGTTCATCCTACTGCAAGGTATAACTACCTCATGGGGAATGAATTTATAAGTCCAAATGGAAGAAATAGTGGGACCAAGGAAAGGAAGGCAAAAGTGGACTGCTCAATTGCTGAGAATTCTGTCTTCTGCATCCTCATGTTCTCTGGTAGAAAACGGAAGCCAATATGCATGTGTCTTATTTCATAATGTTATTCAGAATACCTATTATAAAGAATTTGAAACTTCCTAGGAAAACAATAGATACAACACAAAAAAAGTGTTACTTTTGCTATCTTCAGCATTGATAATTGAGTGAATAAACTGAAAATACCAAAATACAAGATATTTACAAATAAGTTGGAGTTACTTATGCAGATTGTTTACACTGATGAGCATTAATAAAGTAGTTGAAGCTGAGCATTATATTCTAATATAACCTATATTTGGTTTTTTTAAGACTTATTTATTTGAGAGAGAGACAGAGAGCAGAGAGCACGGGGGAGGGGGGGCTGTGATGGGGACAGAGGAAGAGGGAGAGAGAAACTCAGACTGTGCCCTGAGCATGGAGCCCAAGGCGTGGCTCAATCCTCACAACCAGAGTTGAAACCAAGAGTAGAACCCCTAACCGACTGTGCCACCAAGCACCCCGTAACCTATATTTGTAAATATATTTTAATTTTAATTTATTTCAGAGACTATATTCTGGTTACATCGTTAGATTTTTTTTAATCATTTGAAGCTAAATTAATATCGGTGGGCACTACAGTAAAAAACGTATCAGTCACAACAAGATTCTTAAAATCATACCATCCTAGGAAAAACTATTTTTCAAAAAAGATTATAGAAAATTTAACTTTTTGGTTTTCCTGACTAAACAACATTATGCATATGCACTTGTTGTTTATGAAGTACATATACTATTACCGAAATTGCTGCTTGGATTTAAGGAACTGATGAAAATTAAGCTCATAAAAATTTAATGTCATGAAACTTAAATGTGGAATACATAGTTAGGGTGTAGCTTCTCAGAAAAACCACATTAAGCCTTGAAAAAGAAATACATTTAGTTTTGCCCACTAAGTTTGAATAGTCAGAGTTTCTTTTGAGCAAACATGTAGCTCTTCTGCTCTCAAAGCCATAGTGAAAATAATGCCGTTATTAAAATATCAGGACAGGCTTTAGGTCACCAGGAAGGATGAGGTGAACATTCTTGAGAGGATTAAGATAACTAAGCAGTTTCCTCCACGGCAATGCCATTGTATCCTCATTTTGGATGTTAAATGTGGAGTCATGCAGAATGGGTAGAAAACTGATAGGATTTGGGGAATAGGGTCTTTTTGATGAACTAGAACAGGACACTTTAGTTTTACAAAAGTGCATTTCTTTCCTCACACAAAATGCAAAATGCATGAGAAGTAAAATTCTTGCTTTGCTTACTATTTTGCCATAAAATGTGAATAGATGAGTTGATAATTCTGTAGCCCAGTTGTGAAGGCAGAATTGTGAAGAGCTATGCAAAGGATTATCTATAACTATTAAGTGATGTTATATGCCTCCCTTCCATTCCATTGCATAGTGGGTTGAAATGTTAAAATAGATGGACAAATGGTATAATTGTAATCATAATCATGACCACTATAAGGATTTGAGGAAAGACATATTATAGTAAGGAAAAAAAAAAGAGGGAATGTCCTGTAAAGACAAAATCCACCTCTATGTCACCTATAAGGAAGATTTTAATAATGAGAACTAATCCGGTATGTCTCTCCCCTATAAAACTGATGTAGCTCTCATTTAATTAGTTTATACCATGGGCCAGATGCTATATTAAGCACACTATACACAAGAGTGTGAAATATTCACAGTAGCATTCAAATTAAAACATTAATATTTTTATTCCTCAGATTAGGGAAATATTCGGAAAGGTTTCCATTTCCTAAAAGTTTTACAGTAGTAAATGGCAGATAAGGTATTTAAAGGAAGTTTACTTTTTCCAGTGCAGACTCTTAGCAATTATACTCAACTCTTTCACTGAATCAATTGAGGCAATTAAATTCAGGAATGCAGATAAAACTATTCTTCCTTTGGATAAAAAGTGGGATTTGTTGACCTCCCAATTTTGTTAATACTGAATCCATTAGATTCTATGGTTACTGCACTGAATGGATATATTTTTTTAAGATTTCATTTTTTTATTTTTGCGAGAGAGAGAGTGAGCACACGTGCAGAAGCAGGGAAGAAGGGCAGAGTGAGACACAGACTCCCCACTGAGTGGGGAGCCCGATGTGGGACTCGATCCCAAGACCCTGGGATCATGACCTGAGCTGAAGGTAGATGTTTAACTAACTGAGCCACACAGGCGCCCCTGAATGGATAAATTTTAACATGAAATAGGACTTACTATACTATTGTCCAGTTTGTTTCCTTGGCTGAGGTGTGTTCTCTCTAAACTCAGAACTTCCCAAGAGTATGACAACTTCTTAAGTTTATATCCACAAAGTCTAGCATGGTACCAAGCACACGGTAGATACCCAACACATATATATCTCTATCACAAAATTTATAGACTAAGACCATCTCATGAAGGTAATCCAAGCTACCTTGTTACTCTTTTTTTTTTTTTTTTAAAGATTTTATTTATTTATTTGACAGAGAGAGAGACAGCGAGAGCAGGAACACAAGCAGGGGGAGTGGGAGAGGGAGAAGCAGGCTTTCCGCTGAGCAGGGAGCCCGATGCGGGGCTCGATCCCAGGACCCTGGGATCATGACCTGAGCCGAAGGCAGACGCTTAACGACTGAGCCACAGGCACCCCTACCTTGTTACTTTCTTTACTCTCTTCTTATATTTCCTTTCCTCATCTTGTCCACACAAGCAATTTCCATTTACAGTTTAAAATCTTTCCTTGTTATGCCTTCTTTGGTGAAGATTTCCCTGGGCAATCCGACAGAATTAACTCTTCCATGTGCTGTACTGTATTTTTGATGTGAGAAGTATTCCCCAGAAGTTGAGAGCCTGGGCTCTAAAGTCAGACATACTTGTGTTTGAATCCAGGCTCTATCACCTACTAGTCCTTGGATAAATTACTGCACTATGTTTATTGCAGCATTATTTACAATAGCCAAGATATGAAAGCCACCTCACTGTCCATTAATAGATGAATGGGTAAAGAAGATGTGGTACACACACACACACACACACACACACACACACACACACACACACAGAGGACTATTACGTGACCATAAAAAAGGATGAGCTCGTGCCATTTAAGACAACATGGATGGACCTAAAAGGTGTTATGCTAAGTGAAATAAGTCAGACTAAGAAAGACAAATACCATATGATTTCACTCATAAGTGGAATCTTTTAAAAAGTGAATAAATAAAATTAGAATCAGTCCTATAAATACAGAGAACAAGCTGATGGTTGCTAGAGGGGTGGGGGTTGGAGGTAGGAGCAAAATGGGTGAGGGGAAATGGGAGATACAGGTTTCCAGTTATGGAATGAGTAAATCATGGGAGTAAAAGTCACGGCATAAGAAATACAGTCAGTGATGTTGTAAGGGCAAAGTATGGGGACAGATGGTAGCTACACTTGTGAACATAGCATAATGTATAGACATGTGAAACTAATGTAACATTGTGTGTCAACTATACTCACATAAAGAAATACAATTCTGGGTGTTAAGGAGGGCACATGTAGTGATGAGCGCTGGGTGTGTTATAAACAACTAATGAATCGTTGAACACTACATCAAAAACTAATGATGTACTATATGCTGGCTAATTGAACATAATAAAAAATAATATTGTAAAAAAATATATATACACCTCTGAACCTTGCTCTGTTTATCCAACATTCTTTCCTCATATAGTTATTTGAGGATTAAACCACTAGAACATGTTGATAAACAATTAGCTAGAAGCAGTAAGGGTAGTGGTGACAGTGAGTTTAGTATCTTAACCCTGACAGTTTGATCTAAGAGCTTCTAATGCAGACTTTCTATACAACATTTGATGATGGTAGACATATTCTATACCCTCTCTGTTCAATACGATCAATGTGGCTATGTGAGACTAAGAAAGTGAATGTTTAATTTTATTTAATTAATGTATCTTTAAATAGCCCTACCTGGCTACCATCTACTGTGCTCGAAGCATGCCTCTAGAGGACAGGGAATGTATATACTACATTTTATTTCTGGCACCTAGCAGCATGATACATAATACAGAGCTGGTTCTTTAGAACCTTCCGTGGACTATGGAAAGTCATATGTGTGATGATAAAGAAAGCATGACAGTCTTTATAGCAAACTTGATTTTCATCTTTTCTGTAATGAGTCTCCTCAATACCACCCCAGTATCAATAAGTTTAAACTGCACTTAACCATTAACACCTTTCCTGATTCTCTGTGTGCGGTAAGAATCCTCTAGCAACCCTTCACTGGCTCACAGGCAAATTCCATAAGCAATACTGGGCACCTTATATTATGGTCTTACAGAGTAGAAGACCCAATATGGTTGGGTTTTCAAGAGGAAAATACGTAGCTGGTGGCAGAATGTTTGCAATTAACTGGACTTGAGTTGGAATCTACCTCAGGTACTTTTTAGTTGAGCAGTCTTGGGACAAAATGCTTAATGTGTTTGACACACAGTTTCCTCCCCAGTAAAGCAGACAATACCTTATCTGCTCCAAAGAGTTTTCGTGAGCATTCAGTCAGCTAAGTACGTGGCTTGAAGAAGACAGTAAAAAGAGATAACTCGTGTAATCTCTTTACTTTTCATCATTTCCATCACACGGTCCTCACTTGAGAGATGTTGAAAATATTTCATGTTTTATCATCCTTTTCTCTAATTGGCATCTCCACCCCAATTCTCATGGTCAAGTGTACTCCCTCTCTCTCCTAACTGAGCAGTTTTGATACATCCCCTGACCCAGCACCTGGTGTTAAATGTAATGTCCCCCTTTGCTGTGTCCCTTGACTTTTAGACTATTGTGTTTACTCTTTTCCCCTGAACAATGATTTTCACAGGTAAAATTTTCTTCTGTTTAAATAAATCTTAAACATTCATTCATTCACTCATTCATTTTTCCCCCACTGCGAGTTTCCTTTGCCCTGATGTGTATTTCTTTCTTTTCTGAGGCATCACAAAGGCATCAGGGAAGGAAGGGGGCTAATACAATGAAAGGGGTTACCTTGGGTTAGAATGGTATGTGTAATCTGTACCTCTCAACAACCTAACAGTTCCCATTTCAGGAACTGTGAAGTCATTTTCCCCAACGTACCACAGCCAGTGCGAAGTGGAGCTTGGATCTGAACTTCATGCTCTCTCCACTTGGACACGCTTCCTTCTTTCTTGCCCTCAGCCTCTCTCTATTAGAGCTGCTGGTCAAGCTCCCATTTAGAGTAGCTCAGCAGTCAAGGGAAAGGGAAGAAAGCAAAGCCAAGCAGCTCAGCATGAAGAATGATAATAACCTGACTTAGATTTAAATAATGATAACCCCTCAGGGACAGGTTCCTAGCCTGGAGAGTGATTATGTAAATGAACTCTCTGTGTATTTCTGAAAGTAACATTCTGAATGGAAACCAAACACATTCACTGACTTCGGTGTTGATGACTGTTTTAAGCTGGCTTCCATAAAAAAAAAAAAAAAAGCATTGCACTGCCTGCCTTCTCTGCCTTTTCTCAAAAACACACAGCCAAGGGGGAAAGGGCAAGTGAGCTAGCATTTAATGAATTCTCTAATGTATCAAACACTGCCTTAGGCACTTTTACATATGCTATTTTATTTAATCCTAGTAAACGCCCTGAGTAGTAGGTTTTGTTAGCCCCAATTTTCTTTCTTTTTTTTTTTTTACCTCAAGAAAGTAGATAAGAGAAAAGCGTAAGGGCAATATTGAGCATCTAATTATGTACCAAAAAGCATCGACTTTATGTTAGCAATATTTAATATTTTTAATGCTAAAATACCATCCTCTTAACATTCAGACCAAGTAAAAGACAATAGGAGCAAAGGAAAATTATACAATAACCTCACTTAGAAATAGAAACACAAGATTCCTTTACATGTTAAAGGAAGTCTATTGATGTACTGGAATTCTAACATACTATGATTAATTAGTGTTTATTCCAAAACAAATTCAAAGATGAATTAATTCAAAGACAATATGCTAGTGTGATTTACTATATTGACCTCTTAACAAGATAATAAATTATAATCTTAGTAGATTTAGAAACATTTTCTTCTTAACTTGTAACTAATCAAGGACACCCGCTTCATTGCTTCTGTTCAGTATTTTGCTGAAAGTCCTAAGCAACAAGATAAGACAAAGGAAAGCAATTTACAGGTTGGGAAGGAAGAAACAAAACCATCACATATTATACACATGTACAGACGCACACATACACACGTACACACACAGACAAGTTTTCTCATTTGGTTCGTTTCTCATGTGGTTTTCTTTACCTGAAAATGGTCTCTTTTTACATGTGATAACTTGTAACTACTGAGAGAGTTCAGAAAGATTATTGGATACATCAATATAAAATAATCATTTTCATCTCTTTTTTTTTTTTTTTTAAAGATTTTATTTATTTATTTGACAGAGAGAGAGAGAGAGACAGCGAGAGCAGGAACACAAGCAGGGGGAGTGGGAGAGGGAGAAGCAGGCTTCCTGCTGAGCAGGGAGCCCGATGTGGGACTCGATCCCAGGACCCTGGGACCATGACCTGAGCCGAAGGCAGACGCTTAACGACTGAGCCACCCAGGCGCCCTCATTTTCATCTCTTATTTAGCAGCAAAAGTATAATTTTGAAAATGTGTCATTTGATTTATCAACAAAAATAGTTAGAATCTAGAAATAAATCTACAGGAAATTACTATATCTTTATCCAGAAAATTAAAACTTTTTAATAAAAGGCATAAACACAAAAAAATGAGAAAATATTTCATGGATATAAAGAATTTTCTCGTAAAGATGGGAGTTTTCACCAAAATGATCCGTACATTTGATTGTAATGTCAATCAATATCTCAAAACAAATCTTATGTGGACCTGACAGATGGTCTTAAAACATCAAAAATAGACAAGAGATTTTAAAATAATAAAAATGAATATTATCTTAAGTATCAAAATTTCTATAAGCGGTAGTATCAAATGTAATGATTAGTGTACAATAGATGAATAAAGAAGGACCAAGACATGCATCCAAGTACATTGACAGCCTCATTAAATGTCAGATGGAAAGAATGAGCCACCCAGTACATGCAAACTGGGGTTTGAGTGTAGAATCTAAGAAAGAAATGAGTAATAAAGTCTTGAGGAGGAGGAGAAAAGGAGAAGAGGATGAAGAGGAGGAAGAGAAGAGAAAGAAAGAGAAGCAGAACAAAAAGTAGTAGAAGAGGTTAGGGAGAGGAAAAGGGGACAGTAATTGATTTAGTTTGATGTCTCAATTATCTGAAACAAAATGGTTAGAAGTTCTTTACTTAAATTCCCAGGATTTTAGTTAGCTGATAGCTAGGGTAATCATTTTCTTACTTACAGACCTTAAACATGAAAAGATTGAAATAAGGACAGAATAGGACCTCACTCCTCATGGACAATGTAAAAACAGATACATCCAGAAATAGAGGAAAGATAAAGAAGTGAGATACATATCTCAAGAGAAATATACGTAACACATGCAAATGCACATATATGATACACACACACCTACTATGTGTATAGCTGTTATTGACAGAGATTATGAAGAATAAGATGGAAATTTGGGTACCAAGATATTTGTAAATGAATTGAAAACATGGTTCTAATTATAGGGGTCTAGAATATCAACACTAATAATCACAACATGATTGTTAATTGAGAACATGTTAGGTGTTAAGTCCTTTGCTAAGGGCTTTATATACATTATCTCAAAGAACATTCACAAAAACCTTTTGAGGTAGATGAAATTTTCACCATTTTATAGATGAGATATTGATCTCAAAATTACTTACCCAAAATGAATAAAACAGTGGCACCTAATGAATTAAAATCTCAGGCTATCTGTATCCGGACAACTCTCACCCACTTCTCTAAATGCTTGTGGGGTGCTTGGAGGTGCTTTGAGAGGGCTTCAGGTAATCAAAATATTTCACTATCTTACCAGAAATTAGATACTCACTTTGATTTGGCCATGGAGATTAACAAGCATATCAAATGTATTTGCTTTGGGCTAGAATAATATCAACTCTGGGCAAAACATTGATAACTTAAGCCAATCATGAGCTTACTGTCAAGCATATCTTTCTTTTGAAAGTTAAAAGAAACTATAAAGTACTTAATTTTTAGATGAAGTTGAAGATTCCTCACTTTTCACTATCAAGGTCTCTGATCAATACTCCTAGTCACCATATATGTGATTTTTTTTTCTTCAAATGAGTATGTTACTTTCCTAGTTCAGGTACATATGTGTCCATTTCAGTAATAAAGAATAAGCCACAAACTATCCCCTTTAAAGAATAAATTAACACTGAATCCCAAACTCACAGAGATAATAAAATCCAACATTTTCCCTTTGATGTCAAGTTGCTTCTGGGCATTTTTCTACCCGTGGGCAGTTTTCTCTCCAACCTAATTGTATATCAAATTTTAACACCCTTAGGTCTGTCTTAACTCCATTGTTTTCTAATTATCTCATTTCCACTGAACTTTCAATTTCTGGCTGTACAGGTTCAAATGCTTTCAGATTGATCCCTGTGTTGCACCATCTGCAAATTTGATTGCTACACTGTTTATTCAGATCTATCAGATCATTAATAAAGGAACAAAAGAAAACAAACAGGCTTACACGGGTCCTGCAGTGCCATTCTCCCCTGTCCCCCCAGCACCCCTCAGGTCCAGACACAGTCATTTGTCACTTGCCCATGTTTATATCCCAGGAGCCGACCTTTGTGTGTGGACCGGGCTGATATCCAAGTGTCCGTCCATTTGTCTTATGAGTTAAGGTCATGGGAAGAGCCATATTGGGTATTCCAGTTAATCCAACACTAACAATCTCTTACAGTTTTAGAGTGTTTAAACTCAATTGTCATACGACTTCACATGTATCTTCTAAATGTTCCAGAACCTACCATAGGCACCAATCTGTAAACAACCTTAGACTAGAAGCTATGGATATTTGTGAGTGTCCAGTAAATTTCCAGTGACCAGCACAGGGCTTGACACATAGGTCTATTGAACATGGGCTAAGCTTTATAAGGTGGTATGGTAATAAGTATTATTTAATGAGCAATTAATACTATAACCACTATAGTTAATGCATTCCTTGGTTTTTCCATCTGTGAAATGATTAAAAATGACTTGTTTGTGGTCACTCCATATTCCAGACAAATGCATACTCAAATACAGCCATATTTTTTTTTTTCAATGATCTGAAAAATCACCTCTGACCCAATAGTTTTAGCAGTTTTCTGATCTGATCTGTAATATTTTGGTATACATTTCTATGATAGCACATAAGAAACACATTCACATACATGATGTGGAACACAGTTGATCCTTGAACAACTGTACTGCATGGGTCCACTGACATGCAGATTTTTTTTCAATAAATATATGTATTGTACTGTAAATACCTTTTGTCCTCTTTATGATTTTCTTAACATTTCCTTTTCTCTAACTTACTTTATTGTAATAATACAATGGATAGTATCTATTACATATAAAATATGCATTCATCAACTGTTTATGTTATCAGTAAGGCTTCCAGTCAATAGTAGGCTATTAGTCGTTAAGTTTTGGGAGAGGCAAAAATTATATGTGGATTTTTGACTGCGTTGGGTGATGCCCCTGACTGCCCCATTGTTCAAGGGTCAAATGTATAATGATTCTTGTGTTGGCTTGTGAATGTGAGGAGAGTCCACATCTGCTTGCCTGGTGTAATCTTTGGTGCCCAGCACATTACCTTGAATGGGGTTAAGCACCAAATCAATCAATCAAGTGATTTAGTTCTAGGACTGGAGCTAGTCTTTCTGTCCCTCTCCACCATGCCACAGTTGTCATCTTGTTTCCATTTTACTAGTCTACAGCAAATGTTTAGTCATGTCCTTTTGTGCTTAATGGATTTTTTTCTATTTCATCTGTATCTAGCTTAGGAATTAAACTGTAAAACCTGTATTTTTAACTCCCTTATAAAGTTATTCTGATATTGATCAGCATGTGTTTGCTATACATCATATATGTCTCATGCTTTGAGGCCTCACAATTTAAGGGACTTCTGTGATGAGAACATGCCTGTTAACGAAGTGGGTTTTGGCCTGGACATACCTAACGCTCCAAACATTGATTCCCCATTCTTGTGGTCTGTCCCCTGGTCACAAATCAAACAGGAAAATGTAGCTAAGAAATAGTCTGATTTCCAAATTTATGTTTACATTATTGATGATAAACACTACTTAATGTGTGAAATGTTGGAACACGGAAGACTTTCATGAAGTGATTTAGAATTAAATGCCAGCCGTGACAGTCAGAGATAATGTTTATCTGCCATAGGGAGGTTCAGTTACAGAGTGATTGCACTGCTCAACACAGACCACTTTTCATCAATCATCTGTTACCTGAATTTCAATTGTTTGCCTTATAGGTTATTTCAGTTGGTTAGAACTTTGTGTTAAAGCATTCATGATTAATACATATCAAACTCAAAGTTAGGCTCCAGCCAACAGAGGCAGGAATCAGGATATACGTTCTCTGATCCCAAATCCTAGCGATTCTGTATTTTTAAACATTTTGCAAATGATTCTAATAGTCAGGTACGTTTGAGAGTTCATAATCAATTCAAATGTCCTTTAACTATAAATGAGAAGATATGATCCGAGAAAACAGGGGTAATTTGTCCAAGGTCACAATCTGAGTTGGAAGCAGAGCTGAAACTCCATCTGTGAAACTTAAAAAGTACCAGAGACGAGACCCGGTAAGACCAATTGAATCAGAATTTCTGAGGGGAAGGGAGGCCTGGATGATTCTATTTTTCCAAAATTTAGTAGGTGATTCTAACTATCAATGAGGATTGAGACCCACTGAATAAGTTCTACATCTGTTGATTGTCACAAGTAGTATGTCCCTTTATCCTCAGCCACCTTTCTTAATATTTTTGGTCACCAGACCCTACAGATAAAGAGATAGGTAATAGGTCTATAGGTTTTATAAACCAGAAACTTGTGCGCCCCTCCGCTCGTACTTTGTGAGATGATATTGATAGGACACAAATTGAAATCAAATAGCATTGATAAACAACTAGAAAGCCACTTCCTTTTAATTCTCTTTCAGTTTTTCCCATGATGGAAATGACAAAGTATGTTTGAAGCTAATACAGTGTTGAGTGTCTTATTTGCCTAACTTTCTTTGTATGAAGAAAAAAAAATTAGGAGGGAGAGGAAGAAGAAAAGGAGAGGGAAGGGGAATTGGAAGGGGAGGAGGAGAACAAGAAGAAAACAACAAAAAGAAGAAGCAAGAGGAGGGGAAGGAGGGAGGGGAAAAATTAAGTTCAGACTCTGTTTGTGGGTTATGCATTGTATTTATTTCCATAGCTACTTTCTGCTTATAGGAATTAACATGGTAATAATATTTTTAAAAATTCTTTTAAAAACAGCTATTAACAATGTAATTTGGGAAATGTATTTTGATGGCATCAGTATTAATTGTCTCCATGCCAGGTTTATAGGCATTGAAGAATCATAGCAATAATAATAATTATTATTACTGACATACTTGTCCATGCAATCAAAGCCTTTGACGCTTCATTGAAGGACTGTGCTTGTTATACCAAGGAGCATGTAAGACTCTTAAAGGGAATCTTCTGTTCCAGTGATTTTTGTGATAATCCCACCATATGTTACTATTTTAGAAAACTCAGTAGAAGGATGAAAATATCCAAGTAGGCATATGTTTTTATGAAAGTTTCTGAAAAGTGTGTTTATTTTGACTTATGTCTAAATTAGATTCCTAACAGCTGAATGAAATGTAAATTAGTTGTTTTTGTTGCAGAAGATAGACATCCCATAAAACATGGTATCAATCATCTGGGAAGTGCCTGTTTTTATTTCAAGCCTTGGTATGGCATGATCACTCTCACAGATGAAAGGAATGAACACCAATGCGTATGTAAACAGTCTGGAAGTACATGGAATTAGCCATGCCCTTTGCAACCTCAAGGCTTTTGTACCCACCACTCTTTCTGAGGAGAATTCTTTCTCCCCTTCCTAGCTCCTTTCCTCCTAACTTGCATTTCTGAAAAGCTCCTCAGGTAATTTTGATCATCAGGTGGGTGGGGACTACTTACCCTAGTCAAGACACCCTCATCTATAAATAATAAATAAGCCCCCTTTCCTCTTTCATACTTCAGAATGAAGCCTTTCTGAGGCCGCCATGTCAGATCTCTCAGTGATGCCCTTTAGGGAACCCTGTATTCCTTGATTTTCATAGGACTGAGAAAAACAATAATAAAACACAACCTAACAAATGCCTGAATACCTATTTAAGTGTTTGAGATCACTCATTTCACTGAATTTTAAGTTCCTTGAGGACTAGAACCATGTCTGCCTGAATATCTCTTTATCCTTGGAGGCTTCCCAGAAGAGTGTGTGATACATCCTCAACAAGCAATTAGTGTTTCCCGAATGAATTCCACAGGGAGTGTGAAAATAAAAGTACAGCATTATATTGGAAGGTGCTTCGGATTTCCTAAAATGTTAGAAGAACAGAGGGGCAAGGCGAAGCTTATAAGGGGCTACTTGAAAGGGGCAAAAGCGACTCTCCTCCCAGATTAGAGCCATGGGTGAGGGAGGGTCAACAGTGACAGATACTGATGTTTCAAGGTATTACAGAAATCCAGATTTATATGTAAAATCTCACAATTTTAAAAATGTTGACCAAAACACAGCTCTTCCAATTTTTGTTTATTTGTTTTATTTTTAATAATGTGAGGCTAATAAGGTGTGATGGCCAACCCAGAGCATCTATGAATTGGCTTTGGTCCAGAAACCACAGTGTGAGACCCTAACACTCTGTTCTGCTGAGCAGACCTGGCCTGTTTTGCTTTTATTTTTGTTTTTGTTTTGCTTTGCTTTGTTTTGTTTTGTTTTGTTTTTCCCAGCTTACAGAGGAAGTCTGGAGTTGACTCTATGCCTCTTTTGGAAATCCTGTCCTAGGATGTGGCTAGCCCAGGGCCACATTTCAGGTTAAGAACAGGATAGTCACATTTATCTCCAATCCCTGGTGTGGTTGATGATAGAGATTTCATTTGCAGTTGTTTTCCTAAAAATCAGAATTGATGTAGCCAAGTTGAGTAAGCCTTTTGGCCAGTGTTTTTGTAATGTAATATAAGGTGGAAAGGACTAAGTAACCAGGTCATGCAAAAGAGCCTATTTATTGTAAAGAATAGTATTCAATGGAAGTAATTTCTAACAAAATTATGCAATTTCTATTTAAAATTATGTCGTTTGGTTTCCTCTGTGTAGACACAAAGTGCAGACATTCTGTGATTTCTTTAAAGTATTCTGCAAACAATGAGACATGGGCATTAGCTCACTTCTTTCTAGTTGGCACTAACACCAGTTCTAACCAGGAGGATAAATACCAATTGTTTTTAGGAGCAGGAGGGGGAAGTTTCAATTGAGATTCACATATCTTTATGAAGAGAAATGACAGCAAAAGAAATATCATGTTGCAATTATTAAAAAGTTGTATTCCCCTTTTCTTCTACTTTTGATTTCTATCCAACATAGTGAAATGGGAGAAATAATCCCTTGTTTCAGGTATAAAAAATCACAACTCAGAGAGATTAAGTAACTTGCCTAATATTACATGGCAAGCTAGTAACAAAACTAAAATCAACCTCTTCTTTCTTTCATTTTGCTCTACGTTTCCTCCCTGAACCACGTTATTAAATTCGTGTATCTTAAAAAAACAGTGGCAAGACTTAAAAGCTGGCAAGTAAAGAATTAGGTACAAAAGTGATTTAGAATCAGAAACTTGTTACAACAAAATACAAATTAAAAGGAAAAAAAAATGACACAAACTACAAGTATCACAAAATCCATGAAAAAAAAAAGAACAAAAAGAACATAATATTTATATCAAATAACTGGCACAGGGTTATACAACTTTTTCCACCCTACATTGTTTTTTTTTTCCCCTACCTACTCTTGGCCTCTTTTTTTTGACAATGATTTTTACAGGATGATTTATATTAGAAAAGAAAAATTAAATCAGTCTTTCCTCTAGAATGGTTAATAAAATATTTTTAAAATTATTGATAACTTAGGTTCTTTATGCTCTACAGCTCTCATCAGTAACATCATATAAATAATTAGGATTATTGTCAAATTTGAGGGAAACTCTATCAAGTTGCTTTTATTTTACTTTAATTTTTTTTTTTTGGTAAAGATTTTATTTATTTATTTGACAGAGAGAGACACAGCGAGAGAGGGAACACAAGCAGGGGGAGTGGGAAAGGGAGAAGCAGGCTTCCCGTGGAGCAGGGAGCCTGATGTGGGGCTCGATCCCAGAACCCTGGGATCATGACCTGAGCTGAAGGCAGATGCTTAATGACTGAGTCACCCATGCGCCCTTATTTTATTTTTTTAAGATTTATTTACTTATTTGAGAGAGAGAGAGCATGAGTGGGGGCACAAGCAGATGGAGAGGGAGATAATCTCAAGCAGACTCCCCAGTGACCACGGAGCCTGACACAGGGCTCAATGCAGGGCTCAATCTCATGACCCTGAGATCATGATCTGAACCAAAACCAAGAGTCAGACAGTTAACTGACTAAACCACACAGATGCCCCTATATAAGCTTTAAATTTTCAGAGCATTTTAATTTTTCCTGTGCAGGAACTAATCTTAAATATTTTGAAGTTGAAAATGCGTGATTCATATGGAAATCTATAGGTTGTGTTATTAGACTACTTCTGACATGAGAGAACTTCCGTTTTTTGACTAGATACTGATGAGAACTGAATTCTTTGCTTTTCACTGGGCATATCTGATGGTGGGAAAATGTTTTTTACAGACTACCTTCTGCATCAGAATATTTCAGCCGTGCTCCTCCTCCATTACCCATGTAATTCTGCTGGTTGCCTGGCATGTTCATGTAGTGATAGGACCTCTAGATTTGCACTTTCTTCTCCAAACCCTTGCTGAGTTAGCACAGCAGACAGAGGATTCAGAGAAGCCACTCCAATATCAGGACAATGAGCAATCATTAAACCAGAAAAAGAAGCAACTGAAAAATCACAAAAAACATAGCCTATTCAACCCCAATTAAAAGCATTCCCAACTCAATTTCCCCTTAACTAGATTCCTATGTCAGATGCTAACTCCATGAAAACACCATCAAAATAATGTGATAATAAAGCTCAGCGAGAAATCTGTGTCTAGATAAGATTTTGGAGTCTAGTTTAAGGTAAATCTTTCAATATGTGGTTTAATATTAAATAAAGATCATACATAATAATTGAGGATTGATGGACACAACAAGGTGGGATAACTGAAGCCTGAGTTAAAGAATCTTGGGAAGTGAACCATGCATCCCAAGTTGAACAGTTTGATGTTCACTCAGATAGTTTTTGGGGTCTTAGGGGTTTTTTATAAGGATGATCTCAAAACTAACAACAGAGCGATGTGCAAATTTTATCTTCCTGGGCAAGAGTTTCATAGAATAGAAAAGTCATATTGCTAAAAAGCAAAGTCATGTTTGTGAAAATGTCTAAATAGTAAAGCCATAGTAATATACATAGTAAGCTGTGTCAGTGTTGGTGGTTTGGGTTCTTACCCCAAATACCTTTCTGTGGCCTATTCCATTAACACCTGCCAGAAGGAAGTCAAAGTGGAAAGAGAGAACACCTTTCACATTTGTAGTTACATTGTTTACTTTGAAAGATTTTATAAAAACATATGGTCACATGAACATGTTATTCAAGGCCAAGCAAATGGAGAGTGCTAGGCTAAACTTGCATAGCTTCATGGTAAACCCTCTTATGAGGAAGCAAAGTTCTGGACCACTGCATCATCCTACTCCAGCCCATTTTGATTCAGTATTGAGGTTGAACCTTGTCTGATGCAGGTAGATGGAGGAACAAACTTGAGCAAGCCTGCACTAGACTGCGGAAAAGATCCTAGGGGAGCCTCCATCCTGAATTCTGTGATGCTAATGCAGAACCATTGCTGACAACTATTTTCATCCTTTTCCCACCCCACCCCACCCCTTTAATGGGGATATTATTTTTCTGGTAATACGAGCACTTCAGTAATCAATGCCATTTAGCATGCTGAATAGATATGAGTAATTCCATTACTTATTAATGATGAAACATTGCTAGGATGAAACATGTTTTCCAGCATGTTTTCTGATTGTGTGTGAAGAGGTTGCCTTTTATTTGGCTGTGAGAGCACCTTATCATTTCCTCTGCAGCAGTAGCAGGAGGGGGATGAGATAATATTTATATGTATGTATATACACATATACATACACACACATGCACACTCTCCCCCTTTTGATTTTATTTTATGATTCTTATCAGATAAATACCTATTTGGCCCAAGTCAATTAGCAAATATGAATAACTGTGCTCTGCAATGTGTGAACTCATTTTTATATAAATTTACTTCATTTTAATTTGATATTCACACATTCTTGTAGCGTAGTTCTCATTATTTTTACATTTTAGAAATGAAAACATCAAAGTTCAGAGTTTAACTAATTTGTCCAAAATGGATATAAGGACTCAAAGAGCTGATTTTAAGCCCTAAGTCTAAATGCGTTGCGTTTCCCAACATAGTATGACCCCTTCAAAGAAAAATGTTGTTACATATTTTGTAAAATGAAAAATTAAGCCTGAGTGGGTTGATGCTTTATTTTTATTTATTTATTTATTTATTTATTTATTTATTTGTTGGAAAGTAGGATCATTTTTATCGCTAAGCGGGAATTATAAGCAAATTTGTATTAGGAGCAAACTCTAGCTGCCTGGAGTGCTTTAAGTCATCTGGCTTGCTGGGCTCACTTTATCTTATGAAGATTTAAGTAAAACCAGCTTAAATCTTCATCTAGCCTATAGCTGGAATATGTCCAGGATTTTTAGAGAGCTGCCATTTTACATGGTCACCTTCTGTTCCAGTTTCCAGTTTTTTGCTAAATTCTTCAGTTCAGCCAAAACTTTACCCCTGCCACCCTTTTCTAGCCTTCTGGTAGCTTCTCAAATGCACAGAACTTTTCATGTTTTTATAACAATTCACACAACATTTATTGAGAGCAGTTTGGTGTACAGTTTCACATTGAGTAATACTTTAATAATGCCTTTGATGGTTGTGTGTGCTGTGGGTGCGTGTAGGGATGGTGAGTGTTAAGTTAGTGTTATAGTTTAGAATTATAGAGAATGTTCAATAATTAGGCAACTCTACCTAAAATTTTGTTTTTATTTTTTGCCTCTTTTGGCTACCCTGTCACCCAAAACTAACTCACAAGCCATGTTAGCAGGCTTTTCTCTTTACTCTTGCTCAATTTCCTCTCATGCTAATTACCTGCCACCGATTCCCTGATGTTTGTTATACTGTTAGGCAGTTTTATGTCCTCTTTTATGTTACCCCCAGACATGGGGTGAGGTGTGGAGGGATATCTTTAGCAAGCAATATACAACATGAAGTAGTTGCTCTAAACAGAATTCCATTTGCCTCAGAGAGAAATTGTCACTTCTTTAGAGAAGAACACAGATTGGTTGTTACTTAAATGATCACACACACACACACACACACACACACACACACACACATACATGCTTTGCACTATAGGAAAGTAGGGAAGTAGAAGTCAGTCTAGCCCTAAATTACCCCTGGATGCCCTTGAATAAGCCAACATCATGCTTTCTTCTTTTATATCACTTTGGACTACTTTTTAAAATACTACTTTAAAATCATTTATCAGTGTTAAACTTTGTTTACTAACAAGTAAACACATTTATAAACAATTGTGTCTACTCCCATTAGCCATACATTAATTATTATCATCATATCTCCATAGCTGTAAAACTCTGCCTTTCAACTGCAACCCTTTGTTGTACACGTGCATTTATTTTTCAGCACAGTAACTTAGTAGCTACATGGAAACATACGGTAATCCAGGTGTAAGCTTCCCTGGAAAACTGCCCAAGCAGCTGAATCCCCACCTGGCACTCTGCTTTTGGCCTGTAATCAAACTCTCCCCAAACTGGACCACTTTTGAAGTTGAGGAATGCATAATTGTGTGAAGGTTCTTCATTAGTATTTCTTGGATCTGGAGGACGGTAAGAATCACTTGAGCTGTGAAGGAGAGGACTTAAAAACAAAATTAAAAAAAAAAACGGATTGGTGTCTATCCACAGAGATTTCTGGGCTATACATTTGTTTTTGGAATCAGAATCTCAATTTCAGAGCAAATCTCCACGTGATTTGATGACTAAATATTAAGCACTTCGGAAGCACCTGGACTAGCATTGCTTCTATATGGATAACTTTTAAGTAAGCAGTGCTCTCTCTATGATTTTAATCGGGAAAATAATAAATTACTTAATGTTTCATCTCCTCAAATTTTCATCCAAAATTGTTTAATACTAATCTCTTGCATTGTGTTCTACTCTTTATAACAAAGAGAAGAAGGAGCATGTTCTTTGGAGGCAAATCGGGGTACAACCTTAGGAAAGTCTCTCACTTATTTCCATGCTCATTTTTTTCAGCTCTAAAATGAGGGGAAGGGGCACTGGATGACCCAGTCAGTTAAGCATCTGCCTTCAGCTCAGGTCCTGATCCCAGGGTCCTGGGATGGAGCCCCATCAGGCTCCCTGCTCAGCAGGGAGTCTGCTTCTCCCTCTGCCCCTCCGCACCGCCCCCCCGCAACTCGTGCTCACTCTATCAAATAAATAAATAAAATTATTGTTAAAAAATGACATGAAAATAATTTTCTCACAAGTAGTGTATTTAAGGATTAAATGGAAGTGTATAACTCTTTATTTACCTTACAACAAACATTTTGATAAATAATAGTCTCTTTGTTGGCTGCCAGAGTTTTGGACAAGTCAATTACCCATTCCAGGGAATATAAAAAAAGGGCCAGTTAATTTAATTCCTGAGCTTCCTGTGAACTAAGAATTATAGAATATTAAAATTACAGCATATTAAATTTCAGGTCTTCCTGCAATTCTGTAGAATATTAAAATTATAGGATATTAAATATCAGGTCTTCCTGCAATTCCACACTCTACCCATGAATTTACTTAATGTCTTAAATTCTTATTCCCAGCTTCTAAATAAGGTAAATAAAAAGTCATAATAGCTGTATTTCATACATACTTATTATTCTTATGTTTCTAATTAAATAAACCAATTATAGAAAGTGTATAATCTCAGCTGTTGAAAGACACCAAAGGTGAAGTGCCAAAAATTCTCAGAGAATAAAGAGTTCTGTTTCACCCTAGGCATTATGGAAATACAGCTAAACAAACAAACAAAATAAATCAACAAAAACAACAAAAAATAATGGCGTAGGGAACATAAGTAATATCCTCAAAAATAAGCTGGTCTCACCTCAAATTAAATAAGACCATTAGGGCACCAAGTGGTATATTCATTATTTTTGACACATTTCAAATGTGAAACACTGAGTAAAGTGCAATTAATTTTCATCATTATCATTTGCTCACTAGAAATTTCTGAGTCATAACACTGATACAGTGGTTACAGAAATATTAGGTTAATTTTGCTTTCTTACAAATTATGATGATGATAAGGAGTCTGTTGTTGTTCTTGAAGAGCTAGTCAATTGATTTTTAGATTTGGAGTCCATATACCATTCTCCTTAGCTCATGACTTTGGTTGACTTGATTTTTTAAAAATATATGTGATCGCGGGGCACCTGGGTGGCTCAGTCCGTTAAGCGGCTGCTTTCGGCTCAGGTCATGATCCTGGGGTCTTGGGATCGAGCCCCACATCCGGCTCCCTGCTCAGCGGGGAGCCTGTTTCTTCCTCTCCATCTGCCTGTCACTCTGCCTACTTGTGCTCTCTCTCTGTCAAATAAATAAATAAAATCTTTAAAAATATATATATATATGTGATCCCTTAGTTGTCCTAGAAATACATAGAAGAAGAAGCCATTCCCAGAACATTTTTTTTTCCCGTTAAACACTGTGAACACATAGGGAGTGCAAAGCAGGTATTACCCACTGAGTCTTCTGTCTGTCTAAGTAGTCTACTTTCTTTGGACATCTGGGAATCCTCCTATTCTTGGGTCTTTTTTCTCTTGTCTCCGTACAGCACCCAAGGCTTCTCTACCACTCTGCCACTTCTCCCTCCAGAATCCTACCTCCGTTCTAGTAGTAGATCTGTCAGTTGATCCTCAGTTAATCCTGGGAAAAAAATAAAACATTCTATTTTGTATCCCTAGAGAATTCATAGGTTTTTCTGCATTTTTTAGAGTAACTTATACAAAGACAAATGGCTCTTTCCCTCACTAATACTTCATACTTCTCAGATAATAACTTCAATACTTAAGAAATTCCTCTACTTACCATATCTTTGGCCTCCAGTGGTGTGGAGGGAAATGAGGGATAGCGTGTGGAGGAAGAGTGAAGGAATAGTGTATTTCTTGCTGCCAAATACCCATATTTGACTTGAAATTCGCACAACAAAAATTTCTCTTAAAATACATTCACTATTTGGGAAAGATTACGCACGTACACACACACACACACACACAGTGTATTTTAGAAGTGACCTATTCCAAGTAACAGATGTGGCGAAATGCTCAGAAACTCTGCCAAAAGGTGGACAAGAAAGGAATAATGCAGAAGGGGTGAAAGAAACACGGTGGAGCTGTATTCTTACTTACCACGTATAACAGATCTGATAAATAATTTATTTTCCTTTTTTTGTTGTTGTTTCTAATAAATAAAAGCTTCATTTGGAATGACATTTTATCTCCTATCCTCAAGCATTTGCCTGAGTCCCTATTTTTTGCCCCCAGTGATTAAAGAAATAGCCCCAAGGTCTGTGAACCAATTTGCATGACAAAAAAACACCTTCCAGACTAGAACTCTCCCAGGGGCTTTGATGAGGGAAGGAGGGACGTTCATTCATAAACTTCAGAGACAGGTAGGTGAGTACAAAGCCAGTGTTAAGTACCCTAACAGGGAAGTTCTGAAAACTCATCAGCTCCCTGTATTTGATAGGCTGTCTCGCCATTGCCAACGCAGCTGCTGGAGAAAGGCTGCCAAAGAGGACAAGAATGAAAGAGAATGAGAATGCCATAAAGGGAAAATATTTCACACAACTTGGCACCATCTGCCATTCTCGTAATCTTTCGGAAAGGAGGGGATTGAATGTGGGGATAGTGGCTCTGACAGCCAACTTTTTCGTTGATAAGATCGTAAAAACATGCTGATCATATTTTCCTAAAGATATAATGAGACGGTAAAGAAAATTCCATATAGATTTCTAACTTTGTTTGCTTTGGGGGGGTCTTAAGCCAAATTAAAAAATAAAAACAAACTTGTATTATTTCAGTTACACCACTGTAATTTACTTGGTTTTAAGAGTCCTCCAAGATAATAGAGGTCTATAGAGCTGTCTCAGTGAGCAGAGGGGTGTGGATAATGCAATTGATTCTATATATGGACCTTCTCTGTGTGCTTGAAGAGAGAGGGAGACGGGGCGGGGGGGGGGGGCGGGCACAGATTCTACTGACAAACAAGGACATGTTTTTGGCTTCTTATTTCTCTTCAGTTGTATTAATGAAAATTAATCCCAATATAAATGATGCTTCTTGCTTTTATGCTTCCTTATATAACAACATTTTGCCACTTTTCTTCCAGCAGCTAAAGTGAGTTAGAATAAGCTGAGACAAGTGACTCTGGAATGGTTATATATATTTGAAGATGTAGGTTTGAGGCTAGTAGTGGAAAATGAGTCTTAAGGTTGGGGAAAGTCCTTGGCCTCTACAGATGAAGGGAGAAGAAAGAACTATCTGTCTGCCCTTAATTTCTAGAGTAAGCATGTGCTCAAATCTTGGCACTGAGACCCAGGACTAGAGGAAGGAGCCAAAAGTTGTTCATCCATTCCCCCCGACCCAAGAGAGTGTGCTGACATGCAAGGAGGGAGGTGTCTGTAAACCTGGGTGTTGTATCTCCCACCCATCTTGTCACATTGGTCACCCTCAAAATTGCTCTTGTTTATCCTGGTCCCTAGGGTCTCAAAGTGGTATATCTGATACTTTGGCCTTAATTAGCTATTGATGCTCTTCTTCCTATGCCAGAGAAAGTGGTATCCAGATTGTGTGGCTGAGTCTTTCGAGGGTTCTGAATCCCATTTTTATATCTTCCAAATATATGACCTTAAGCAAATTTAACTATGTGCCTAACTCTGTTTTCCTCTTGGAAAAATGAAATTAATAATGATAATGTTTCTCGGGAATTGGTGTGGTTTACGCAGGTGCACACATGCGTGTGCATGTATCTGAGTGCTGGATGTGATAAATGTCCTCTAGCTCTGGGTCTGAGTGCTAAGATTTCAGCACATGCTTACTGTAGGAATCAAGGGCAGACAGATGATCCTTTCCTCTCCCTTAATCTATAGAAGCCAGAGAATTTAATAAGATGCTATGGATTTAAAAATTCAGTTTGGCGCCAACTATATACTAAAGGAGAAAATAAAGAATATATTTTACATGTAAATTTTGTATAAGTAATAACTTAAACCCATTCACATCCCCATCTAGAACAGGTTCCTTTTCTCGGACACTAATTCCCTAGCAATTTCCAAAGTTACGACAACATTGGCACTGAGCAACATTCTTCCTCATAGTTAAATTCTGTGATGCCATAACTCAATTTGCTTTGTTGAATTAGAGCTCATGGGGCTTTAGGGAAAATAATTGGGGCTTTGCAATCAAAGCTGAAATTTAAAAGCCCTAAAAGAGCTGTGGTTCTGCTTGGGTAAAAAGAACTCACTAAAATATTTTCCTTCTCTAACTCATTTCTTCTGTCTTTGATGCATATTTGCTGAGCATGTGTGGTCTTTGTCTTCAGCTGACTACTCAGTCTGCAGTGCTGACAAATTGGAAATTAGACATAGCTTCTACCAAAGACATTATGTTCCAACACTATATGGGACTTAATGGTATCTCTCCACTGTGCTTCTGCTTTTGAGACCATTTTCTGATTCAACCTAGCATGCACATGCATGTGTACCGGTGTAAACAATTAGGCATATATATTCAGAAAGCATTCATTCATTCAAGCCCCGCACCCTCAAATAGTTTCATTTAATTCTATTAAAACATCCTTATAAAAACTAAGTAGTTACTAACTAGCTTCCTTCCTTCCTTCCTTCCTTCCTTCCTTCCTTCCTTCCTTCCTTCCTTCCTTCCCTCCCTCCCTCTCTCCCTCCCTCCCTCCCTCCCTCCTTTTCCTTCCTCCCTCCTTTCCTTCCTTTTTTTTTTTTCCTTCTTTTTCAAAATGGAATTACCCAGGAACCATTTTAAAGAGGAATTATATCACTTTTGTAGAAAAACTTATACCATAAAATCTCACCAATTGATTTATGTGCAGTAGTTGGCCCAAGTTGTTTTAGGAATAAATCATAAATACACAAATGAAATTCAGTAGTAGCACTAGTCCAAATAGCTAACGTCAAGGCATTCAGTCATTCTGCCTTGATCACAAAATAACTCTGTAGCAGTGTCATTGGTATTTTTACATAACCTGGGAAGAAATTATTTTCCTCCTTTAGCTATTAAATTTAATTGATATATTCATAATATTTAAATGCTTTATCAACCTTTTCAACCTCCCATTTTAACAATTCTAAGGCACTTTAAAATTTAATGTCCTGAAATCAGAACTAACATTGACTCATTTTTAGCTTATTTCTTTCCTAGTATACTGTTGAAATATACTGTATGCTTAGGATAAATAGACCACAACATCACCTTTTGTTTGATGATAAAAGTATTTCACCTAAAACACTAGATGTTGTTCTGAATAGTTAATTGGTTATGTCATCAGCTGTCAAATTAGTACATTTTATGGAGCTTTTATCTTGATTAAATTTTTCTTCTGAAGATAATTAAAATCTCATTCACTAGTCTTTGTTGTAATGAATTATCCAACAGTCAAACTTACAAAAACATCTCTAAACATTTCTGGTATGATTGGCTTTCTTTATTTATTAAATGCCACAGTGACTTAATCCAGTATGTGCTGAATGCAAATTCTATGATTACTAAAAAAACTTTACAGAATAATCCAGATGAAGAACTATAAAAAACATTCCTTTCTCCTTTCCCTGTTTCATGTTAAGAACCTGTAAATGTCATCTGAAGTGGAAAAACTATGGTCATTATGGACATCTTAATTTTTGCTTGATTTTGAACGCATATATAAAAATATTAAAATCTAGGGACGCCTGGGTGGCTCAGTTGGTTAAGCACCTGCCTTTGGTTCAGGTCATGATCCCAGGGTCCTAGGATGGAGCTCTGCATTGGGCTCCTTGCTCAGTGGGGAGTCTGCTTCTCCCTCTCCCTCTGCCTGCAGCTCCCCCTGCTTGTGCTCCCTCCATCTCTCTCTCTGACAAATAAATTTTTTAAAAATATTAAAATCTAGAAAGTTTTATAAATGGGATTAAATTATTTTGTTTGTCTTCATACTGTGGTGTAATTCTCCAAATTTTCATGCCTACCATACATACCCTTTGGTGAAATGAAGCTACTACCTAAAATAAGGAGATTATCACAAGAGGTGGTTTTGCTAAGATGATAGTAAATGAGGGTATCAATTATGTCCAGAGAGATAGATAGATAGATACATAGATATAAGATGATAAATGTATTTCATATGTTATCTCACTTCATTTTATCCTAATGAAGCATCTGAGATATGTGCTTTTATTATTTATTTGCAGATGTTGAAACTAAGGCTCGGAAATATTCAGTGAATTTCCCAAAGTCACACTGAAAGTGAAACATCTAAGATCCAAACCACAGCCATGTGATACCCATATCAGTCTACTAAACAGGAACTCTGGGCACCCCGTCTCTGCACTCTGCTCTGTTTAGGGCATAGGGTGCATACTATTTAGATGTTATTCTGTCCTTTCTCATCCCTGGGAAATCTCACCAACAGTTTATTTCTATTATTGTCACATTTGTGCAAGTCAAAAAGAGAAGATTTATATTTCTAAGACTTTGTATTTATCTCTGGTTCCCTAGAAGGAAGTTGTAGATAGTCTGCTCTGGGGAAGGCTATTTTAGACCATGTGAGGCTCTTCCCCATCACCCACTCTCTCCTACCTTTTCTCCCATTTTTTCCCAACCAGCAGGTTATGTTCTTCTAGCAGTAGCTACTGTGGTATGATTGAACTTAAAATTCAACTTCTCTTCCTCAATTTAGGGCTCATTGACAAACTCCTTTGCTGAAGAGTTTCCCATCTATCAGAGTTCGCTCTGTGCTACCTCTCAAGATCACCTTTAAACAAGTTTCTTAACATAAGGAATATGAATATTGTTGTTTGTTTGTTTGTTTGTTTTTAGGATCCATGACCCCATGAGAAGCTCTTACTCAGTCCTTAGATAAAGAAGGGCATTAGGAAAAAAAAGTTGGCAAATCTTTTTGTGTGTGTGTGTAAAGAAATGGAGTTACGTTTTGAGCCTAGGAGTTGCAAAAAGAAAGCATTTACAGATAGTTTCTGATGAACATAGAAGCCTAAATACTTAAAATGCAAACTGGAGTAATACAAACTTTAAAAGTGCAGCACCGGGGCGCCTGGGTGGCTCAGTCGTTAAGCGTCTGCCTTCAGCTCAGGTCATGATCCCAGGGTCCTGGGATCGAGCCCCACATCGGGCTCCCTGCTCAGCGGGAAGCCTGCTTCTCCCTCTCCCACTCCCCCTGCTTGTGTTCCCTCTCGCTGTGTCTCTCTCTGTCAAATAAATAAAATCTTTAAAAAAAAAAAAAAGTGCAACACCGTCAGCAACTTAGATAAGTCCACTCCACCAAAATTTCTTAATCTTTTTTTTAACAGCTTCATTAAGATATAGTTCCCATAACATACAATTCACCCATTACGTGTAAAATTCCATGTTTTTTAGTATATTCACAGAGTTGTGCAACCATTGCTAAAGCTGATATAAGTACATTTTCATCATCTCGAAGAGAAATTCTTATACCCATAAGTAGTCATTTCCCATACAGTGAAGAATTAACTTTACCCAAAAAGAGGTCTGGCCATTGCCCTCAGTTACTGGAAGATGATCTCTAGGTCCCTAAAATGTCCTGCAGGACAGAAGTATCTGTTTGTGTGGAGACTTTGATCACTGAATAGCCTATCAGTGTGATTTATAATGAAGGATTTGGGATGTGCCACACCTGTCCCAGCCTCTAGAAGAACTAGATACTAAAGGTACTAGTCTAAACCTTTAGGAGGCTCTGGAGAATGAAGATCAACCATGCAGGCAGCATGTGGTCAAGCCCTAATAGAAACTTTAGGCACCAAAGGCCTGAGTGAGTTTCCCTGCTTGATAAGACTCAAATATCCTTTAAGTCTTGTCACCTACCATGGCCAGAAGGAGGTAATGCTGTCCAGGAAGCCAAGGAGAAGATGATGGAGACCTCCACATTTGGATCATTTGCAACTCTTCCTTTGGCTGATGCTAATTTATATCCCTTCCTTATAATGCAGCTATAATCATAAGTACAGTGTTTCCAAATTCTGTGATTCATTTTAGCAAATTGTCAAAACTGGGGGGGGGGTGATGGTTGGAGCCTCCAAACTTGTAGCCTGCTTTTTTGAAGTGACAGTGGTCCTGAGACCCTCCAAATTTCCAGCGGGGGCCTAAAGTAAGGACTCATAAGGGAACTATTCTCTCAGACTGTGAAGTTTGTCCTACTCATTGTACCTCACATTCCCCCTAAAGACCTCTCCACCCCTCAGGCCTTGAAAACCACTAATCTATTTTTGTCTTTATAGATTTACAAATGAAATCGTACAATAGGTCGTCTTTTGAGATTGGCTTCTCTTAATTGGAAAAATATTTTCAATGTTCATCCATGTTGAAGCATATATTAGTTCTTCATCTCTTTTTATGGGTGAATAAGATTCCATTGTGGGGATACACCAGTTTTTGTTTATCCATTCATCAGCTTACGGGCATTTAGGTTGTTTATACCTTTCAGCTATGGTGAATAGTGCTGCTATAAACATTTGTGTGCAAGTTTTTATTTGAACACCAGTTTTCATATTTTTTGGCTATATGCCTATATATGGAATTGCTGAGTCACAGGAGAATTCTATGTTTGGTTTATTGAAGAACTGTCAAACACTTTTCCACAGTAGCTGCACCATTCTGCATTCCCACAAGCAGTGTGTGATGGTTCCAATTCTTTCACATCCTTTACAACGTATATTAATTTCCTTCATTTTGTTTATAGCCATCCTAGTGGGTGTGAAGTGGTATCTTGTGGTTTTGGTTTGCATTTTCCTAATGAATAATGACGTTCAACATCTTTTCATGTACTTGTTGGCACTTGTATATCTTCTTTGGAGAAATGTCTATTTACATCCTTTGCTTATTTTAAAATTAAGTTGTTTTCTTTTTGTTGCAAAAGCTCTTTAAATATAATTTCAACACCAGACCATTTTCACATGTATGATTTGCAAATATTCTCTCATGTTTTGTGGGTCACCTTTTCACTTTATTCATGGTGTCTTTTGAAGCACAAAAGCTTCAAATTATGATGAAGTCCATATTTTTTCTTTTGTCACTTGTAATTTTGTCGTACATAAGAAGGCTTTACCTAAGCAAGATCACAAAATTCATCCTTATGTTTTCTTTTAATAATTTTATAGTTTTAGCTTTTATCTTTATGTCTCTGATCCATCTTAAATTAATTTTTGTGTGTTGTACGAGAACTTCTTTCTTTTTAATGTGGATAGCTCGTTGTCCTAGCACTCTCTGTTGAAAAGACTATTTATTTTCTCCCCATTAGATTGTCTTAGCATCATTGTTAAAAATCAATTGACCATAAATATGAAGGTTTATTTCTGGACTCTCAATTCTATTCCATTGATCTATATGTTTATCTTTATTCTAGCACTGTGCTGTCTGATTACTTTAACTTTGCAGTAAGATTTGAAATAAGGATATGTGAGGCCAACTTTGTTCTCTTTAAGAGTGGCTATTCCAGGTAAAATCTCTAAATCTTAACAGTTACGGAGTATTTACTCTGTGAATATATGGGTGGGCTTCAGATGCAGAAGACATCTTGTTCTACCACATACACGCTTATCTATTTCACTCACTCCCCACACATACCGAGTTCCAGCTAGATCGTAAATTACAAGAAGAAAGGGATCACAATCTATTTTCAGATCTAAGATTTGACCTACTCCTTTTATTATACTGACTTGTTTCTGAGTTCAAAGGGAGGAAATGTTACAGCCTAGTGGGAGATTACTGAAGGTTTCATCTAAGTAGTAGTATGTCATCTGCATTTTAAAAGACTACTAAGATTTTGGTGGGATGAAGAAAGGCATAGGACAGAATATATAGAGAGAAAAAAAAGAGTATTCGAAAGGAGAAAAAAAAAGAAAAAACGATTTCTTCTACATTGGTACTTCACTTTTGATACCAAACGTGTGAATTTTTACACACCAAGCAATTTTCCAGTTCTTGGCAGACACTAATAGGATGGCTTACATCCTGACATTAACTACCTGGAGTTAGTTCAGACCCCCAGATTAAGGGCTTGGTCTCACAGGACTGCTGCTGACTTTAGATATCAGTCACAAGTCCCCTGTTGTCATCTGTGCTTTTGACCAACTAGCTATAAATTGGACGTTCCCATGACCCCCATCCTGGATTCAGTAGTTTGGTAAAGTGGCTCACAGAACTCAGGGAAATACTTTACTTTCTATTACTGGTTTATTATACATGATTTTACAAAAGATATAAATCAACACTCAGTTGAAGAGATACATAGGGTTGGTCCAGAAGGGACCAAGTGCAGGAAGTTCCATCTTCATGGAACTTGGGGTGTGCCACTCTTTAAAAATCTGGATGTGGGGGCGCCTGGGTGGCTCAGTTGGTTAAGCGACTGCCTTCGGCTCAGGTCATGATCCTGGAGTCCCGGGATCGAGTCCCGCATCGGGCTCCCTGCTCGGCAGGGAGTCTGCTTCTCCCTCTGACCCTCCTCCCTCTCATGCTCTCTGTCTCTCATTCTCTCTCTCGCAAATAAATAAAATCTTAAAAAAAAAAAAAAATAAAAAATAAAAAAAAATAAAAATCTGGATGTGTTCAGGCGCCTGGGTGGCTCAGTCGGTTAAGCGACTGCCTTCAGCTCATGTCATGATCCCAGGGTCCTGGGATCGAGCCCCACATCAGGCTCCCCCTGCTCTGCGGGGAGCCTGCTTCTCCCTCTGCCTCTGCCTGCCACTCCCCCTGCTTGTGCTCTCTCTCTGTCAAATAAATAAATAAAATCTTTAAAAAAAAAATTTGGATGTGTTTATAACCTGGAAGCTCTATAATCCAGTCATTCAAGGTGTTTATGGATGTTCCATGACATAAACAGGACTGATTAAAGCATTTCCCATTGATGATTGGAGTCAATCTCCAGCTCCTCTTTGCTCTCTGGAGGTCAGCAGTGGGGGTGCCAAAAAGACCAACTCTTTAATCATGTGGATGCTTCCTCTGGTAACCAAACCCTATTGGCCCAGAGTTACGTAATTAGCACAGATTCAGGTATGGTTGAAAGGTGCTTGTTGTGAACAATAAGAGACACCCCTATCATTCAAGAAATTTCAAGGCTTTAGTAGTTCTATAGACATCACTATCCAAGAGTGATGAAGTAGCTGAAACTAAGATATCCAGCAAGATAGATGATAAGACATAAATATATATATTTATACATATATATTATATAATAAATTTATATATTATTAAATATATATATTTAACATATATTTTTGTGTGTGGTACAAGAACTTCATATATATATGATCCTGAAAGTCAACACGTTTACTATTTCACTGAGAAAGTGCTGTATAACAGATTTATTTAATATTTACAAATTGGAGACAAGAAAGCCAACTGATATATATTGAGGTCCTGCGTGGCACAATTGCTTTAGATACATCTCTTTTAACCAATATCTCAACAAACAGCTTGTGAGATAAACATTAACAACTTTTGTACTTATGAGGATGATAAAGCTCAGAGGTTATTAAACTATATAAGATCAGGCAGCATGAAAATGCCTGAGCTGGGGTTATAATCCAAACCTTTCTGACCCCAAAGATCATGTTCTTTCAAATGATGTGATATTTGAGTAGATAATCAATGGATGACAAAATGTCATGGAATTGTTGAAGGCAATTTAATGTGGGAGGAAACCCACTAGAAAGTGGGTTTCCTTAGTGGAACATCATGGGATGGGACATGTAACTGGTACTTGATAGATTTTTTCCCCTAATAAATAAAGGGGGAATAAACCACATTTCAAAAATTAGCATTTCAACACATAACAGTTTTTAATACCATATTACAAACGGTCTATAATATTTGTTTTGTTTGACATATTAAATCATATCCCCCTGCTCTTCTATTCTACGTTTTTTTCAATAGAACATGTTCATTGGGAATAACTGAAGGTCTAGAAAAAATGAATTTTCATATTAAAATGTTTTCCATTCTATGTGATCAGAGAAAAAAATTAGTTGGGAATAAGAGGAAAATATTCTGAAACCACTAAAAACTATACTCATTTAATTACTATATTATTGATTACAATGTAAAGGAGAATCTATTGTATTAAAAAAAATTAAATGCAGCTCATGCACATATTCCATAGATTTTGTCACATAGGGGTGCATAGTAATTGTCAAGGTGCTACAAGAGCAATTGGTAGTGTGTTTTGACATTTTCCTTCCAAGAAGGGGAACATTATTAATCACCCCTGTGGGTATTTTGATGCTTTGTGGACGAAGACAGTCTTTAGCAATTGTGTATAATTTGGGGCATACCCTAAATTAACAGTAATCTATTTGTGGGTATATCTTTTATACTAAGGTAATTTCTCACTTCCTCAATTATTTAATTGTACTTTGAACAGTTTTGGCAGGGAACTCATTATGTATTCTCCTCACTACATTTTATTTTTATTATACAAAGTCACATTGAAATGAAATGGATACATGCATCATTGACTTTAATAGGACTTTGCATTGTAAGAATAATATTCTGGTACAGTGTACTGCATAGAAACACCTTGTGGAGTAAGAATAACAGGATTATTGTGAAATTCCACAGCCATAGAACTCAACAGGCAGTCATTCCTACAGGTTATGGCTTTCTTTAGGGGGGAACTAGAAAACTGAAGGGCAAGTGGTTTTAACAAGCCCACATATGTAATATTCATTTTAGAAAGTATTGCCTGAAATACTTTGTAAATATGAAATTGAATTTACGTAATGCAAAAGAGTTAAGAAAACCATAAAAACTGTGTACTGTATCCAAAGTCATTTCTTGACAAGTGAGAAGCCCATTTTACAAAGATTTCTTTGTAACTACAGTTTCTAAATGATTTTGTAATAATGCTCAGTCCTCGATAAAGTATCAGTTAGAAGTCTGAGCCAATTGACTTTCTTATGAGGCTAAAAATGAGCAAAAAATGACCATGATGGAGCAAATCAGTTATTCTGGGAATTACTATTTATTGAGCAACTTTTCAGCTGCTATCAGGATGAACACGTAAGAGGTGGTAAAGAATCGTAGTTCTGAGTCAGGTCTCTCTGGACCCAGTCTACTTAATTGGCATGGCACAAATGATTTAACCTCTGAAGTTCTTCAGGCACAAAACAGGGATAATAATAGCATATACCTCAGTGTTCTTAGAAGGATTAAATAAGTTGTGACATGAAAAGTGATTAGCATAGAGTTGGTTATATAGGAGGCACTTGATATTTCCTACTGTAATCCCCCAAATATACACCACAGAATACTAGTGCCACAGGATACTAAACTGTAACAATACATACAAGCTGGTAAACAAATAACAACATAATATGGTGGCCAAATTAGCTTGTGAATCTCAAGTGGAGGATAGTATATGAAGCAATTACTCATATACACTCAGATAGTAAATGCTCTGAGCATTACTGTTACAATGGGAAGTGTTTACTTTTTCCAACTGGAATATATTAAAATAAACATAAGGGAAGAGGATAAATATTTAAGTAGCATTTTGTCATCTTTTGCATGCCAAATTTCTGTTTACATAAGGTATCATTTATTGTTATATGTAGACTAACGTTTTTCAAAGAATGTTTCCCAGACCATTAGTTGGCAGGGTTGTCATAAGCAAAGGACCACATGCTCAAACATTTCTGGGAAAAAGCCGAGTTAAATAAAAGTTAAAAGATTATTTCATATTCCATTTCCGGATTTATTTCCCAGTATTTTCGTGACTGTCTTTGGACAGTGGTTCTCAAGCTGTCGGATCTGGGACAGAGAGGATGGAAAATAATGAATTATGAATGGAAACAGGAATGCAGCTTCTATTGGAAATATTTCTTCCATATAGTCTGTTTCTTGTGAGATAACCTGTGGAATATTGCCTTGTCCTCTGGACTATGACTCTCTAGAAGCAGAAACAATTTGTTGTCAGTGATGATGCTCTCTAGCCTCTACTCATCTTTCTGCCTTTAAATTTAGATAAGACTTTAGAAGGAACCCTCTACTTCCATTTTCTGAGTCAGGTCTCTCCACCTGTTTTCAGCCATCCCCCACCACTACACTTCTGAAACTGTTCCCACTGGTCACCAGATAGTCACCCAATACCAGATTATATGGTCATCTTTTTACTCTTCACTTGATTTGAATTCTCCACCAAACCATCATTTCTATTTGAAAATGATTGACCAGAAATTTTAGTAGTAAACCATGTTGCTAGAATTCACTCTTTTGCTTTATCTCATCTTCATGCAAATATCTGTTTTCTCTCAATATTCTTGTGGTACTGTCCTCCTCTCCAGCTGATACCCCAAAACTTCAATTAATATCTAATGACTGTCTTATCCCAAATCTACACCTTTAGGTCTAACATTTCCTAAGCAGGTCAGACCTCTCCATCTCCCTCACATCCCCAAGAAAACTTAGATTTAAGATGAACTATGCAATTCAGGAAGTCATAGCAGTGGACTATGGGACTACTTTGTTTTGCACCTGCTGTGTACTCTACTTATAATCATAAAAATATGACTTGCCTTTATCTTCACCAGGACATAAACGTTTTGAGGGCACGGGCTATTTATTCATTGATTTTTATTCTTAGAAGCTAGCATGGCCACAGCAGAAACTTTTAAAAAGACACAAACAAATAGAAAAGTCAGAAAAACCCTCACTGGAAATGATATTTACATAGTTGAAGAGAGCAACTATGACATTTGAGGTGTGAACTATACTCTAGTTTGAGTATAATATTTTATTTGACGAATAATTTTCCTTGAATGTGATGAGTTCCATGTTTGTGGAGGTAATGATCAAGTAGACATTTGTTGATGATTGAAGTCTTTTCCAGTATATTAAAAATTCACTAGGTTCTATAAAAATTATGTTTGATGGTACATAGATGAAAGAATTTATGCATTTCCTTTTGCAGTTACTTCATGACAAGTAATATTGGGTCTTTCATTTACTCTAGTAATATAAAATTTCCTTTTCATATCAATCTATTTTCATATAAAAGCAAATCCATAAATAAATTATGAATTAATAAGACTACAGGTAATTTGAGGATATAGAAAGATATCAAGATTATACAAGGTGTACATGTTTGGATCACAGCATGTTACAAATCAAATGAAAAATACAAAAAGAGGGCTTAAACCGTTCTGTGATTTTAAGCTTAATCTTTTTAAAAAATATAAGGTTTAACACACTGTTTTGAAGGTAAGATTCCAATGTCATTACAAATATTAAGCTTATTATTTAGTTCAACCCTTATTTTCTAAACCCTTACATTTAAATGCCTAATACCTACTTTACAAGGATTCATCTTGGTGTCCTTATTGATTCAATTCATTTTTAGTAAGAAGGAAAAATAAAGTTATTTTCCCATGGTTTTCCTGTTGTCTAGTTATTTCTGTGAATAACATGTGCTTGGGAATACAGATGCTCTTTGAACAGGTTGCACGTATCTGAAAATGCATGGAGCAGTTTGTGCGTGCGTGTGTGTGTGTGTGTGTCTATGTGTGTGTGCATGTGTGCTTACACATATATATTTGAAAAGGAAGTCATGGAGCAGTTGCCATAGCAACATAGCATTGTTTCCCAAAGAGCGAAGTCAGTAAGCACTTTTCACATAGCACGCCCAATTGTCTTGACACTGACATTTTGTCCTAAAGCAAGGCCTTAAATCAATACAAGGTTTCAGTACCAAGAAGGGGAGTTTCATGAGTTAATGCGCTTTGAGGTATAACCCCCAGAAAAGCACTTGGATACTTCCAAAGAAGAGAGTTCTGTGGTCAGATATGCCTCTGCAATCTCAACTATGAAGAGAAGCTTTAAAAATGAGATCAAGAAGGTCTCACTTGCTCATGCATCCCTTTGACATTTTCATGGATTTTTATATGGATATTTTGCACAATACCACAGAATGTCACATATATTTAACTATGAAATGGGTTTTAGAGAGGGTTATCCCATGTAAAACCAAAGAAAGTTATATGATTAAGGTTTGATGGATGTTGGAGCTGGAAGGGACCTCAAACATCATCTAGGCTAGTGTTTCCTACACTTGCTAATCTATCACCTTGAAATTTTGATGCATATTTTTCTATCCTATAAACTATAACTACATAGTTTTAAAGGAATTATTTAAAAGATTTTTTATTCAGATTTACTTAGTCAAAGGTATAGTTCAGGAGATTTGCCAATGAAATGGTAGCTCCTGTTATTTATGACACCTTTTATTTTCTCCTTTGGATCACAAGCCACTTACACTATCAGAACACTGATAATGGGGAAAATTAAAATGTGGACAAATATTATGTCATCAAATATATACAAAAAAAGACAGAAAGCATTATTTTCCTTTTGTCTTACATAAAGATATCCAGGAGCACATTTTCCTCTTTAGTTTGCTTGCCAATATAATATGTATTTAAATTAATTCTTACATTTTTCCTAGAATATTTACACAGTTTAGAAAATACCGTCATTTCTTTATCCTAAGTATTTTACTAATGAGTTAATAAAATAATATGTGTGGTGTGTGTGCTGATCTGATAGTTATTTGAACTTTGCTTCCTCTTTCTTTTTTTCCAGTGACTAATTGCTATTTAGGCACTCTGAAGTATTTTCTAGGGAGTTTAACTAGCTGTTGTGAATTAAACTATGAGGCCATGTCCTCTTAATTGAAGTGGAAGTGCAAATAATTGACCTTAAACTTAAATACCTCATGTTCAAGTAAGGGCGTCCTGTTCTAGCAATACAGGGGGAAAAAATAGCTCTCCATCAATATACCAGTTACTAAAAGCTTAGCAAAGACCTATAAGAAGGGAACATATAAACACATGCCATATTAAAAGTACTCATTTTATTCTCCCCTCTAAAACAGCACAACTTCTGCATCCCTGAAAACACTGTTGAATGATAGAACATGTGTCTACTTACTGATTTATCTTTTCTGAGCAAATAATCATTGGTGACTACTTTCTAAAGCATTGTTCTTTCTAAAACATATTTCATAGATGTTTGCCTTATTAGAACCTCAAAGTGTTGCTTAAAGCATATTGTAAATATATGGAAAGAAAATTTTCAATTAAAAGTAATACTTAAAAGTGTAATTATGTAATGATTTATGCATTTGACAATTCAGAATGGTTCTGTTCGTAGCTCTGCAAATATATCTATTTACGTAGCAATCCTGGGCTCCTAAAGTGCTTAATGAACAATTGGATTGTTAGTTGTTCATTAAACTGTTGTTAATTTTAATTGACTATTTCAGTTTCTATTCAAGATGCATGTTTTCAAAACTCACCATATTACAGACCTTCCTTCCTTCCTCCCTCCCTCCCTTCCTTCTTTCCTTCCTCCTTTTTCCCTTCCCTTCTTTTCTTCTTCCTTTCCTATCTACCCTCCTTTCTACATGTCTTTATTATTTAATTCCTTTTTTCTTTCTTTTTAATTATCTTAACCAATACAACTCAAAATGTGCTTTCCAGTTACTTACCCATAAACTTTTTGTTGTCAGAATGCAATAAAATAAGTACAAAAATTAACAGTAAGAGTTTAGAAACTTTTGGAGCAAGTTGACATTGCTGTGATATCTACGGAAGCGATCAATGGTCCTGTTGCATTCAGCAGTGTATAGAGTAGTTTGTTTTGTGGACTACACTTGGTGCAAACTGGGTATTCCTTTAGGCACTTGGACCATATAAGATCTAAGGCAGGCTGGAGGATATTTTTCACAGATAGCTCAAGAAGTGTTGGCCTAATAAACCTAGTATCTTAAGTATTCACAGAGACTAAGTCATGTAAAGATCTACCTTCTAGTTTCATCTCTGTCCTTTCTCTCTTGGGACCTTGGACAAGGCATCTAATTTTTTTTTAAGGCTTTATTTATTTATTTGACAGGGAGACAGAGAGAGCAAGCAAGCATAAGCCCGGGGAGCAACAGAGGGAGAGGGAGAAGCAGGATCCCCGCTGAGCAAGGAACCCAACTCTGGGGGTGATCATGACCTGAGCCTAAGGCAGAGGCTTAACTGACCAAGGCATCTAATTTCTATGTTTTTATTTCTTGCATCTGTAAACTTGAAATTTAAACTTCCACAGCAAAAAATAAAAAAGTCAAGAGGACTAGAATTTTCATTGTATTATCCCCTCTTTTTCACATTCATATATAATATAGATCATTTTCATCAAAGTGAACAAACAGGTTTATATTTAGTGTTTTCCACTTTAGACACTTAAATATGTGTCACACATTTGTTATGGTCTTCATAAGTGTACATTTCAGTGACAAAATAATATCCTATTATGTTGCTGTATAATTTACTTAACCAATTCTTAGACATTTTCATGTATTTGATTTCAGCATTAGAATTATTTTTGAGTATAAATACTCATGCATATACCTTTCTGCCATGGGGATGATTCTTTTTTGTTTTGTTTTGTTTGAAATTTTAAATTTAGATATAAATCACATATGACAGTTACAGTATTCATACCATAAAATCCACAGTATAAAAGTAACAATTCAGTGGTTTTTCTTTTACTCATAAAGCTGTGTCACTATCCCATTATCTAATTCCAGAAGTTTCATCACTCCATAAGGAATATGTCTTCAGTTCTGTCAGGTATATACCTAGGAGTGGAAGAGCTGGGCCCTGTAATAACTCTGTTAAGCATTTTGAAGAACTACCAAACTGCATTCCAAAGTGCCTTCATCAGTTTCGTTCTCACCAGCAAAGGATGAGGGTTCCATATTCTCCACATACCCACCAACACTTGTTACTGATCACCTTTTCATTATGGCCATACTAATGGGTGAGAAATGATAGTTCATTTTGTTTTTGATTTGCATTACCAGAATGACTAATGATGTTGAGCATCTTTCATGTGCTCATTTGCCATTTCTATGTCTTTTTTGGAAGAATACCTGGTCAGATTCTTTGTTTATTTTTGAACCTTTTTCTTTGTCCTTTTTTTTTGAGAGGGAGATTGGGGGAGGGGCAGAGAGAGCAAGAGAGAGAGAATCTGAAGCAGGCTCCATGCCCATTGTGGAACCTGACACAGAACTGGATTTTACAACCCTGTAATCAAGAGTCAGACGCTTAACTGACTGAGCCACCCAGGTCCCTCTTTATCGTTTTATTGTTGAGTTGTAATACTTCTTTATATATTCTGGATATTAAAACCTTATCAGAATATTATTTGCAGATATTTTTCCCATTCTATATTTCTTCTTTCACTGTCTTAATAGTGTCTTTTGAGCTACATTTTTAATTTTAATGAAGTTCAATTCATTCACTTTTTCTTTTGTCAGTTGTGGTTTTGTTGTTGTATCCAAGAAGGCTTTGTCTAATCCAAGGTCATGAAGATTCATTCCTACGATTTCTTTAAGGGCTTTATGGTTTGAGCTTAGTTTTAGATCTCACATTTACATCTATAATGCAGTTTGAATAAATTTTTCTATATAGTCTGAGTAAGAGGTCCAATTTCCTTCCTTTGTATGTGGGTAAAAAGCTGTGTCAGCACTATTTGTTGAAATGATTATTCTTTCGTCATTGAATTGTCTTGGAACCCTTGTCAAAAATCAACTGGCTATAGATGTCTGAGTTTATTTGTGGACTCTCAGTTCTACTCCACTGATATGGTTCTATCCTTTCAGTATTATACTGTCTTGATCACTCTTTTTGTATTAAGTTTTGAAACTGAGAGGTGAGTCGTATAACTTTGTTCTACTTTAAGATTATTTTGTCTGTTCTGGATCTCTTTAATTTCTAGATCAAATTAAGAATTATCTTGTCAGTTTTGCAAAAATCAAAACCTGAAAAAAATAATAATAAACAGCTGGAATTTTGCTAGGGATTTGGTTGTATTACATACATTTGGGTAATATTGCCATTCCAACTATATTAAATCTTCTAATTCATAAACATAGGCTGTCTTTTCCATCTATTTATGTCTTCGTTAATTTCTTCCAGTAATGTTTTATAGTTTTGGTGTACAAATCTTATACTTCTTCTGTTAAGTTAGTCTTTATGTATTTTGTTACTTTGATGTCATTATAAGTGAAGTACTTTCTCAATTTTATAGTGGATAATTTTTTGCTAATATATAAAATAGATTTTATTTCTTATATTAGTCTTTTATCCTGCAACCTTGCTAAACTATTGTGTTAGCTAAAATAGCCATCCCCCCTTTGTTTTGGTAGATTCCTTAGGATTTTATACATAAAAGAACATGTCATCTGAAAATGGAAATAATTTTACTTTTTCCTTTCTTGTCTGGTGTCTTTTGTTCCTTTTTCTTCCTTATTTGCTCTGCCCAGAACCTCCAGTACAGTGCTGAGTAGAAATGTGGAAATCAGACATTTTCGTTTTATTCCTGATGTAGGGGAAAGTTTTATGTTTGTCATGTCTTTTCATGGATAGGATGTCATTTGTGGGTGTTTTAAAGATAAGCTTTATCAGGCTGAGACACTTCTCCTTTATTCCTAGTTTGTTGATTTTTTTTTTAATCATGCTTAATTTTTTGCAATGACCTTCCTGCATTTATTGAGGTAATCATGTAGATTTTGTCCTTTATTCTCTTAATAGGGTGTACCATATTGATTGCTATGCATATGTTGAATATATTTTCTTATGCATTCCTGGAATAAATCTCACTTAATCACACATATAGGTTTTGTATTGGTGGTTTTGGTTTGCTAGTATTTTTTTTTAAGATTTTATTTATTTATTTGACACAGAGAGAGAGAGACAGCGAGAGAGGGAACACAAGCAGGGGGAGTGGGAGAGGGAGAAGCAGGCCTCCCGCTGAGCAGGGAGCCCGATATGGGGCTCGATCCCAGGACCCTGGAATCATGACCTGAGCCGAAGGCAGACGCTTAAGACTGAGCCACCCAGGCACCCCGGTTTGCTAGTATTTTACTGATAATTTTTTCCTCAATATTTGTAAGGAATATTGCTTTGGAATTTTCTTGATATGTCTTTGGTTTTGGCATCAGCTTAATACTGGATTTGTTGACTCAGTAAAGAAATGTTCCTTTCTCTTTTATGATGTAGAAAAGTTTGTAAAGGATCATTATTAATTATTTTCTTAAATGTTTGAGAGAAGTCACAAGTGAAGTAATAATATTCTGGGCTTTTCTTTGTGGAAAGTTTTAAAATTATTAAATCATTCTTACTTGTAACTTCATGTGGAGTTTGTTTTCTTTTTCCTTGAATCACTGTTGGTAGTTTATGTCCCTGGGAATATTCTATTTCACATACATTACCCAATTTGTTGGCACATACTTGTTTATAGTATTTCTTTATAATCCCCTCTTAGAGTCTTTCAATGACAATAACTTCTCTTTCATTCCTGATTTTAGTAATTTCAGTTTTCTCTTTTCCTTGCTGCCGATCGGTCTAGCTAAAAGTTTATTGATTTTGCTTATCTACTGATTTTGTTATTCTAACAACCAACTTTTTGTTTCTCTTTATTATTTCCCTATTCTTCTGTTATTTATATCCATTTTAATATTTATGATAGGTTTCATTTGCTCTTCTTTCTCTTTCTTCTCAAATTGGAAGTTTAGATTATTGATTTGAGATCTTTCTTATTTTGTCATATAGGTATGTAGAAGTATAAATTTCCCTCTATACACTTCTTTAGCTGCATCCCATAAATTTTGACATGTTGTGATTTTTGTTTTTATTCTCATAATATTTTCAAATTTTTCTTGTGATTTCTGTTTCAATCCATTTACCACATAGGAATGTGTTGCTTAATTTCCATATAATCTTAATTTCTCAGATTTTCTTCTACATTGATTTTCCGTTTTATTTTCTTGTTTTCAGTTGCTTTTAATGCATCAAGACCTAACATATGATCTATCTGGGCAGTACTTAATTTAAGAAGAATATGGATTCTGCTGTTGTTGAGTGGAGTATTCTATAGAGGTCTCTTAAATCTGGTTCATTTCTTAGTATTGTTCAAGTCTTCTTTTTCTTTATTGATTTTCTAATTGTTCTGCTTATTATTGCAAGTTGGGTATTGAAATCTCCACTATTATCATTGACTTGTTTCTCCCTGCAGTTATGTCAGTTTTGCCTCATGTCTTTTGGGACTCAGTTTTTAGGTGCATTTTTCATTAGAATATAATGAGAGGGAAATGTAATTTATTGTAAAAGCAGACACTACAAGCCCTAATGAGAGCCAATGATTACTCAGGAAGCTACATTTCTTTCATGTAGAACTTTCATGAAGAAAGAAGAGTTCACATTTCATCATGGAGATCTGAATATATCAGTATTCTTTCTTAAGTGGTGCAAATAATTCCAGAGAATCCCTCCCAGCTCTCTTCTTTTTGTTCTTTCTCACCAGTACTACCTACTACTTTTCTTTTTTTTTTTTAATTTTATTATGTTATGTTAGTCACCATACAATACATCATTAGTTTTTGATGATCGTGGTGATCCACGATCCATTGTTTTCGTATAACACCCAGTGCTCCATGCACTACGTGCCCTCCTTAATACCCATCACCAGGCTAACCAATCCCCCCTCCCCCCTCCCCTCTAAAACCCTGTTTGTTTCTCAGGTCCATAGTCTCTCATGGTTCACCCTAATCTCAAACTTCTATTGCTGTTGGCTTATTATACTGATAAATTGAGGTTAAACCCGCTGTCTGTATATATATTTCCTTCCTCTAAATTTCAGGTCCTTGCTTCAGTAAATGTTTCTCTTATTCTAGCTTCACGATTCAGCACTATCTGTAGTCTCCTAATAAAGGCTGAATCACATACCATGCCATTAGGAGACCATTAATGAACTCAGCTTTGCCTATAACCATACGTCAGCATCCTTAATTTAGTCTAATCACTGACCATTCTAAATGGTTTTTACCATGGTATTTGCTACCTCTTCCCACCTTTTTGCTGGACTGTTCTGTACTGTCCCTTGAAGATTCTCATTTACCCTTTTTGATGTAGGATAGTCAAGTAATTAGAATCTCATTTTCTGAAAACCCATTTCCCTGCTTCTTAGCTGTATGATCTTGACTAACTTACTGGATCTCACTAAGCCTTAATATCCTCATTGGTATGTTGGTAATTAATAAGATTGTTATGGTAATAGTACCTATAAACTCATTTAAAGTGTTAACTTGAAAATAGTAACCACTCAAAATACTAGTTATAAAATACACTATTATTTTATTTATTAATCTGAGATTTTTTAGGAAGTATTCCATGATCAGCCTTCCACCCTGAGTGCCATATTTATGGGGTTTTTTTATTAGCTGATACTCTTTTCAGTCACCATATTTACATACACAAAAATAGAATTATAGTATCCCACGAACCTTTTTTTCCTCCCTGTGGGCTGTGAATTTCACGAGAGTGTAGGTTATATCAAATTCACCCTTGAACATTCAGGGACAAGTACAGATAACTCTATAAGTTGGTAATTTTCTTTTTTTCCCCAATAAGCAGATTCTATACTAAAAAGAATGAAAGTAGACATCAAGCTATTCTCATTCTACACACTTTCCTTGAGTTCTGTCATGGGGGACGTTTTTACACCAGTTTTACCATCTTGATCTTGGGAATGAAAGACTTTCAAGCTCTAAATCTTGACTAAGGATGTTTCAAATCTGTTCTTGCGTTCAAATTTGCATGAGATAGGTGGCTCTACTCTATTGAGTATAAATGTTTATGTCACTTTAGCCTTCTTGAGGCAGAATTGAGAATCAAGGTCAGAATATCTGTATAGGTTCAGTTAGATAAACTAAACATAAGGTCTGTGTACTTGTTAGATTGGAACTGTTTTCTGAAAGTCAGGTAAAAAATAAATACTGAAGTAGAAGGTCAAAGTGTCTGGTACTAAGGAACCAAAAATTGATTTATTTTACAGAAGAGTCATTTTCTTTGTTTTGCTGAGAAGATATATTATATGATATCTTTGGATATATGGTGATGAAAAAAATTAATATCTAAGTTTGGCACTGCTTTTTAAAAACATGTTTGATGTGTTTGCAGAGATGGGAAAATATAATAATGAATTATAATGAGTAGTATTATCCTACTATTTATCTGTAAAATACTTATTTGTAAAAGTGTTTACTGTGATTAACAAATATTATTTTTGATGATGCTTTCCTGATAGGGGAATATTTATTGATTTGCACATATTCTGGGGTGAATTTTAATTACAGACTTAGTGAAGAAGTGTGACTATTAGTAAAGCTCTGATTTATCACTAGTAACTCCCCCTTTGTTATTTTAATTGAAGATATTTTATTTCCATCACAGCTTATGTCCTGTTTAACAGAAAATTGCACACTATAAAAAGTTGTGGGTGTTATTGGTGCTACTTACAAATATATTCTAGTGCTTTTCCTCTTTGAGGTATATGGCAGGAATACATTTCCTAATCCTTTTGATAGCATACATGACCACATGACAGTCTGATAATAAACTGTGAGCTGAAGCAATGTGTCTTGCTTCTGAGTGCACGAATCAGCAATCAGTGACATGAAATACTATAGGCCTCTTCTTTTGCAGGATAGAGAAGACACATACTGAGATTAAGTTTTCTATGCTAATAAGTCATCACACACTTACTAGCTTAAAACAGCACATATTTATTATCTCACATTTTTTGTGGATCAGGGGTCCAGATTTAGCTTAACTGAGTTCTTTGTTTAGGATCTCAGTAGTCTGCAATCAAGGTTTCAGCGGTCCTACATTCCCATGTGGAGGCTTGAGTGGGAAAAATCCATTTCCAAGATCATTCAGCTTGTTGCAGAATTCATTTCCTTGGCAGCTGTAGAAATTAAAGCCCAGGCTTCTTCCTGGTTATTGACAAGAAGCCATCTTCTAGTTCCTATAGTCAGCCCATAGTTCCTAGAGTCCACCAGCAGTACCTAGAGGCTCTCCACCTTTCCTTGTGTGCTTTCCCAACATGGACACTTATTTCATTAAGCCAGCAAGGAGAGTCTCTAGAAAGCCATCTGTTAGCAATGTGGGGTCTTTTTATAATATAATGTAATAGTGGGAATAACATACTGTCACCTTTTCCACATTCTGTTGATTAGGCGAACATCACAGTTCTCATCTACTCAAGAGAAGAGTATCACAAAAGTATGAACACTAGGAGGCAGGAATTGTGGGGGTCACTTTAGAGTCTAGAGTTCATCCACCACATACAAGAAGCAGTACCCCCTATCACATTCTGTTAGACATAGAACCTGAGTGAGAAATAAAGTTCTGTTACATTATAAACTGGACATTTGGGGAGGGCGTGTTTGTTACAGAAGCAAAATCCAGTTCATCTTGACTGAGAATATGGCATCAATGTAATATTTGTTTTTCTTTTAGTCCAGTTCTGACAGGTAATTTTCATTTGTTACCATTATATCCTATATACATCTCGTTATTGTATCTTTCACTCTTTTGTACTTCATTATGTCTTTTCTTCCTTTTGGTTGTGAACTGTGCAAGATAACATCCAGACCTATGTCCTCGGTACTTTGCACACTCCTTGACCCATGCTAGAAGTGTTTTTACATGTCCTGAAATGTATCTGGAAATTAAATCCGTTGAGTATCATGGCCAGCACTAATTTCAATCACTCAGAACTGCACTGAGTAAATCAAATTTTGGCATGATGCCTTTAACTATGTTGAGGACCTTGGTATGAGAGAGCCCGAAGAAATCCTTGTAATGTAGTTGTGGGTGCTGTTTATGATTTCAGCAATTCATTCACTGAGTCTTCTTTGTGTGGCTGCTAATGGCTAATTGTGAAGGAGAATTTTCAGTTCTCACTATTGGAAATAATTACACGTACCCAAAATGTAGTTTTGTTTTACTTTTGTTCTTTTCCATATTACCAACTGTAAATATAGCTGATCCATATTACCTCAATGATGTGACTATCAGAATGATTTAGAGATTAATTTTTGATGAGCTTTGAGTAAGTTTATCAGACTCTATGTCCTGTAATAATAGTAAACTTATTCTAGCTCCATCTTTGTTAGCCACATTTAATCCTCTTCTGGTATATTTTTCTCATTTTTTAATTTTATCTTACTATGTTGAATATATCTTTGCTGTGAAAAGGAAGTAAGGCAGCTTAAAAAGGGTGGCAAAAGGGGCACCTGGGTGGCTCAGTCATTAAGTGTCTGCCTTTGACTCAGGTCGTGATCCCAGGGTCCTGGGATCGAGCCCCGCATCAGGCTCCCTGCTCAGCAGGAACCCTGCTTCTCCCGTTCCCACTCCCTCCACTGTGTTCCCTCTCTCGCTATGTCTCTCTCTGTCAAATAAATAAATAAATAAAATCTTAAAAAATGTTCTTTAAAAAAGGGCTGGCAAAAAATAGACGGATGGATAGATAGATGATAGAAAAAAAAGGAAAGAAAGAAAAGAAAAAAGAAAAGAAAACAAAGAAGGAAATGCAGGCAGGCATATATAATAGCACTCAGCGAATGTTTATTAAATTATTTAGGTAATAACTGCTTTACTCACATCTACAATGACAAAGCAGAATAAGACCAAGTGTTTGTACATTGAGAAAAATATAGGCTTTGGAAATAAATGGACTTAAATTCAAATTTCAGTTTTGCTACTTATGAGCCTTACTAAATTGGCTTTTTTTTTTCTGTACACTTTTATTTATTTATCTGTGAAAGGAAGATATTCTTTAAAGATTTATTTTGAGGAAGGAATATAGTAATATGTGTATGGTACCTAGCATACTGCCTTGCGAGTATTAGTTAATCAATAAATGGTAGCTATTTACTTCTACATGTTACCATAGTTGACTTGTTTACTATAGTATAAACATAGAACATTTTGTACCTAAAATCACTTTGTGTTTTTTTTAAAATCACAACTCTAATTCAATTAAACAAATAATTCTTTGTTAAATAATCTGGATTTTATCATTGCAAAGATAACAGAAAAATTATCCCTGATTGATAGAAGCTTGCAGTTTCCATGAAGGGAGATGGATATAAATAGCAGAGATCTCACAGACTGTACGGACTATTAATGACATACGGTAAAGACTATTAACGGCATATGATTATCTTCAATTCTTTCATACTAGAGACAAACATACTAACAGTGAAAACAACATTGCTAATTTATGACCAAAATAAATACATTATACAAAATTCCTTACAGTATTAAAAAAAAAACAAAATAAACAAAAACAAAAAACAACAACAAAAAAACCCTTTTCCTGCTCTTTGCCCTCTTTCTTCTTCCCTTCCTCCCTTGTCTCTTCCTCCCTCCCTTTCTCCCTTCCTTCTTTCCTCTCTCCTTCCCTTATCTCTCCCTTCCTTCCATCCTTCTCCCATCTCTTGCTTTTTCCCCTCATTCTACAAAAATTTGGAAGAAAGAAAAATACATTCTCTGGTCTCCATTCAGCTTACATTTCCTGGAAATGAGGGACTATTGATGAGGAGGACATAGAATAGTTGGGTGAATAAACATACTGTATCAAAGGGTAAAAAATGCTATCACGGAAAATAAAGCAGGATAAGGAAGAAAAAAGTGGTGGCAGAAACCAAAAGTAAATAATAATTGCTAAGTGTGCAAGTTTGTACCAAGAATGGTAAGGGAGTGTAACTGGTCCTCACTGAGGGAGTGGGAGAGTGGAAGGCAACAGGATTAGAAATGTAGGAATGATAAGGGTACATTATGAGAGCCCAGTGCCATCCTGATGACAGTGCCCTCAGTGGTTCTGAATAGAGCCTCACAGTTTCCTATCATTCCAGCAGGATTCTCCATGCCTGGCTGAATCACTAGTGCACTGTGGTTCCTTCGCATTGTCAGCACCTGCAGAAAAGTACTGTCACTAAGGTTATGGTCAGATTGATGGATACTTCCTATTACTCTAATAAGTATGGCATGAGATAACATCACCATGCATGCTCTTGTCCACACAAGATGGCTTCCCACTTTCCTTCTATGGAGAGGAATAGAAATTAGGACTCTGATTTTGCGACTTTGATGTGGATATGACCCTCCCCACCCTTACCTCAGCCCCCCATCCTCTTTAACTCACACTTTGATTGTACTGGAATTCCTTCAGTTCTCAGTCCTGATTTTCCCTCTGGGTGGAGAGATCAACAACGTATGCACTCTTGTGTCTTAAAATATTCCTCCCAATATCCTAATCCTTCTTCAAATTCCCCAGAATGTATTCTTTATTTCCCCCACAACTAAATTTCATTTTCATCCTCTAATTTTCTTGTTATAATGCATTTAATGATGCACTGTAATTACCTTTTGGGGGGCTTTATTTTATTTCCCACTAGACTGGAAGCTCATTGTGTGTAGGAACCTTAGGATATTCAGAGGCTAGGACAAGTCCTGGTTTAGGAGTCACTCAGTAGATACTGTTGAAGTAATGGAAGACATTCATGATGGAATCATAATTCAGTTAGTTCGCTAAATTGACCAGACATTTGGCTTTATTAACTCTTTTTTTGCTTTGATGTCTGTTGAACAGCAAAAGGCATGAGTTTCTGACTAACAAAGTATGCAGTTGAATTTTGATCTCCTCTGTGGATTTGTGCCAAGGAGCTGAGGAGAGGGCCATGCTTTCATAAAGCACAAATGAATAGCTGAAAATGAACTTCACCCCATGATAATAAGCTAACACCTTGTTATACTATCAGGAATATTACTTCATTTTTTTTTCTTGTTTGTTTGTTTCTGTGTATCACCACAATATTTTCTATTGAAGAAAAACTTCAGGGTATATATGCTACCAAGCTATGGCAGCATTTCTTAGTTGAAACTAAATTTCTAAATTTAGTATGAAGAAAGACTATCACAGAAAAAAAATTTCTCTTTTCATTTAGAAAAAATAAAAAGACCTTATTACTTCAGTATAATAGAAAATAAACATAAGCTTGGCAAATAATTTTTGAAAAGTAAGACTTCGGAAATTTTCCAGAGAGATTTTAATTATGCTCGAATTGTATTTCCAAAGAAACTGTCTCCTTTAAATAAATAACTTGTGAGACATAGGCCTATCATATTAAATAAACCCAATACAGCATTATCCTGTGAGGATGATAGTTATTACATGTAACTTTTCAGATCTGATCAATTATTTATCTTTGTGACTTTCCAGAGTTAAAAATTGTTAAAACTACCCAAACAATGTATATAGAACTCTATGCTTTATACTTTGTAGTTATCTTACACATGTAATTGTATTACAGAATTCAAATTATATGAGTTGATTCTGATAATGTTTTCTAATTCCCTTGTCACTAAAAACTTGGTCACTAACAATCAACTACTTTTATACTAAGGAATGAACTCCTCTGCCTTGTTTCTCCTACAGTTTCCAAGTTTTGTTCATTTACTTCTGCTGCCCTTAGCTGCTGGTGTCCCTTGATCATTTATATTAAGAGTCTGTATTCTTGTCAGGACTTGTATGAAGGAAAGGTCAGCCTCACTAATACTGCTCCAAATACATGTTATCTTTAATATTTTAACCATCTTATTACTAAGGAGACTTTGCCTTCCTTAACTATGTAGTTCTAAAATGACTGCTGGTCATTACTTTTTGCAGGGAAAAGTTTATGCCCTTGTTTGCATAGTTCCTGAATTTTTACCCTTCTGTGTTCCGAGTCTTCTTTGTTCTTCCTTTTCCTACTCTGGTGGAAGGGATATCTGAACTCACATCTTTTGGTCATGAACTATACCTTCCTGGTTGACTTTTAAACTTAAGCCTTTGGGCAGAAAAATGGCAATGGTGCCACTTACTGCGTAACACCATGCCTTTTCCTATGTAATCATACCATTCTCAGGATAATACCATTAAACATTTCCCACCCACTGGACTGTGACAGTTCACATGAATTTTACTTAATCATATCCTGCCTACTGAACTACCCTTTTCCTATCTTTTGTTAAGAAAGGTTGGTAGGCATGTCATATACATATCCAATTAAATAAATTTTTTAAAAGGTCAAACTATGTCCATGGATAAACTGAACTGCCTACTTTAAAATTATTGGATATAATTTACTTACAATGCTTCAAACCTCCAAAGTAAATGCCAACTTGACTTTTTTTTTTTTTTTTTAATTTACACAGAATGGTAGCTTCCTCAGTCTTGGGTACACTTTAAAATATGGTGAAGAAGTTTATTGTTATCCTTATTCTTCTTTTAATTTTTACTTGTTTTCTAATGTTTGCTCAAACATTTAAAAAATGTCAGTAGAAGAAGTAATAAATCTGTATAACGCGATTTATCGGGGAATTCTCTGTATTAAACATTGCACTGGGCATTTTAAGGAAATTAACTTAATTTTCACAAAAGTCTCTAAGGTAGAAATTATCTTCAATTTTGTAGGTAGAAAAGCTGATACTCACAGAAGTTAAGTGACTGTCCCCCAGGATATCCAAATACCAGTGACAAAACAGATTTAAACTATGATTAGCTGACTTTAAACCCCAGTTGTTCCCAAAATATCTTTTAAAATCCAACCACATAAAATATATATTATTTATTATTATGATAATGGAGTAGAGAAAGCTATTGTGGAACTCAAACCAAAATACTATAACACTAAACATACCACCAATCTATTCATGTCCAAGGTTCTGTTACATATGTAATTTTTCTAACAAGCACTTCTGACATGTAAGGAAAATAATGCATCAAATTATGCTGAGAAAAAAAATAAGATACTGCACACTAAATAATGTGCTGGCATAGCACTTTATACACTTTGAATATTCAGTCAAAGTGAACTATTAATGATACAGTTTTAGCCATTCAGCTATCATTACTGAGTGGCTTTGAACTTCTTCTAGACATCATATCAGGTAATAGGGATAAGGATAAACAGTACATACACCCTGTCCTCAAGGAATTAAAGTACACTGAAGAGAGAGTACATTCTTAATTTATGTCAATAATACAAATTATCAGAGTGATATTTTGGATTTTATCTGGAACTATAACAGTCAATTTTTATAATAAAGGGCCCTGAAGGGGGACATTTGGAAGAGTTTCTAGAATTGAAGGAGGAACCTCCCAGGAAAGGAAACTTGAGGATTTAATGTCTGTCTTCTACTGCTCTCTGCTAGGACTTAGGGTGACCTACTCAAAAGTGTTAACTGTCCAACACTGAGGGAAACTCTTGGTTGGTGGCTGTCAGCCTTCAGAGATGGCCTCACTAACATTATTTACTTTTTGAAACCTTGCAGTGGGTCCGCATTCCACATTTCTAAGTAATTATACAGATTCTAGTTCAGATTCAACATGCACCCATTACCATGTTCAGTAAGCAAAGTACACAAAAATGTGTACATCTAGTCTACACATCCCCTTAGAACTGTAGGGGTACCTGTGTGGCTCATTCGTTTTAGCGTCTGATTCTTGGTTTCAGCTCAGGTTATGATCTCAGGGTTCATGAGGTCCAACCCCATGTTGGGCTCTGCACTCAGCAGGAAGTCTGTTTAAAGAGTCTGTCCCTCTGCACCTCCCCCCGACTTGTACTCACTCGTGCTCTCTCTTTCTCTCAAATAAATTAATAGATCTTTAAAAAAAAAAAAAAAAGAATTGTCAGTGTATCATTGTAACAGGTGCTCAAAGTCCTTCCCCACTTTTGTTGTTTTGGTTTATTTGTTAGTTTATTTATGTTGAAATACATACAGAAAGAAAAAATGGTGTGAAAGCCACAGAAACCAAAGTATGAGATTTGCGAGTTCACCTTAGATGTCATACTATAATAGATGATATATTTCTAAAGTTAAAGTTTTGTGCTCAACACAATGCCTAGAAAACTTGAAAAACTTAATAATTTCTTAATTTCAAATAAATTGAATTCATTAGAAATTGTCCTTTTCTCAAGCATAAAATAGTAAATTTACCAGTAAGAAAGTTGAGTAAGGCGGTTATACTATTGATCTCATACAAATTCTTCCAGCTGAAGGTACTTATACTCTTTGGTCCCTCACTGAACATCCGTTAAATACTTTTTGGCTTTGTCAGACATTGCACAAAGCACACTGAAGCTATGAAGAGCACATGTGTTTTTTTCAACCTAGATTTTCAAGATTATTTCACTGATTTTTGCACTTAAGCTTCAGCCTCAAAACTTCCAGAAGAACAAGAGTATACTGTGCGATCTATACTCTGGGAATAGTGAATTATGAGAATTTGTGGAAATAGTGAATAATGGGAATTTATACTTTACAGTTAACATACTCAGTGACAAAGCATCCATCTCAAGTATGACTAAATATTAATAATTCCCAATCTGAATAGAAAATCAAAGAAGCAAACAATTCTATTATGCAAATAGTAGCAATTTATTGTGCAGTTAGAAAATAACAATCTCTAAAAATAAATGTTTGTAACAAACTATCTCATGCATATAAGTAGATCAACACAACAATTTATTGCATATTCCTGTGAAGCTTGCTGACAGATCTAATACTCAGATAAGATTTCTTGTCTAAGAGTTTATCTTAATTTGTTTTATTTTGTGTTTGTGCTAAGGTCATATTGTTATGAAGTAATATATATCTGAGATTCTGGTAATATATATTTTCTTCATTCTAGAAGTTGATTCTGAAAACAGAATATCCCAAAACTTGTCGATATGGTAATAAATCAGTTTCCTCATATTAAATGAAAGAGTGGAATCATGGTCAGATGGTCATGGTCATCAGGAATCTCTTTCATATTGACATCAATTTCCCAGCCTCTTTCACTCATTCATTGAATATTTAGTGGAAATTTTTTTTACTTGTCAAGACTTAACACTGAGCATTATAAATACAATATTGAGTAAGAACAGCTATAATCTCATGAAGGTATAATAAGTGGGGAAAGCAGACTTTAGTCAAATAATTATACACATGGAAGTAAGTCCTCTGTTGTAGCAAGTGCTCTAAAGGAGAGGATTATGCAGATGAGGTAGATGACTCTGTGGAATCAATAACAGTTTCTCTGAGGAAGAGATGGTTTGAGTAGAAAGATATCCATTAGGAGGTGTTGCACTGTCCTCCCCGACAAATGAATACAGTGAGGATTTTCAAGAAGAGTGGCATGAGTTTCTACCACTCAGGAGTACCTAGGTTTATGAATTAACGGTGATGATGGAAGTCTGTTAGCATCATTTCCATGCCCTAAAATCTTAGAAAGCCATACCTTGAGAAAGATTTTCTCACTCTTTATAGTATGGCTTATATTTTTGTCTACCTGTTCCAGGTAGAGTTTTTTTTCTTTCTTTCTTTTTTTTTTCCCCAATATCTCAAGCTATATAAGATCGTGGTGATTGTAATAGATAATGGAAGCCTGATGGATAGCTAAGCTAGAATTTATAATCTCAAAGAGAATATTAAAGGCTAACCTGGAGGAGGGAGGCTTCCAGAAGACAACAAAAGTCCATGAAGAATGGGGCACTTCTCAGCAACTCTCTGGAAGCAATCGTACTGAACAAAATTATACTTCTTCAGCATAATTAAAAAGTACCAGCAGTTAACTTCCACTTTGGGAAGGCGAATGCAGGTCTCTTCTAATTTGTTTAGTGTATATTTTTCTGGGGTCATTGTTACCCTGTTAGCATTTTGTTCTCTCATTCATCTTCTCCTCTGGACAAAATGACAAGATGGAAAAAATCACCTCAAAAAAAAAGAACAAGAGGCAGTAGCCACTGACAGGGACCTAATCAACACGGACATTAGTAAGATGTCGGAACTACAGCTCAGAATGACGATTATACAGATACTAGCTGGGCTTGAAAAAAGCATCGAAGATATTAGAGAAACCCTTTCTAGACAAATAAAAGAACTAAAATCTAACCAAGTCAAAATCAAAAAGGCTATTAATGAGGTGCAATAAAAAATGGAGGCTCTGACTGCTACGATAAATGAGGCAGAAGAGAGAATCAGTGATATAGAAGACCAAATGATGGAAAATAAAGAAGCTGAGAAAAAGAGAGATAAACAACTGCTGGATCACGAGGGCAGAATTCGAGAAATAAATGATACCATAAGGTGAAACATTTTAGAATAATTGGGATCCCAGAAGAAGAAAGAGAAAGAGGGGCAGAAGGTATATTGGAGCAAATTATAGCAGAGAACTTCCCTAATTTGGGGAAGGAAACAGGCATCAAAATCCAGGAGGCACAGAGAACCCCCCTCAAAATCAATGAAAATAGGTCAACACCCCAGGAAATAAAGACTTTAAATGACACACTGGACCAAATGGACTTCACAGATACATTCAGAACATTCCATCCCAAAGCAAGAGAATACACATTCTTCTCTAGTGCCCGTGGAACATTCTCCAAAACAGATCACATCCTAGGTCACAAATCAGGTCTCAACTGGTACCAAAAGATTGGGATCATTCCCTGCATATTTTCCGACCACAATGCTTTGAAACTAGAACTCAATCACAAGAGGAAAGTTGGAAAGAACTCAAATACATGGAGGCTAAAGAGCATCCTACTAAAGAATGAATGGATCAACCAGGAAATTAAAGAAGAATTTAAAAAATTCATGGAAACAGATGAAAATGAAAACACAACTGTTCAAAATCTTTGGGATGCAGCAAAGGCAGTCCTGAAAGGAAAGTATATAGGAATACAAGCCTTTCTCAAGAAACAAGAAAGGTCTCAAGTACACAACCTAACCCTACACCTAAAGGAGCTGGAGCAAGAACAGCAAATAGAGCCTAAACCCAGCAGGAGAAGAGAAATAATAAAGATCAGAGCAGAAATCAATGAACTAGAAACCAAAAGACCAGTAGAACAGATCAACGAAACCAGGAGCTGGTTTTTTGAAAGAATTAATAAGATTGATAAACACCTGGCCAGACTTATCAAAAAGAAAAGGACCCAAATAAATAAAATCATGAATGAAAGAGGAGAGATCACAACCAACACCAAAGAAATACAAACAATTATAAGAACATATTACGAGCAACTATATGCCAGCACATTAGATAATCTGGAAGAAATGGGTGCATTCCTAGAGACATATAAACTACCAAAACTGAACCAGGAAGAAATAGAAAACCTGAATAGACTTATAACCACTAAGGAAATTGAAGCAGTCATCAAAAATCTCCCAACAAACAAGAGCCCAGGGCCAGATGGCTTCCCAGGGGAATTCTACCAAACATTTCAAGAAGAATTAATACCTATTCTTCTGAAACTGTTCCAAAAAATAAAAATGGAAGGAAGACTTCCAAGCTTGTTTTATGAGGCCACCATTACCTTGATCCCCAAACCAGACAAAGACCCCATCAAAAAGGAGAATTACAGACCAATATCCCTGATGAACATGGATGCAAAAATTCTCACCAAAATAGTAGCCAATAGGATTCAACAGTACATTAAAAGTATTATTCACCACGACCAAGTGGGATTTATTCCTGGGCTGCAAGGTTGGTTCAACATCTGCAAATCAATCAACGTGATACAATACATTAATAAAAGAAAGAACAAGAACCATATGATCCTCTCAATAGATGCAGAAAAAGCATTTGACAAAGTACAGCATCCTTTCTTGATCAAAACTCTTCAGAGTATAGGGATAGAGGGTACATATCTCAGTATCATAAAAGCCATCTATGAAAAACCCACAGCGAATATCATTTTCAATGGAGAAAAACTGAGAGTTTTCCCCCTAAGGTCAGGAACACGGCAGGGATGTCCACTATCACTGCTGCTATTAAACATAGTACTAGAAGTCCTATCCACAGCAATCAGACAACAAAAAGAAATCAAAGGCATCCGAATCGACAAAGAAGTCGAACTCTCACTCTTTGCAGATGATATGATACTTTATGTGGAAAACCCAAAAGACTCCACCCCAAAACTGCTAGAACTCATACAGGAAATCAGTAAAGTGGCAGGATATAAAACCAATGCACAGAAAGCAGTGGCATTCCTATACACCAACAATAAGACAGAAGAAAGCAAAATTAAGGAGTTGATCCCATTTACAATTGCACCCAAAACCATAAGATACTTAGGAATAAATCTAACCAAAGAGGCAAAGAATCTGTACTCAGAAAACTATAAAATACTCATGAAAGAAATTGAGGAAGACACAAAGAAAGGGGAAAAGGTTCCATGCTCATGGATTGGAAGAACAAATATTGTGAAGATGTCAGTGCTACCTAGAGCAATCTACACATTCAATGCAATCCCCATCAAAATACCATCCACTTTTTTCAAAGAAATGGAACAAATAATCCTAAAATTTGTATGGAACCAGAAAAGAAGCCAAATAGCCAGAGGAATGTTGTAAAAGAAAAGCAAAGCTGGTGGCATCACAATTCCAGACTTCCAGCTCTATTACAAAGCTGTCAGCATCAAGACAGTATGGTCCTGGTACAAAAACAGACACATAGATCAATGGAACAGAATAGAGAGCCCAGAAATGGACCCTCAACTCTATGGTCAATTAATTTTTGACAAAGCAGGAAAGAATGTCCAATGGAAAAAAGACAGTCTGTTCAACAAATGGTGTTGGGAAAATTGGACAGCCACATGCAGAAGAATGAAACTGGACCATTTCCTTACACCACACACAAAAATAGACTCAAAATGGATGAAAGACCTAAATGTGAGACAGGAGTCCATCAAAATCCTAAAGGAGAACACAGGCAGCAACCTCTTCAACCTCAGCCGCAGCAACTTCTTCCTAGAAACATTACCAAAGGCAAGGGAATCAATGGCAAAAATGAACTATTGGGACTTCATCAAGATATAAAGCTTTTGCACAGCAAAAGAAATAGTCAACAAAACCAAAAGACAACGGACAGAATGGGAGAAGATATTTGCAAATGACATATCAGATAAAGGGCTAGTATCCAAAATCTATAAATAACTTCTTAAACTCAACACCCAAAGAACAAATGATCCAAACAAGAAATGGGCAGAAGACATGAACAGACATTTTTCCCAAGAAGACATCCAAATGGCCAACAGACACATGAAAAAGTGCTCAACATTGCTCGGCACAATGTCCACAATAGCCAAACTATGGAAGGAGCCAAGATGTCCATCAACAGATGAATGGATAAAGGAGAGGTGGTATACACACACACACACACAATGGAATATTATGCAGCCATCAAAAGGAATGAAATATTGCCATTTGCAACAACCTGGATGGAACTGGAGGGTATTTTGCTGAGGGAAATAAGTCAATCAGAGAAAGACATATATCATATGACCTCACTGATATGAGGAATTCTTAATCTCAGGAAACAAACTGAGGGTTGCTGGAGTGGTGGGGCATGAGAGGGATGGGGTGGCTGGGTGATAGACATTGGGGAGGGTATGTGCTATGGTGAGTGCTGTGAATTGTGTAAGACTGTTGAATCACGGACCAGTACCTCTGAAACAGATACATTATATGTTAAAAAAAAAAAAGAAGAAGATAGTAGGAAGGGAAAAATGAAGGGGGGGAAATCGGAGTGGGAGATGAACCATGAGAGACTATGGACTCTGAGAAACAAACTGAGGGTTCTAGAGGGGAGGGGGGTGGGAGGATGGATTAGCCTGGGGATGGGTATTAAAGAGGGCACGTACTGAATGGAGCACTGGATGTTATACGCAAACAATGAATCATGGAACACTACATCAAAAACTAATGATGTAATGTATGGTGATTAATATAACATAATAAAATTAAAGAAAAAAAAGCTAACCTGAAAACACTTTTTGAGAGGATAAGATGGAAGCTGAGGAATTATTCTCAGCCTTCACTGCAGATAAAATAAAAGGAAATGAGTCAAAATTACATCACTCTTATTTTAAGAAGACAGAAGGGTGCATTACCAAGGTGCATATGGAGTGCCTAGAAGTCATTAAGATTATGTGTCCAGAATGGAAAGAATCTTATCTCCCCAGAACTCTTCTTCCCTTCTTCCCTCTTCCATTTTTCTTTAATGGTCTACCAGCCTCAGAATCACTCCAGCTCAAAAACACAGACACCATCAGTGGCATTACTACATGTAATCCATGGCCACGTTCCAGCAATTCTGCCTCAAACATATCACTCATAGTTCACCACCATTATTCTAATTGCGGTCTGCAATATATCTCACGTGGAGTATTTTAATAGACTCTTAAGTGGTCTTTTGGAGCTCAGACTGTCATTCCTGGCATCCATTTTGCATTTTGTAACCAGTGTTCTTTCCTTAAAGCGCATCCCCATGCATGAATTTCTTTCACAGGCTTTACTTGGTGGGCAATAGGGAATTGTCCAAAGTTTTAAAACCCATCAGTGTATAATTCATAGTTTCTATCAAGAAGTATTTGTAACAACTTGTATTGTTTTTATGTCATTAAGATCTATTCCTATAATGTAATTAATGAATATTTAATGTTTATTGAGCATCTATTATATGGAGGAAATTAGAGATACAAAAATAGAAATCAAAGTTCTTTCTCAATAGCCAGTGAAGTAATATAAGCAAATTTTATATTTTATCGTTCAGCAAGCTATGAAAATATATAAAATTAGCTAAGTATCAAGGGATGGAAGAGCAGTTATAGTCCAGTATATTCTGTGATATTCCTTCTTTTGGGTTTCCTGTTACGAGTATATCAGAAACTGCTGAACTTCTTCCGGGTACGTTTGGATATGAGGGTAATGGCTTCCGTAGTTTAGAATCATAATAACTTCCCCGTGTTGTCTATGACTTTGCACATGATTTAATTATATTTATGACAAATTAATGTATCACTATTATTCTCATAACAACAATGGATTCTGTTGATGTTTCCTTTTGAAGACCTCAAGGCATCTTAAAATACTATTGTTTAATACAGTTTCTGTCTCATCTCATAGATGTATGTATGCACATTTTGCAAATAAAGAGGTGACATTGTTTCTTTCTGGATTTTGGTCTCATTAAGAGAATCCATATTAAATTTGCTATGTTAGTTATTTAATATAAGAGATGCCAGATTTATAGTTAGAAATTTAGCTTAGTCTTAAGTTCACGAGTAATCAAGTTTAAGTATAAAAACACAGGTATGTATATACTCACAAATGCACAGTAATTTGAAAAGGGGCTTAGATTTAAAGTAAGTGAATTTGATCCTTCTTTAGGGTTACTGTTTCTAAGTAGACCTATGAACAAAGGTTTTGTGGAATTTCCCATATGAATTGGAATTCAAAATCAAATCCCTTGTTTCCATGATTTTCCATATTACTGGGGAAGACCTCAAAGTAAAGGAATGACATGACCTCTCCCACCATCCTACACCTACCCCCAGGAGATGAACATTTTTTAAAATTTTATTTTATTTTTATTTTTTAATGAACATTTTTTAAGAAGAGATTTAATTACTAACAATGGCAGCAACATGATTTAATGCAGAAAGTACAGGTTTCAATCCAGGCAGACCTGAATTTTAATCCACTGTTTTTGTTCCTTAGCATGGTGACCTTTTTTTTAGTGGTTAATGCTAAATCTCAGTGTGTTTTTGAAAAGTCTCAGTGTGTTTTTGAAAAAAGTCACAATACCCACTTCAGAGTTCTGATATGATGAGATGAAAGTTTATAAAGCACTTAACATGTAGCAGGCACTTAAAATAAGTGTCTCTTTCTTTCTGCTATTTTTATGTAATCCAGAGATCATTTTGGAAAATGTATCCATCTAATATTTTGTCCAAATAAGATATTCTCCTATTGCTTTCCGCCTCCAACCGTTTTCACTTCAAGGTGAGATAAGCAGATGGATATGCTGAAGGGCAAAGGACAAGGTCAGATCTATGGACATAATAACAGACTAAATATCTAAATAACAGAGCTTCTTCCCATTCCTCAGATGATGTGTAAGCATTTCAGGCAGTTAAAGTGACTTCTTTGGCCACAGAAATGGCATCAGGGTCTCTACCACTGAAGTGCCCGAGTGAAGCAAACTGGTGTGTGATATTGATACAGGTTTCCAAAGCACTTAAGAAATTCCTTCAGAACAGCTCATATGCTGGGAGAATCTAGCACAGATTTAACAAAATAAGAAAACTAGGACATAGCTCATTTAAGTCTGTAATTGCATTGAGGTTCACCACAAAATTGTGATCATATCAAAAAATATACTTTGCTTTCTTTCTAAACCCTTCTCTCTGTTTCTTTTTTCCTCTGTCCCTGTCTCTCTCTCTCCCCTCCACTTTTCTGATAGATTCCAAAGACAGAGATACTAATGATCCTGACAAAGTTAAATCTGAATACATTTTCTCATGTTTGCTACAGTTCTATATGGACAAATGTTTTCATTTTCATTCACTTATTTATCTTTAGTTAATTGGTTTGAATTATAGGAAGATATGGTTGCTGAATACATGATCGTAGTGAGCATTTGCTTAGTGTCAGACACTGCAGAGATGAGGACATAGTCCATGTATTTGTTAAAATTACAGGCTAACTGGGAAGACTGGAATAACAAATCTTAAGCATTGGGATTTGTTATAATGAATGTCCCCATGCTGTTAGCTATGGAAGCTTTAAGACCAAAGTAATATGCTTCAGAGATGGATTAGGTCAATAAAGCTGACACCTTCCATCTCTTCTGAATCTTGGAGGGCAGATAGAGATTTGCTAGTAAGTCACTCTTGAGTAGGGTAAGGGGTACGTAGTGAGTAAAGGGAAGGCGAAGGCATTTCATGAAGAATATGTAGAGCATAATGCAAAACCAAGTGACAAAGTATTTGGTGGGCTGTAGGAAATTAAAAACAGTTGCTGAGTTGAGAGTGGTGGAGAGACATTTCTATGCATCCCTGACAGCATTATTTTGTGAAAAGCTGTCTGTACTGTCTCCTTTACTTCCTGTCCCTTTTTTTTTTTTATCTCAGCCCACTCCCATCGGGCTTTCATTCAAACCACTCCACTGAAACCAGTTCTGCCAAGATTATTAATAGTCTCGAAGTTGCTAAGTCTTATTGTTAGTTCTCCTTCTCATCCGACCTCTAGTCCACATTTGACCAAATCTCTAACTCTTTAAAGCAATTTTTCATTTGGCTTTCAGGATACACACACTCCAAGGTGTCCTTCTACATCATTGGTCTCCCCATTTCATTCTACTTGGCTGGTTCCCCACATCCTCTTGACTCCAATTATTGGAATTGCCCAGCGCTAGTCCTTGACTGTCTTCTCTACTCTGTCATTACTCATTACCTAGGAAATCCCATTCTGTTGTATAGCATTTAACTTAGATACTGGAAAATCCCCCACATTTACAGATCAACTCCTAAACCCCATACCCAGCCCAGAGGTGTACATTTAACTGCCTACTATCAATGTGGATTTGAATAATACCTAAAAAACATAGCAAAATTATCACATCAAAAAGGCAACTCTTAGCATTCTCCACCCAGTACGTGCACATGAATGTGAACATGCATATATGTGTACACACACACACACACACACACACACACACACACACACAAAACCATGTCCCTGCCCTTGTTTAAACAATTTTAATAAATCATGATCAGGTCAAGGTTAGATCCCTAGGCATACCCTTGGCTCCTTTTTCCTTTATACCCTATTTGGTATCCATTAACAGTATCCTGAATTCAACAATTTATTATCAGCTTTACTATTACCAACCTAGTACACAAGTTTTCACCATATATGCGTCTCAGTAAAAACAACAAAAAAATTAGTATAGACTCTTTCATATATATATGTATATACGTATATATATAATTGTATATATTATACAATATATATGTATATGTGTATATATAATATATATATGTATCTATAACTGTACATATATATTTCTAATTGCATGTAATTACTATATTCTTACATTGACAGTGAAATTAATAGGATTTTAAAATATTTATTAAAATAGTGCAAAAATATACTTGCTCATAGTAAAAGTACTGTTAATACTTTAGTAGCAGCCGTTTCACTAAAATGGCTTCATTATACCTTGGTTTACTAACCCAAACTTAGAACTAGGCTTTTACCATGGATTATTCTGATACTATTTTTAGTTGCTGCAATAACTCCAAAAGTTATTTTTAAAAAAGATTGAAATTGTGCAAATGCATGTTTCACTGAATTTCTTCCATTTCTTCCATGTTCTTTAGATTTATCAATTTTATCCACCAATTGTGAACTTTTTGCTGAAATTAGGGCACGAAAAATGTCAACTTTCCTTGTGAAATCAGTTATTCTTGCAAAGTAATCACAAGAAGTTACATGTTCATGTTTTTAGCACACAAATTCAAAATAGCCTTTTAGAATATTTATAAAGTAGTTTAAAAAGTCTATTTCTAGGGTTAAATAGTATATTAAATAGTATAAGTAACAGGGTTTTTGTGATACATTTAACAAAATTTTCAATAACAAAATCCCATTAAAAACATTTTCAAATCTTCATTTCCAATATGCTTTTTCTGAAGCAAGCATTTAAAAAAAAAATTAATTCCAGTATAGTTAATTTACAGTGTTATATTAGTTTTAGGTGTACAATATAGTGATTCAACACTTCTATACATTAGTCAGGGCTCATCATGATAAGTGTACTCTTTTTTTTTTTTTTTTTTTTAATAAGTATACTCTTAACCCCCTTCACCCATCCCCCCACCCACCTCTCCTCTGGTAACCAGCAGTTTGTTCTCTCTAAGAGTCTGTTTTTTGGTTTGTCTCTTTTTGTTGTTCATTTGTGTTTCTTAAATCCTACATTTGAGTGAAATCATATGAAATTTGTCTTTCTCTGATTTATTTCACTTAGAATATACCCTTTCTATCCATTGATGTTGTTGTAAATGGCAAGATTTCATTCTTTTTTATGGCTAAGTAATATTCCTGTGTGTGTGTGTGTGTGTGTGTGTGTGTGTGTGTGTGTGTGTGTGAGAGAGAGAGAGACAGAGAGACAGAGAGAGAGAGACATCTTTTTAATCCATTCATCTATTGATGTATACTTGGGCTGCTTTCATAACTTGGCTATTGTAAATAATGTGCCAATAAACATAGGGGTGCATGTATCTTTTCATACGTTTTCATATTCTTTGGGTAAATACCTGGTAGTGGAATTACTGGATCACATGGTAATTCTGTTTTTAATTTTTTGAGGAACCTTTATACCAGCACACATTTTTTTAAGCTGTTACTGTCTTACTCATTGTAAACATAATGTTTACCTTGAAAGGACAAATTAATCCTCTTTCCCCTAAAATATCTTTTAATAGACTAATACTAAAAGTCATTTGTTACATGAAAGGACTCATATTTGACATACTTGTCTTTTGCAAAGAAAAATAAATGTTTAGCTCTTCTTTGCATTTAATAACTTTTTAAGTGCTTGAACACAAAATAATAAATGAACTTCTCCGAGGTGAATAGAATTTCATTGCCCCATCCTATCTCATTACAAAAATGTAAAAATCTAAAACTGAATGGAAACTTTATTTTATATTAGGCATAGATGCATACCAATTACATTATATAGGAAGACACTGAAGCAGGCAAAGAAGCAAACACTTAAGGGATCAAGGAGGGCACCCTGAGAATGCCACACTGTTGAGGGAAATTGAATGAAAGCAGAAATGTGTTAACCCCCTGGGATCTGACCATTAGACCAAACGAGAGCACTAGTGTCAATCTAGCTTGCAAATAACAATAAAGCTTAATTTTTTATATAAAGTTAAATAACATTATAAATGGAAGTTCTAATCATTTCTTTTTCAACCATGTGTATTTATCTGTGTCCCTGGCCCTATACACAATAAATTGTTTTGTCTATTTCTCTCTATCCCTTAGGCATCATTGTTGTTTTTCATAATCTCATTTTTATGGTTTGTATCTATGTGTCTATTATTCCTTTCTTTTACTGTTAGGATGTAGTTTCCATAAGGGCATGATTCTCAGCTGTCCTGGTTCTCAACACTATTTTCATTACCTAAAACAGTACCTCTGTGAGATAATAGAAAAAAATATATATTGGTCTCTGTCCCAAGTTCCTGGCATGGAGCTCCTAAAACCCTTGTTAATTTCCTTGTTAAGTGGTACGAGTACTGGGAGCATCTCTTGCTCTAATCTTTGGTCTTTGACCCCATCCCAGACACAGATCTCCTAAAACCCTTGTAAATTTCCTAACGTGTGATAAAGTTGTCTTCTGTGTGTTAATGAGGTGACTCTTGGAAAGCACCTAAAGATGGGGGCCAGTGGAACCAACCATGTCACTAAAGGCTTAGAAATTTCAGTCTAACCCCTTGACCTCTGGGTTGAGTCAATGAGTACAATAGCCAACAATTTAATCAATCATAACTAAGCAATGAAACCTATATAAAACCCCAAAAAGACTGATTTTGAAGAACTTCTGGATTTGTGAAGATGGAAAAGTGCTGGAAGAGTAGCACCCCCACAGAGCTTATAGAAGCTCTCAAACCCTTTCCACATACCTTGCCTTATGCATCTCTTTCATCTGGATGTTCACCAGTATTCTTTATCATATCCTTTTATAATAAACCTGTAGATGTAAGTAAAATGTTTTCCTGAGTTACCTGAGCCACTTCAGCAAATTATTCAAAACCAAGGTGGGGGAGGTGGTCGTTGGAACCTCTGATCTGTAGCTGGTAGGTCCGGAGCACAGGTGATCATTTGGGTTTGCGACTAGCATCTGAAGTAGGAGGGGAGGCAGTATTTTAAGACTGAGCTCTTGACCTGTGAGATCTGATACTGTTTCCAGGTCCATAGTGTCAGAATTGAGTTACATTGTAAGACACCCGGCTGGTATCATGGAGAATGGCCTGGTGTGGGGAAGTGTCAGAAGTGATATGTGTGAGGGTGGTATTCTGTGGGATGAGTGAGGAGACACACAGAAGAGAAAGATTCATGGGTAGAAACTGAGTTTTTCCAATGAAGCCTGGTTTGGAATGAATGTTCAATAAATATTGAGTGAATGGGTTGAATGGAATTATTAAAATTCTTTCATGATTTTTCTTTGCTCAGAGGGCAGTGCAACTTGCATTTGATTTATTTTAAAGATCAACATTAGTGATAAATGTGAGTATTTAATTTAGTGTTTTATTTTAATTTTACTTCAAGCAGAAAGGAAATGACAGCTTTTTCAAAATGGAGAACAAAATGTTTTTTTTAAGCCCCCCCCCCCAACATACACACACATATTGGGCACTGCTTATAATAATTCTCAAAGTTTTGGCTTTTATTTTGTCTAAAGTAAGATAAAGATTCTCACCTTGTTAATAAATATTGGATTGAGATTTTATCGTATCCAAGCTGAGATTTAGTACCATGAAATAATTATAAACATTTTAAAGGTATCTTGCTAGCAATCATTCTTTAGTACATGGACCTAGAAGTTTCCAACAAGCATGTCTTGAGAATATAATTAAAAGAATATCTATGGAGAAAAGTGACTCCTCCAATATAAAGAGTCTTAATTCCATTGGCCATATGCTCCCACAGCTAGGTAAACTCAGGAAATTGAATATGGCACAAGTTTAGTGTAAATACCAGAGATGAGACGAGCAAGGTAAGACATTTTCCTTTTCAAGGATATCATTGCCCACAGCTCTGCCCCCTTGCTTTGCAGAAGCACAGGGTCCCTCCTGCCATGGTTGTGGATGCTCAGGGAGGAATGTAGTTTGGAGGAGAGAGGGGCTGAGTCTGGCACCGCTCAGCACCATCTGCTCACTCTTGGATTCCACAGATGTTCTATACCAAAAAACTGTGTACATTAAGGATTAACATGCTCGGTGAGCACTGAGAACCCCACCCAGTGGAACATCTCTGTGGGGAGGTTGTGGCAGGGTGACAGGGAAGGCATCCCCCCTGCTGGACCTGATGCAGGGGAGACATTGAAAGAAAAAGGAGTCTCCTGCTTCCTTGAACAGCCCACTTTGCCAAAGAGTGCATCTGAGTGACTGGAGCTAAGAAGCAAATTGCACACCGTGGAGAGAGTAAAGTATGGTGGATTGAGCATTGGACAATGAGTCCAAGAGATTTGGCCACTGTTCCTGGCTCTGTCACTGACTCCTTTTGTGACCTTGAGGAGGTCATACAACTTAGCTGTGCGTTTGATTTTCTCATTCTGAAAGCCACCGGTTTCTCTTATTTTTTCTGTATTCTTCTTATTCTCAGAAGGATTTTTTTTTCTGTATTTGTTTGACTTTCAGATATGTAAACTCTTCCAGAATGTCTTGGGGGTTTGATAAGTCCCATGTATTATCATAAGAAACATATTTAAATAGCTAGCTTCATAATTATGTTAAAACTGGTTTTAGTGTACTCTCTCTTCCAAAGGCTTTCTTTAAAAGAAATATAGCAAACCATCTGTCACGTTTGGATAATACTAAATGGTGGGAACTTTGGTGCCCTTAAATGTAAATATAAATATATAGATATAATGAAAACTAATTTACTATGTATCTTTTATTTTCATTATAAATAATTATTACTAGTTATTCATCATTTCTTAATTTTTAGTATTTATAAAAATGTGATGAAATATAAAGAAAGCAATCAATATAGTCTGTTCTCTCAACTGGTTATATTTAGGTCCTGTATCAACATATGTACTGAGAGAATAGACTGACCATCCCTAGCCATTCAATTTATCTTTTCTTACATTTGCACAACAGTCCTCTAGTTACAGATTTAGTTATGTTGCAAGAGTTAAAGGTTGCCCAGATTTGAGAAACTTGACCATGACTTGCCTGGAATTATGAGGCATGAAAATGAGGTTCCCACTAGAAGCCCTTCCTGCATTGTTCGGGTGAGTCATGTATGGAATGGATTAACATTGCCAGTAGAGAAGTGATGTAGGCAAGAGTAACCTAGATTCTGATTCCAGCTGAGGTCAGGCATCTGACTGATTGGTTGGTTCATTTGTACAGGACTAATTAGGTAGGAAAGCAATAGGAACTGTCCTGGGAAAGAATATAGTCGAAGTGTAAGAACATGCATCTTTAAACCGAGTTTAAATCCTGACTCCGTCATATAGTTGTTGTGTGATACTGGCAATTTAACTAACATCTCCTTGCGCTTTGCCTTCTCCTTGGTAAAATGGGAATAACTAGTATCCCAGTCCCATAAAGCTTTTTGTGGCGACTGAATGAGAAAATGCATGAAAGTGCTTAGCATGGTGTTACCTAATGATTAGCTTTGTGGCGCTTGTTGTGGTTAGATTGCTGAGAGATTCCTTTACTGACTCCCCTATAAGGCATTGTCTAAGAATGACTCATTGATGAAGCATCTATTGCGATGTCTTAGGATGGGTCCCCACAGAAATAAATGCTGAGATAAAGATTGAATGCAAGCCATTGATTTGGTATATGATCCCTGAAACACCAGTCAAGTGGGGAACTTAGACAAGGAAGGGAAGGAAGGCAATGTGGAGTATGTTAATGAGCAGGTTACCTCTACAGGCAATTGAAGCTCATTCCCATTGCTGACCTCTAGTAGATCTTATGGAATGTTCCTCAGAGGTAACCCTCCCAAGAAGTCAGGATGTTAAGGTATTACCCTTGACTTTTCTCTCAGTGGATGAGGGCTCACGATCGAGATATTAACTTCCAGGACATCCATTCTGCTCAGTTTTGTCAGGGGGCAATTGTAGGAGGACATCTTGGCAAGCACAGAGGTGCGCATGCTGACATTGAAAGAAATTGGAGTCTCCTGCTTCCTTGAACAGGAATGCATGGAGATGAGATGCAGACTAAGCATATAACGCCATGCTGAGGCTGGCACATACTATGGATCATGGATGTATTTATTCAAAAAGGGGATCCTTCCACTATGGATATATATAACAAATTACCATGGAAAAAATAATTTAAAAATGAAAAGATAAAATCCCATTTAAATTTGTAAATAGGTTTTTGGGGTGCCTGGGTGGCTCTGTTGGTTAAGCATCTGCCTTCAGCTCAGGTCATGATCCCAGGGTACTGGGATCAAGCCCCCTACGTTGGGCTCTCTGCTCGGTGGGAAACCTGCTTCTCCCTCTCCCTCTGCTGTTAGCCCTGCTTGTGTGCTCTCTCTCTCTCTGTCAAATAAATAAAATCTTTAAAAAGTAAATAAAATTTTAAATAGGCTTTATTTTTCAGAGCAATTTTAGGTTCACAGCAAAATTGAGTGGAAGGTACAGAGATTTCCCACATCCCCTGCCCCGCCTATCCCCTTCCCTGTTAGCCACACCACTACCCCCACCCCCCAGAGTGATACATTTGTTATAATTGATGAACCTACATTGACACATCAGTATCGAGCACAGCCTATAGTTTACCTTAGGGTTCCTGCTTGGTATCATACATTCTATGAGTTTGGAAAAATGATGGTGGGATTCGGGGCGGGATGCCCTCAAATACACCATTTTCAAATATTGATTATTTTGCATTACAATTACATAGGAAAAGCTGATACAAGAACACCCTGATCTCCTTTGTCCCCTAAAGGCAGGACATAAATCTCCCACATGAAACTACCTTGCCTGTACCAGGAGGAAAGGAGACGTTCCTGCTGCCAGAGATAGGAATTTAAGGCCAAGCGGCTGTATAAACAAACCTTGTTACTCCTTTACTAATTTACTACCCCAAGTACAAACTTCTTCGTCATTAATTTCTTGTTTCTTTGTTTACAGGGTATTGAGCTGCCTCTTTTGGTCACTTCTTTGAGTTTCATATTTTTATGAGCTCCCTTACATACAAATTAAATTTGTTTTTCTCCTGTTCATATGCCTTATGTCAATTACTTATTAGACCAGCCAAAGAACTTAGAATGGAAGAAAGGAATACTTTTCTGCCCGTACAATGATGTGTATCCAAAATTATAGTATCATACAGAATAGTTCTACTAGCGTACAAATTCTGTGTGCTCTGCTTTTCATTCTTTCTCCACTAACCCCTTGGCAACCACTCTCCATTGTTTTGGAGAGCTGGCAGCAACTCTCCATTGTTTTACCTTTTTCAGCATGTCATATAGTTGGAATCACAGTATATGGCCTTTTCAGATTGGCTTCTTTCACTTAGGAATACGCATTTAAATTTCCTCCTTGTCTTTTCATGGCTTGACAGCTCGATTCTTTTTAGCACTGAAAAATATTCCTTGTCTGGATACCACAGTTTATTTATCCATTCACCTACTAAAGGACGTCTTGGTTGCTTCCAAGTTTTGGCAATTATGAATAAAGCTGCTATAAACACCCATGTGCAGGGCTTTGTTTAGATATAAGTTTTCAACTTTTTGGGTAAATACCAAGGAGCACAATTGTTGGATCATATGGTAAGAGTATGTTTCGTTTTGTAAAGAAATCACCAAACAGTCTTCCAAAGTGACTATGCCATTTTGCATCCCCACTAGCAATGAATGAGAGATCCTGTTGCTCCACTTCCTGCCAGCATTTGGTGCTGTCAGTATTCTGGATTTTCTTTATTGTACTAGATGTGTGATGCTTTTGAATTGTTCTTTCAGTTTGCATTTCCCTGATAACATATGATGTGGAACATCTTTTCATATGCATATTTGTCATCTGTATATCTTCTTTGGTGAGGTATCTGTTAAGGTCTGGCCCATTTTTTAATTGGGTTGTTTGTTTTCTTATTGTTGAGTTTTAAGAGTCTTTTGTATATTTTGAGTAACAATCCTTTATCAGATATGTCTTTTGCAAATATTTTCTTTTGGTCATTTAATTTTTACAGCAATCCTATGAAATAGATTTCTAATATTATCCAATGTATCTAAATGAGATAAAGGCAGCCCAGAGATTTGTTCTGAATTAATTTTCTCAAGGTCCTGCAGCTAAAAGGTGGCAGAATTGGGACTTGAATCCATGTCTATACCTGTTCATTAAAATGGAGTAAAACCTGTTTCCCAGCTTCTATTCTAGACCTATTTTTAACATCTCTCCAAAAGTAATTTAAATAAACACAATTAAACATAATTGCTCTTTGAAATGATATTTTACTCTTACATTTTCAATATGTGAAAATCTGCCTCTTGATAAGGATATACTTTAAAATAAATAATAGATAATCAAATATAATTGTTTAAAAAAAAACAAGCTTTTTTAAAGTCTTAGGAGGAGGAAATAAAAACAAATAGAGTCTGTGAACTGAAAGTCCTGAGAATGCAAGAACACAATTTTATGTGCTTATAGCAATTAAAAGAGGCTGACAGAATGAAATTTAAATGCAAAATCACATTTTAATATGACTGGAGGGGCATCTGTGTGCAGTCGGTGAATGGGAGCCAATGGTGATTAATAGATGGTGCCATGATCCTTGAACGTATGGTCCCACTTCAATATAGCAAACATCAAGGTTCAATATCAGCTTTATTTGCTTGTTTAAAAAAAACAAAAACAAAACTAGATTCACAACATAAAGCTGCTTAGTGTTAGAGCCCAAGATGTTTAAGAAAATATAGTGGTGGAGGTGAGGCATGGCCACTGTGTGCTTTTCAGCTCTGCTCATTTAATCTGGAAAACAAATAGAAGGACAGGGTATCTGTGGATATGGCAGGATCTGTTAAATATATAAAAATAGAGAAAAACGCAGGAAGACCTCTTTCTACAGAATTTTGTTGACCAGGATGGTCAGGTACCAGAATCATAAGCTTCAGTGTAGACCTTCAGCAAGTTATGAAGCATCTGCAAAAAAGGACTGAGGAGAATTCCTGTATCAGGGTTGTATGAGGACTCTATCAGGCAGAGCATGTAGATAGGCAATCATATATCCTCCTTTGTATGAGACAGTCCTGGAGTAATTATAAATTGTATGCCCTTTCACTTTTATGAGTGTCTCCGTTAAAATTACAATTAAAAGGTCACCCTACATAAAATGAACATAGAACAGTGCGTGGAGCAAGGGAGTTATCAATGAATGTTAGCTTGTTTTTATTAAAGTTGTTTCTATTATTATTATTTTATATTAATAAGATAACTTTTATATACTCTGTATTTTCAGCATATCCTAGAAGTTAAGTAAAACTGATACTTTTTAACTTTTTAAATTAATTCATAATTTACAGGGCCTTTAAATTGGGGATGAAATATGTTTCTATTAAGATGTGTTATATAGAATCTTTTGTTTTAATATCTGCTAGTGGAGCTGTGCATTTACACAATCAGAGTTCAGATCCTAGTTGATTCTTTCTGATTTGGACTCCAGTGCAGACATGACTGGGGCGGGGGGGTGTCGATAAAATTTGTAACTAAAGTCTGTCATCAGCTTTTCTTCTTTCTTGTTTTACATTAATATTGTGGTTTGTGGGATACATATAATCTCACTCCACTCAAAACGTGTTTGTTTTTGGCATCATGTTGTTAGAACCAGATTTGAAAGAGGAATAGAGATATCCAATCTCTATGAACACTTCAATTAAACCTCTTAATATGTTATATGAAAATTTTATGCTTAAAGCGTAGATAAGTATCAAGAAACTGTAAGTTCCTCAGTGGTTAGGTTTGATTCTATTCATGTCTGTCATCCCAGAATCTGCCACATTACAAGGCATTTGGCATATTGCACATGCAAACACACACACACACACCTAACACCATTCCACATGCCACATGCATATGCTTTTTGAAAGAAACTGAATATATCTTTGGAAAGCCAATAAAACTTGAGCTGGAGGCAAGTGACTAAATCAAAATAGGAAAGAGCCTCTTACCTGTGAATTGAGAAAAAAAGAATTTTAAATAAAAGTGTTAAAGCTATGGTCCAAAGAACCTTTTTTGGGATCAGTGTGAGATAAATCATAAAATAATAGCAATAATAATTAGAGAGAATTTAATAAAATAGCTCCCAAGAGAAAGAAAAGTGTGCTGCCACACAACCAAAGTCTATATATATATCTTTTATATGGACTCACTGTAATATTATAGTAGATTAACAGAACCTGCAGATTCTTGGGTGTTCTGCTTATTGTCAGCTGTAGCCTTATTCTCTTCCCCCTTCAATCTGGGTTAAATTCAGGTGATTCTATGCAAAATTTGCAACCTTATGGCATCAAGTAGAAACTCAAAGGGCTTGGAAGAAGCAATCAACGACGGCTAGAAGGGTAGTGAGGTTATTGTCATGTCAGGTGTTCTATGTTCCTTCCATTTTACCTTTTGGAATTAGGAATGTCTAGTGAAAGCCTGTATTTATCCTGTGTCTGCCTCACCACTTCATGTTGGATTTTTAAAGGGCAAATAATTATTTCAATGGTCTGTAGGTCATAGCCAAGGAGTTGCACTTGAGGTGCTTCACCCACAGTTGGACCTCATTTAGATAACCATATTCTGGGCCTTGAGCCTGAGTTGATGGTATAATGAGATGATAATTTGGGGGGCCTTGTAAGGAGTAAATACATTTTCCATGTGGTGTAAATGTAAATAATTTGTGGTCACTTGGAGGATTGTAATGGGTTAAAAATGTTTTTATTTTGGCTAATCCTTCCATTGACACTTGCGGTCTAATACTTCTGTCTTTAAATCTGAGCTAGCCCTGTTACTTGCTTTACCAATAAAATATTGCAAAAGTGAAATTCTGGGATCTCCTAGGCTTGGTCATGAGAAGCCTTGTGGTTTCTATCCAGGTCTCCTCAAACATTGTACACTTTATGCTAAAGAAACCTGAGGTTATATAGAGCCCAGATGAATCAAGATCTCCAGTGACCTCTGCCAAAGTGCTAAGTATGTGAGTAGAGTAGTCTTGGACTCTTCTGACCATTCATCTACCAGCCCTGAGTAATCCTGGTTGATGTCATGGGAAGTGAAAGAATCACTTTCCTGAATCCTGAATGAATTCTTGAACATTTTAGATATAATATGATTGTTTTAATCCACAATGTATTATACTACGTATATATAGTATATTATAATATAGTATATAATACCATATAATACATATGGTATGTAATAGGAATAATCATCAATTTCCCATTCTTCATTGCCATCTCCTTTAGGTGCTTGGTGAACAGCAAAGCCTCCCTGAAATCTGTTGAGGATGGGAGTATAATACTACTGAGGTGTAAGTGTGCATGTGGTGTGAGGCACTGTATTTTGGACACAATCAAAATGTTTAAAGGTATTAAGTGATAGAACAGTGGAGGAATTAAAAATGAGATTGATCTGGATTCAGATCTCATTTCTACCATTAACCAGCTGTGGCCCTTAGCTTAACCAGTAAAGCTGGATCTCATAGCAAGGCTGAATGGGACCCTCTGTGCATCCTCCTCACATCAAATAGTCTTTGTTGTTATATGAACAGAGAACACTGGTTCAGTCAAGTAAGGATCAGTATAGTGGTTTCATAGCAGAAAGAGAAGAAAACAGGAGGCATATATTTATTTTTTATTTTCTTTTAGTCTGGTTATTTTTACTTACTTATGTTTATTTTTTTAAGTTTTTATTTAAATTCCAGTTAGTTAACATACAGTGCAACATTAGTTTCAGGTGTATGATTTAGTAATTCGACACTTCTATACATCACCCAGTGCTCATCATAAGTGCAGGTTTTAATCCCCATCACCTATTCAACCCATCCCCCTGTCTACCTCCCCTCTGGTAGCCATCAGTTTGTTCTCTATAGTTAAGAGTCTGTTTCTTGGTTTGCCTCTCTTTTTTTTCCCTGTGCTTGTTTTGTTTCTTAAATTTCAGATACGAGTGAAATCATATGGTATTTGTCTTTCTCTGACTTATTTCACTTGGTATAATACTCTCTAGCTCCTTCCATGTCTTTGAAAATGGCAAGATTTCATTCTTTTTCATGGCTGAGAAATATTCCATCACACACACACACACACACACACACACACACACACACCCCACATCTTCTTTATCCATCCATCAGTCAATGGACATTGGGCTGTTTCCATAATTTGGTTAAAAATAGACACATAGGTCAGTCGAACAGAAGAGAGAACCAGAAATGAACCTACAATTCAATTAATCTTCAAGAAAGCAGGAAATAATATCCAATGGGAAAAGAGAGTCTGTTCAGCAGTGTTGGGAAAACTGGACAGCCACATGCAAAATAGTGAAACTGGACCACTTTCTTACCATACATAAAAATAAATTCAAAATGGATTAAAGACCTAAATGTGAGAAAGGAAACCATTAAAATTGTAGAGGAGAGCACCAGCAGTTACTCTTTGACATTGGCCATAGCAACTTCTTTTTTTTTAAGATTTTATTTATTTTTTGACAGAGAGAGAGAGAGCGAGAGAGGGAACACAAGCAGGGGGAGTGGGAGAGGGAGAAGCAGGCTCCCTGCTGAGCAGGGAGCCCGACGCGGGGCTCAATCCCAGGACCCCGAGGCCATGACCTGAGCCGAAGGCAGATGCTCAATGACTGAGCCACCCAGGTGCCCTGGCCATAGCAACTTCTGACTAGATATGTCTCCTGAGGCAAGGGAAACAAGAGCAAAAATAAACTACTGGGACTTCATCTAAATAAAACGCTTCTGCACAGTGAAAGAAATAATCAACAAAACTAAAAGGCAACCTATGGAATGGGAGAATATATTTGCAAATGACATATCTGATAAAGCTTTAATATCCAAAATATATAAAGAACTTCTAAAACCCAACACAAAAAACCCAAATTATCCAGTTCAAAAATGGGCAGAAGACATGAATAGACATTTTTTCCAAAGAAGACATATAGATGGCCAACAGACACAGGAAAAGATGCTCAACCTCACTCATCACCAGGGAAATACAAATCGTAACTACAAGGTGATAACAACTCAACACCTTTCAGAATGGCTAAAATCAACAACACAAGAAGCAACAGGTGTTGGTGAGGAGGTAGAGAAAGGGGAATCCTCTTGCAGTGTTGGTAGGAATGCAAACTAGTGCAACCACTCTGGAAAACAGTATGGAGATTCCTCAAAAAGTTAAAAATAGAACCACCCTAGAATCCAGCAATTATAGTATGAGGTATTTACCCAAAGAATGCAAAAAATACTAATTTGAAGGGATACCTACACCCTGATATTTTATAATAGCATTTAGAACCATTTGCCAGATATTAAAAGGTGGATGTCTTGAGGCCAAAGGTAATTGGAATCCCTTACCCCTGAGAGCCTATATAGGGGCTTACATAGCCCCCCTCATATCATCTGGAGAATTAATAAAAAATTAATTAATAAAAAACCAATTGATGGTCAGCATGTTGTGGTCTAGCAGAGATGGAGGTCTCTGAGACCCCACCTTCCTGATGAGTTCGCATCTTCCATACTCCCTTTTCCCTACTTCTCTTTCCAAGCAGAAGAGAGAGAGTAGGGGAAGGGGCAGAGGGAATCTCAGGCAGACTCCGTGCTGATCATGGAGCCTGATGGCGGGACTCAGTGTCGTGACCCTGAGATCATGACCTGAGCTAAAATCGTGAGTCAGATGCTTAACGGATTGAGCCACCCAGACACCCCTCTATCTCACAAAATTCTTAAGAGGGTTAAGTAAGTAACGTAGAAAGCAGTTACTGCCATGTCTGGCACACACGTTGCATATTCTCAATAAATTGGTGAAGTATGGAATAGGATTAGTAGAAGTATTTGCTGTGTTAATGAGAGTAATAATAATGGCAAACTGATAGCATACTTGCTGCGTGCCAGGCAGTGTTCTAAGCACTGGGTGTATATTGAGTCATTGGGGCCTCATGGTAATACTACAAAGTTGGTATTACTATAATCTTCAGTTTAAGATAAGAAAACTGATACATATATGAATAAAGTAACATGTCCAAGTTCACACAACCACTGATGCTGGTAATTATGATGGAGGAGAAGGGGACAGGCAGAAAGAAAAGAGGAAAAGAAAGATGGAGATGGAAAGACAGGAGAATGGGAAGGAGATAAGGGCACAATGAGTTCGTTATCTACTGTACTTCTAGAGTCAGGGATTTGAAATCCCTTCTTTTAATATTCATTGAGACTGGAAAAGACATAAAAGTCCATTTTAACTTCTAGCTTGAAAAACAAAAATGTGAGAGGGACGCCTGGGTGGCTCAGATGGTTAAGCGTCTGCCTTCGGCTCAGGTCATGATCCCAGGGTCCTGGGATCGAGCTCTGCGTTGGGCTCCCTGCTCAGTGGGGGAGTCTGCTTCTCCCTCTCCCTCTGCCCCTCCCCCGCTGCTCTCTCTCAAATAAATAAATAAAATCTTTAAAAAAAAATAAAAAAAATGAGAGGCAGTGCATACATTCATAAGGTCAAAGGTCTTGCTTTATAGATACCTATGCTCGCATTGTCCTGCTCTAATCAATTCATTTGGACAAACAGGAAATGTAACCAAGCAACCATGGGAAACCAAAATGATCACATTTAGAATTTGGTAAGAAGTGGAATGAATTTGAATGTTCTTTACTGCTGGAGCTGTAATTATAGGTTTTAACTACCTGCAGGAGGTTACAAAGGTAAAGCGAATGGAATAATTCAGCATGAGTCAAAAAAATATATATCATTGAGTGGGGTGCAAGAGAATGTTTATATAAGAAATAATCATTCTTACTAACTTTCATCCAAGGCGATTTCATAATTGATCTAAAAATATAAGTGATAAAATAATGTTTGCACTTCTCCTAGAAGGAAGACTCTCTTTAAGACTAGTGATACCTATAATTTGTCATGAAAAACAGTTTCCCCCTACCTTCATACTCTCTCTGCACCACTTCAAAGGAAATCAAGCACTTACAGGCATTTCAAGAGATATTTGTGTCTGTTAGAACAGCATCTCCTAAAATTAAGTCAGCATGTTAATTATATCAGAATCACATTATAAATAAAGATTCTTGGACTCCAACAAAGATGTGCTATAACAATCTCTGATTGTGGGTCCCAGGAATCTTGCATTTTTAATAAGCAACCTAGGTGATTTTATTTTGTTCAGTTAAGTTTGAGAATAAAATTAATTCAAGACATTTTTATGGAATAATCAAAAACTTTTTTGAGTACAGCTCTCTGAGCATAATTTTGGGTCCTTAAATAGTTATTCCCAACGAACTGAAAATTTTATCTTAGAAACATTGTCTTTCTAATACAGAGTAATCAGTTTTCTCAACTTCTTAGCATTGGGACAGTAATACAAACACAGGAGTATTGGTACTCCTAAATTTGGGCTCAAAGCCAATTTGAATATCTCTTAGACACCAGCATAGGTCTGCATCATCCCAGGCAATAGGAGAGAACTAAAGAAGAGTGATGGACAAAGATGAACAAGTTTCATCATCCTGCATCTGAATCAGATTACTGAATAGAGAGAGGAAACTTCATGAATGATAATACACAAATAAAGAAGGAAACCTACTTTATATTAATATTGTATAAAACTATTATGTAATGTATAAACTATATACAAATACTCTCCTCTCTGTGCTCTCATTTGTTCTCTTTCAACTGGGTAAGGAATCCTAGAAATTCTAGAAAGGGAAATTATTGATAAAAGTTTACAATCTCTTTGTCTCCATTTGCAAGGACACTAATTCTTTAACTGTGATGAGCAGAGAACATCATTATTACAGCCTTTAATAACAAGAAGAACTAACTTAAGTAACAGAATTAGATTTGGATATGGGAGTGGCACCTGGATGGCTCAGTCGGTTAAGCATCTGCCTTCAACTGAGGTCATGATCTCAGAGTTCTAGGATCAAGCCCAAGCCAGGCTCCCTGCTCAGTGGGGCGTCTGCTTGTCCCTCTCCCTCTACCTCTCCCACCCGCTCATTCTCTCTCTCTCAAATAAATAAATAAAATCTTAAAAGATTGGGACATGGGAGGAGAACAGGCAGCATCAATGGATTGAAATTAGTGGAAGATGGATTTTTGATTCCATGTAAGAAAGAAATGTTCATAAGTTTAAGATGGCAAAAGTAGACTAGGCTGTCATAACTGAAATTATAATCCTGTAGGAGGATCCAAGCAGAAGCCAAATGGCATCTACTTCTCTTGAGGTAAAGAAGATAGGATGACTAGTTGGGATACTAGCTAAGAGGATGCCTGTTTTTCCTTCATGTAACTAACAACACTTTTTTTGTAGAATAGTAGTCTTTTTTTTTTTTTTTTTTCTTAATTCCACAGTTTGTTGCCATCTTCCTTCTACTTTTGGAATGTCTGTGGTTTAAAGGGTAAACTTCAGAGACATGATGAATATGTAGGGACAGAGTTAAAAAGTGTTATATTTCCCAGCAGATTATATGTTTTTCACCAGCTGTGGCATATTAATCTATCTTAATCCCTGAGCAGTCTGTCATTAGATACCCAAAAGAATCAGACTGTCCTATAAACTAAAATTAAAGATGTAAAATGGATATAATTATGATCAGGTTTTATACTTATGTCAATGCCAATCTAATTCACCTGACCATAAGAACATTGAAATAAATGCATAAAAGTTACTATATATCTTTTGAAGATTTATTTATTTGGGGGGAGCAGAGGAAGAGAGAGAGAATCTTCAAGCAGACTCCCCACTAAGCAGGAAACCCAACACGGGGCTCAGTCCCAGGACCCTGAGATCACGATCTGAGCAGAAACCAAGAACTGGACGCTTAACCAATTGAGCCACCCAGGCACCCTTGGATGTATGTATATATATTTTGAAAACATTTTTTTTTCTCAATAAAACAATTTATGTATGTTGATGAAATTTAAAACAAGGTTGAGGTTAATAAGAGATGCCTAAATTCAGTTTTCTATATTTACCTAATCTCCTTTGTGGACAGAAACTCAAAGACATTTTACTTTTTGAAAATAAATACAATTAGGCATCTAATTAACTCATTTGGTAATTTTTTTCTTTGTGTGGATTAAATTTGTACATGCTGTATATAAAGAGATCATTATTACTGGGAAATTTAAAAATGCAGGATTTTTAAAGACAATGATATAAACAATTACTAGGTTAGGTTATCCCAATAAGGATTTTATTGTACATTATTGAAACATCTTTCTTCAGAGAAGTTTAAGAAAGTTTTGAACATTTTGTAAAAACAAAATAATACATACATACATACATTTGAGTAAACAGATTTTTTTTAATTTAAATTCAATTACCCAATATATTATACATCATTAGTAAACAGAATTTTTTTTTTTTTTAAAGATTTTATTTATTTATTTGACAGAGACAGTGAGAGAGAGAACACAAGCCGGGGGAGTGGGAGAGGGGAGGGAGAAGCAGGCTTCTCGCAGAGCAGGGAGCCCAATGCGGGGCTCGATCCCAGGACCCTGGGATCATGACCTGAGCGGAAGGCAGACAGACGCTTAACGACTGAGCCACCCAGGCGCCCCAGTAAACAGAATTTTTAAAGAACCAAATTTTCAGGTTATATCCAGTCTTTGAGGTGTGGCTATCTCCTAGTTTTTTAAAAGATTTTATTTATTTATTTGACAGAGAGAGAGAGAGAGTGAGAGCAGGAACACAAGGGAGTGGGAGAGAGAGAAGCAGGCTTCCTGCTGAGCAGGGAGCCCAATGTGGGGCTCGACCCCGGGACCTTTGGACCATGACCTGAGCCAAAGGCAGACGCTTAACAACTGAGCCACCCAGGCGCCCCTCAATATCTCCTGTTAGAAATTGTATTTATTAATGACTAAATGATAGAGAATACTCACAAAAACATATAACCAAATTTTGTGTGATTTTTTTTTACACTAAGATTTTTAAGACAAAGTGATTTTATACTCAATTTTTACCAAATGTATTTAATGAAAATGAAATACACAATCTGATCCTAGGTGACATAACTGTGTGTGTGTGTGTGTGTGTGTGTTAGTAATTCAGTCTACTCAGATTAGAACTTTTCACTATGAAACATTTGCTACCATTTTTACCAGGTGGTCATGTGAATAAGTTCAAGCCTATAAAAGTCTGTACAGACAAGCCCAAGTCTTCCTTTCCCAGCTAATGCCAACTCTTAAAGAATTGCCAGTATCATGATATATGACCTATTCTTTTCCTTCAGGCCCTGTAAGCTTTTCTTTCCCATAAGAACTTTTCAAAATGAACACTGAAAACCCACCCGCTCTCATTTAAGTATTATAAAATTTACTACTTTATTTTTTTTGCATGTGTGCGCTTATTTATTTTTTATTATGTTAGTCACCATACATTACATCATTAGTTTTTGATGTAGTGTTCCATGATTCATTGTTTGCATATAACACCCAGTGCTCCATGCAGTACATGCCCTCCTTAATACCCATCACCAGGCTAACCCATCTGCCCACCCCCTCCCCTCTGAAACCCTCAGTTTGTTTCCCAGAGTCCATAGTCTGTCATGGTTCATCTCCCCCTCTGATTTCCCTCCCTTCATTTTTCCCTTCCTTCTCCTAATGTCCTCCCTGCTAGTCCTTATGTTCCACATATAAGTGAAACCATATGATAATTGTCTTTCTCTGCTCGACTTATTTCGCTTAGCATAATCCCCTCCTGTTCCATCCATGTCGATGTAAATGGTGGGTATTCATCCTTTCTGATGGCTTGAGTAATATTCCGTTGCATATATGGACTACATCTTCTTTATCCATTTGTCCATTGAAGATGACACTACAGATAAACGGCTGGTATCCAAAATCTATAAAGAAAACTTCTCAAACTCAACACCCAAAAAACAAATAATCAAGTCAAAAGATGGGCAGAAGACATGAACAGACACTTCTCCAAAGAAGATATATGAATGGCTAACGGACACATGAAAAAATGTTCAACACCATTAGCCATCAGGGAAATTCAAATCAAAACCACACTGAGATACCACCTTACACCAGTTAGAATGGCAAAAATTAACAAGGCAGGAAACAACAAATGTTGGAGAGGCTGTGGAGAAAGGGGAACCCTCTTACACTGTTGGTGGGAATGCAAGTTGGTAGAGCCACTTTGGAAAACAGGATGGAGTTTCCTCAAAAAGTTAAAAGTAGAGCTACCCTACGACCCAGCAATTGCACTACTGGGTATTTACCCCAAAGATTCAAATGTAGTGGAAAGAAGGGCCACATGCACCCCAATGTTCATAGCAGCAATGTCCATAATAGCCAAACTGTGGAAGGAGCCAAGATGCCCTTCAACAAATGAATGGATGAAAAATGTATTACTTAAAAAATAAATGTAATTTTTATTTTGAAAAAAAATTGCAGAAAAGAGGACTGTATACTGAAATTCCATACACCTGTTACTCAGTTTTGACAATTATGCAGGCATTGCTTCATATGTTTAAACCATTCTTCTTTGCTCTCCTGTTTAAAAAATTCCTTTAAATATTTGAAAGTGTAACTCAGGCACCATGGCATCTGACTCCTACTCAGCTACAATGCATATCTATCTATCATCATCATCTGCCTATTTCAATGTATCTATTACTATTATATATATAATGAAAACTTAAAAGGACATTTTCTTACAAAATAACAATGTCATTATCACAACTAATATACTTAATAATTAAAAATTCTATTCTTGGAAGTCTGGTTTAATGAGATACTCAAAAATAACTCTATTCTTGGAAATCTTTGGCTCAATGAGATACTCAAATTCACATGACCTGCGTAGTCATCTTCAGCATGGACAGGTACAGGAGAGAAAATAGAACCTGACAGCAGGGAAGAATCCCATGTGTTTCATCAACAGGCATCCTCACATTAGTCCATATAACGGACCAGGGCCTATTCTCTGTGTCTCTGGGTAAGTCTCATCTAAGGTATGAGAGCATGAGATCATACAAGTAGAAGCTCGAGCCATCCTGGCTCAGAAGCTCCATATTCCAAGGGATCCCAAGTTACAAAAGACACTTCACTCAGGCAAGATCCAAGCTCTGGTTGCCCCATAATGTATTTACGATACATTCCTAGAATTCTTCAATGAGATGCAATCTACCAATCTTAGGATGACTTTGCTATTAAACAGTATTGCCAGGAACAGAGCTGACATTTCATTTTTACTGGGCTTCTGGGAGAGAAGAGCTAGAAACATTTTGAACCAAGGTCAATTTTTCATGTAAAAGGGGAAAAGGATTTTTGACCTTTTACTCAGAGTTCACCTACAAACACTAATCCCTTTGACATAAAAAAGCAAGTCAATACACAATTGACCACCAGGATTTGAACTATCAAAAGGGTATTAGTATCTCCTCCATTCCGAGATCAATTGGACTTTATGTGGGGGGGAAGGATAATTAATTTTACAGTGTCTTTTTTATCCTGATGATCATGAGGCAAATTTACATTAAAAAACCGCTAAATGAAAGTGTAGAACACAACAAGCAGAGAGCAGTAAATCTTTTGTTGTATCCCCTTTAACACAAGTGTCTTTCAAATATAACATCAGTCAATCTGGTTTCATCAAATCTGAAGGCACAGTTACAACCCTGTCAAAAAAAGAACACTATTATTCTTCTGGTATGGCACTTAAAACTCAAACTGCAATACCAAACTTTATATTGGGTACAGGGCTAAATCAGTGTATAAATTTAGTATTTAGGGATTATTCTATAGGTGCAGCCTTGGCACTCCTAAATTTAGCAGTAGAAATTCCCATGCAGCTGCAGAAATGCCTCCATATTACTGTCACTGCCATCCTAAGCATTGTTCAGGGCATGGTTGGGACACACCCCACACAAGGGGATTAGGATGTTCCACAAAGATGTATCTTTGTAGTACTAGAATTTTGGCAAGTTGCTGCTGATGCCAGTGAACTCTCTTTAGATGTCAGACCATCATGTAGTCTTCCTAGCATTATGTTCTAGCACACAGCATTTTTCTTGGTTCTTCTGGTCTCCAGCACAGTGGGGCTTAGAGGTGCTTTTCCATAAAGTGGAGCCTCAGGACAATTGCAGCCAACATACTAGCTCTGACCCCTTGAACTGTCTGCAGTTATAGTCACAAAAAAGGGGTCTACAAGTTTGAGCACCCACTTTGGCCCCTCAGTTCATGATTTGACCTGTTATCTACTGTAATCTCCACAGATGGCATCGATGCACTTGCATCAATGCAGAGTCACACCTGCCAGCCAAGTTGCAGCTGAATTACTGGCCAAGTCAGTATCAGAGCTGATGGGGTCACTGGGCAGGATTTCTTCTCAGTATAAATTTGCTTTACTCCAGTTTTCCTTCATTCCCCCAAATGGGAATATCTATCTCTTGTCACATGCTACAGAATTTTACCACTACATTTAGATGGATTGACCCCCACCTTAGGCATTAGTGTCTTACTGTCATCAAGTTCCCAATTTAGTTTTTCTAATAACACTATGTCTCAGCCAAATATGGTTGATTATCTAAAAGTCTAGCCCATGGGGCGCCTGGGTGGCTCAGTCGGTTAAGCATCTGCCTTCGGCTCAGGTCATGATCTCAGGGTCCTGGGATTGAGTCCCGCATCAGGCTCTCTGCTCTGCGGGAAGCCTGCTTCTCCCTCTCCTTCTGGTGCTCCTCCTGCTCTTCTCTCTCTGTGTCAAATAAATAAATAAAATCTTTAAAAGAAGTCTAGCCCACTGCTGATACTTTTTTGTAGGATTAACTCTGGGTGGCCATGGGCTCAATTACACAGTCAAACTCACAAGATCCAAATAGGCCACTTTGGGCAGAAGTTTCCCTCAGAAGGGCACGTGGCCAGAAACAGTATCATTGCAAAGGAATCCCATGTAGCAGTGTGGGTTAAGGCCATTTTCTTCAGTGGTTGTTCTCAGGGGTAAAGCCATTTTTCAGCGACTGTTCTTTAGGCCTCCAGCCATGTAATAGCACAGGTGAAAAAGGACAAGTCACATCAATTAAAGAAAAAAATGCTAGCTTAGATTTTCAGTGTTCCAAATAGGAGACAACTCTGTAACATTGGTGTGTGTGCATGGCCCAAATGGGTCCTGAAACAGAACACACCCAGTTGGAAAAGTAACCTCATGGAGCAAGACTGAAGTCTCTCTCCAGGTACTTAAAATTCACTCACAGTCATCTCAGTCCAGGTGAAGAATCTCTACCATGGGTAATTTTTAGCGTAAGCAATATTGCCTGAAAACACAGCTAACGTTTTACCTTTATCAGGTTTTCAGGGAAATATAACTAGAAGCTTCTTAACTGAGGGACATTTTTTTTTTCATGTAAAAGAAGATCGATTTTATAAATTAATTACACAAAGCAATTTATTTATATTTTAAATTTTGTATCCAGGCCATCATTTTTTTGTTTGTTCCAATAAGAAAAGGAAAAGGAAGTTTCTTATAGCCAGAATTACAAGCTGCTTAGATTGTTGTGGTCTCCCAAGAACTACTGCAACTTTTTCTTCTACTTATTAATGGGAAGCCCACCATCTTACCAAGATAGAGATAAGGAATGCCTGTGTTGTCCTGATAAGATGACCCAGAGCCCAAGAATAGCCCTCTAACCTCCAACTCACTTTACTAGTATTACAGAATTGAAATACTGCCCATTAAAATGGCCAATGATAGCAATTTCATTTGTCAATCCTCACATTTAATATAGTTGATTCTCTATGTTTAGAAAGCAGTGATGCCTTTAGTAAAGTCAGCTATTCATTGCATTTTTGACAGTAAGTATAATCTAGGAATTCTTAAGGTATGTGTTTTATATGTGTGTGTGTGTGTGTGTGTGTGTGTGTGTGTGTGTGTGTGTGTGTTTCCCTCTCCCTTGGAATTGTATTATGTGTTAAGAATTGTGGTAGATGCTAGAGATATGAAGGTGGCTAAGAAAGACTTAGTCTCTGCCTTCATGGCATGTAGAATGAAATGAGGTAATGCAAATGTAATTGGCATTCTACATGTGAGATCCAGGGTGCTGCTGGTTGAGAGGAACATACCCACTGAATGAACAACAGAGATTTGAGGTCCCTCCTTTTAAAATAAGTTCACTTTCCTTCTTTACCTAATCACTTCTTAGACTTTCTTAACAGCAATCTAAAACGTAAAATCCAGGATTATAATAGATTGCTTTTAGGTTATAAATATTCTCTCTGCGAGGCAAATATATGGTCTATTCTTAAATCTGTCTACATAAACCAGTTAAATTTGATATATGATAAATTACTCTTTTATTTTTTAAAAGGATTTATTTATTTTAGAGAGAGAGCATGAGTGGGAGGGGCAGAGGGAGAGGGATCTAGAGAATCTCACCAGACTCCTTGCTGAGTGTGGAGCCCGACAGTGGCTGGATCTCATGATCCTGAGATCACGACCTGCACCAAAACCAAGAGTTAGATGCTTAACTGACTGAGCCACCCAGGTGCCCCAATAAATTACTCATTTTTAATAACTAATGGCTGCTTCTTTTTTGGTGAGTTGGAGAATATCTTTAAATTTTGTTTTGTTTTTTAAGAAATGTATTTTTCTAGCAAAGTCTTAAATATTGGAGAATGATTTTCTTGTTTTTGAAATAAAACCTCTGAATACACTTCTTGGATGATTTTTTTTCTTAACACTTTAGGGAGCATAAAAATAGTGCATAACAGTAACATTACTTTTTTATAAACAAAAAACTGTGTGTGTGTATTTATGTTGGTCTCAGGTTTTCTTTCCTATTTTTCATTTCTGTGTATTGAAAAAAAATGTTTTACCAGGAGCCAAAAAAATAACTTCTGAGACATTTCTTTATTACCTTTTAGGATTTAGTCATGCAAAGAAGTTTGAGAGTACTTCTTTTTTCACTTAACTCTAATGTTCTATATATATTTGATATATCATCAAAGTAAGTCACAAGGATCTTTATTCATTAATTTAGCTAGACTCTTTTAAAACCATTAAATATCTACATTAAAGATTATGAAAAATCTGGAAAGTTTTCTTCTATCATATCTTTTATTATTTCTTTCTTTCTTTTTTTTTTTTTTTTTTGACCAGGTTTCATTTTTGAAAAAAACAATTATCTTTGTGTTGGCTTTCTATTCTTTGACCTAATAGACAAAATTACACTCTTCTCTGAAGATGTTCCCATGCTAATTTTGGGAGACAGTCCCAATGTGTTACCCATTTTATCCTTTGTGACTTTCAGTTGGGTATTTAAAAATGACATTCTTTTACCTATCTATCATCAAGTTTTCTATCAGTTCAAAAGTCTTTTTATAGTTCCAGTCTCCTCATTTTACACTATTTCATTGTCCTTTCTTATTCTTTGCAATTATGAGCTTATTTTTTGCTTTTTCATTTTAGCCTATCTTGTCTTAGAGAATAGAACTATTCTTTTTCTACTCTTCCTTACTTATCATGTTTGCCTCTACACATTTGAGAATATTGAAAGTTCTCAAACTTGATTTCTGGATCTCTAATCAAATCCCTTTCAGAGATATAATATTTCTCTGAATCTCCCAACCATACTTTTCTCCCTAATTCTGAACAACTGCTCTATTGAACCACAAGTCCAGATTGAGTGCTTTCAATTTGATGAGTGACTCACTGGTTTCTGTTGTTTTGGCAATTGAGACGTTCATTACCTGGTCTTATATTATCTCTGGGCACCAGGTTAATGTACAGAGTTTCTAGTACAAGTGTCTTTTTTCTAGTAAGCTTTTCCGTAATACCTTCTCCTTTAGTCTTTTGTTTTTACTATAAAGTTCTTCCCTGGGCAACTTCATCTATTTTCATGGACTTCATTTCCACCTTCATGTTAATGGCTTCTAATCTTCATCTCTATTATTTTCTTGAACCATGAGTTCCTTGTTAAATATCTCTACTGGGGTGTTCCCAAAATATCACCAGCACAGTCTGAAATAGAACTATGGTCCCTTTTACAAATGTTCCCACCTTGTAGTAAGTTGTATCACGTGATATGGGGATACCATTTACCTTTCCCTATTAGTCTTTATCTTCATTGTCTGATTCTGAATATCATGCATAGTAATTAGGGTGCTTGCAACTTCTGTAAAAAAAAACATTCAGTCACACATTATGTTCATCAAGGGTCATAAAAAAACAAACTTGCACTTAAAATTAATTTTTAAAGATTTTATTTATTTATTCATTCATTCATTCATTCATTTATTTATTTTCCAATGAGAAAGATAGTACAAGCAGGGGAAGCATCAGAGGGAGGGGGAGAAGCAGGCTCCCACTGAGCAGGGAGGCCAACTCAGGGTCAGGAACCCAGGATCATGACCTGAGCTGAAGGCGGACGCTTAACAGAGTCACCCAGGCACCCCTGAAATGATTTTTATTGGAAAAAAAATAAACTAAATGATTTTATTACAAATATAAAAGGTTAAAACTTAAAATATGTAAAAGGTTAATACACTGTTAAATTTCTATTTGTGTCTTAAGAGAAAATTCAGTATAATTGGAGTGTCTTATCTAATTGTTTGAATGATCTCCTTAAGTACAAAAGAGATACAGAAAGTAAATGAGATTACTCTTCATCTAATTCTTTCATTTCCCTTCCTCTGAGAAAGTCCTGCCTCTAGTCTGGGTCTGCAACTGTGTCTTTCTGTGATTCCTTTGTCTTTCTTTTCCTGCAACTTTTAGTAAGACCCTTAAATCCAGACCAAAAAAAAGCTGCATCTTTTGCCTCCTTCATATACATGTTTAATGACCTATGATAAAGTAATCATTGTAACTTAATAATTAGAGACATGAAAAACGCAATTATCACTTAATGTGCCCCCTAGTTCATACGATTAAAATGAAGACATGTCATATCCATTGGGATCTAAGGTAAGACTTAATAAATACTAAATTAAATGCCAAATTAAACCCAGAAGCCAAAGAGCTGCAGTCCTTCCACAAGTAAAATGTTTATGTAAACATTTCATATTTGATTTTGTATATTGATCCTTGTCTCATAATAAACACAAAACTAATTTACAGAAGAATCATTTTATACATTGTTATACTTATTAACTCAGTTAAGTCTTCTCTGGCTTGGTTACTTCAAAGAGAAAGTTAGTTTCAAAATTATCAGATGGATTAGATCAAATTAGTGTTACTTCGTATGTAGTAACAATGAGGGGATTAATCTTGGAGTGAAATTTAGATGTATGATTACTGCAGAACTTGAAGAGCATATTTTAAAACGTAGACATATATAAAAGTTTCATGATTTTTTTTTTTTTTTTGAGTCTACTCTAGTTGCCATAAAATTTTGCTAAATTTCACCCTTTACATGCTTGATGGTTCCAGCTGGGTGCAATCATGAGCTATGCTAACTGCATTTCTTCAGGATACTTAAATAATCACATTTTATGTGAGCATATTGTCATGAGAGACAAAAAAGAAATGATAACCATATGAGTGCCAATTTTTGTTCTTAAAAATAGGTTGCTACTTACATAAATCATTAAAAGAAATAGTATACTTTTTAATTGCAAGACACAAATCTGTTAGAATTTTTCTCAAATGTCACCCTGATTTCCCTTTTCTGCCCCATCTCCAGTTATAAATACTCCTTCTTACACAGTTTTAAGTACATTTCCTCCCCACTCCAGCTGTAAGTATTTTTTCTTTTCTTTGAATTTAATTGCATTTATCGCAAATTTAAAAACAAGTAAATATAAATGCAAACAATGATTAACATGGTCACTTAATTTCTCTGTTGCTAATACTGACCTATTTGAGTGCAAATCATTATTTTTCCATTTTATAATATCTAGCACATAGCTAATTACATTTGTAGGTTTTCAAAGTTGGGTCTAAATTAAACTGGAAACATTTGGGATTATTCCCTTTGTTTAGTCTGTAAACATGTCTATTCCTTCATTCCTGTAGTCATTGTTTTTTTAGTATGAATTAATTATTAGTTATTAAAATATATTTTAGTGTTCTCTTCTACTGTGTGATACAATTCAAATTTAAAAAGCCACTTCATTTTCATCCTACATCTTCATATTTTAGGTTTTTTTTCCAATGTGAACTGCAGAGATTATTTGATCTCATTCTACATATTAAGAATATGAGAGCCAGAGAGGTAACTTCCTAAAGGCCACACAATTTGTTAACAAATGTAGTTTATAATCTTTCATTTTTTTCTCATGTCTCCCACAGTAATTAATGTCATTTTAATTATAATTCCTGCTTTATAAATGTGTCAACTGATTGCTAGAATGATTCCCACTTTTAAATTATTAAGATTATTTAGCAGGTTTGTTATATTGTCCTGGTTATTTGTGCTATAATGTAATATTAGTGTTCTGTTTTAAGAGGAAAAAAAATTGCTAAAGATGAATTTAGTTGGAAACAGCATCACATTTTAAGCTTAAATCCCAAATAGTTATTAATGTTAATCTTATCCTTCACTTCAAAGTTTATTTTATTTTCCCTCCAAATAAATTCTGAAATTTAGTCCTAATGATTAAAATAATGATGGCTTAATATTTTTTTTTTACTATTTTTCTAAGAGCATTCATTAATATAGTCTACTTATTTAAAATACCTATACTGCATTTACTTTTGTTTAAACCTATGCAGATGAGAGACACCGTAACATATCCCACCATATAAGTCCTATGTGATGACCTGTTACCCCTTATGTGAAACCAAAATGTTTCCTTTTCCAGTTACTTTTCACAGCAAGTCAGGCTAAAAACTTATTAGTGTAGATGGATTCTTGAACACCAAAATCAGGGGCTGAAGAAGTGAAAGAAGAGGAAGAAAAATGATTAATAGAGTAGTTAGTTTTTCTCTCTGTAAGACTGAAATATAGGATTTGTTTAAATCTTTTTCCCCTGGGGCGCCTGGATGGCTCAGTCCTTAAGCGTCTGCCTTCAGCTCTGGTCATGATCCCAGGGTCCTGGGATGGAGCCCCAGGTCAGGTTCCCTGCTCAGAGGGAAGCCTGCTTCTCCCTCTCCCACTCCCCCTGCTTGTGTTCCTTCTCTCTCTCTATTTCTGTCAAATAAATAAATTAAAAAATAAAAAATAAAATAAATAAATCTTTTTTCCCTAAGTGAGGTTTTTATTAAAAAACCTTAAAAGTGTTTTTTCTTTTTAGATAATCCAGTATTTTTTAAAACTGAAGAATAAAGTAATTGAAATTACTTAGAAGTGTATTTTTTTATATTATTTTCAATTTCCATTGATGAATAGTTAAGAGGTTTTAGTTTCAGTGAAATTCATTTTATTCCACGTAAATAATAAAGCCTATCTATTAAACACACATATATTTTATTTGCTCTTATAAACCAAAAATACTGGATGTGCCAGGATCAGGGAATATGTAATTTAATATATATAAAAAGCAATCACAATTCAGGGAAATACAACAAAGACACACAATTTATTATGTCCTCATATTTTTCCTGGAGTTTCCTGGTAGCAAAAGACAAAAGAGAAATGCATTTAGATGAGTATACCTTATCAGTAAGTAGGAGACATACAATTATTTAGGTTTAACAAATGTTTCTTTTTGACTAATTCTCACATATAAGTTAAATTAAAAACTGGTTATTTGTACACTGTCTTCCTTAATCAGTCACATTGATCTTCTGTGGATTCAGAATTGATGTTATTGCCACTACCTTACTTTGCCCTCATAACTCCTTGGAAATCTCTCTGAAGTTAACCATAATTATAGTGGATTATAATCGCTTGTTTTGGTCCATTTTCTCTCCTAGGTTGTGAGCTATTCTAACTTAGTATCTTTCATAGAACTTAAACTATTTCCTGACATATGTGAAAGTACAATAAATGTTTAGTAAATAAATAATAAATGAAAGGAAAAGAGGAAGATAGAGGGAAGGAGGGAGGGAGTATATAGTGTGTGTATATACATATAGTATACACATTTTTATATCATCTATATGTTATACGTGTATATAACATATATGTTATGTATAGTGCATCTATATATGTGCATAGGATATATATATATACACATACACTACATACATATAGTATACACATTTTTATATCATCTATATGTTATACATGTATATAACATATATGTTATGTATAGTGCATCTATATATGTGCATAGTGTGTATATATATATATATACACACACACTATATATATGTATATAATTAGATTCATTATATATGTGTATATATTTACCTATATTACATATAAATTATTTTGGAAATTCCCAATTACTTTGCTTACCCCAACACACTGGACTTTTATTATCAGGCTAAGTTTTAATGCTTCAGAATACTTAGTGCTTCATGTGTGCAGTTTATTTTCACAACCTCTATATATTCCTGCTTTAAGCAATAGAATCAACATAAACTTATTTTGTGTGTGTTGTCTTTTCTCTGGAATAAAGTTTCCAAAGAGAGTAACCAGATATAAAAATATGTGCAAAGGGCAGGAATAAACCTTAAACTATATGTATATACACAAATACTATATACTAATCTACTATATACTATTGTGCACTATTATATACTATATATTATATATGCCATATGAGTATATAGTACATATAGACTATATTATATTGTATACTATATTTAGTATATACTATATATAACACTATATATGTGTGTATATACTATTAACCATGAGTTTTATTTTATTTACTTTTGTTTGTTTCAAGTTTTTATTTAAATTCTAGTTAGTTAACATAGAGTATAATATTGGTTTCAGGAGTAGAATTTAGTGATTCATCACTTACATATAACACCCAGTGCTCATCACAAGTGCCCTCCTTAATGCCCATCAGACATCTAGCCCATCCCCGACCCACCTCTCCATCAACCATTTGTTCTCTATAGTTAAGAGTCTCTTACAGTTTGTCTCCCTCTCTTTTTTTTTCCTTCCCCTATGTTCATCTGTTTTGTTTCCTAAATTCTACATATGAGTGAAATCATATGGTATTTGTCTTTCTCTGACTTATTTTGCTTAGCATAATACACTCTAGCTCCATCTATGTTGTTGTAAATTTCATTCATTACTCATTCTGAGTAATATTTCATTGTGTGTGTGTGTGTATATATATACATACATATATGTGTGTGTGTGTGTGTGTGTGTGTATATATATATATATATATCGTATCTTTATCTGTTGATCAGCTGATAGGCATTTGGGCTCCTTCCATAATTTGGCTATTGCTGATAATGCTGCTCTAAACATCAGGGTGCATGTGCCCCTTGGAATCAATATTTTTGAATCCTTTGGATAAATGCCTAGTAGTGTAATTGCTGGATTCTAGGGTAGTTCTATTTTTAACTTTTTGAGGAACCTCCATATTGGTCTCTAGAGTGGCTACACCAGTTTGCATTCCCACCAACAGTGTAAGATGGTTCCCCTTTTTCCACATCCTTGCCAACATCTGTTGTTTCCTGTGTTGTTAATTTTAGCCATTCTGACAGGTGTGAAGTGGTATCTCATTGTAGTTTTGATTTGCATTTTCGTGATGATGAGTGAGGTTGAGCATCTTTTCATGTGTCAGTTAGCTAGCTGGATGTCGTCTTTGGAATAATGTCTATTCATATCTTCTGCCCATTTCTTAACTGGATTATTTGTTTTTTGGGGTGTTGAGTTTTTTATAAGTTCTTTATATATTTTGTATACTAACACTTTGTCAGATATATCATTTGCAAGTATCTTCTTCCATTCTGTACGTTGCTTTTTAGTTTTGTTGATTGTTTCTTTTGCTGTGCAGTACCTTTTAATCTTGATGAAATCCCAGTAGTTCATTTTTGCTTTTGTTTCTTTTGCCTCTGGAGATGTATCTAGTAAGAAGTTACTGTGGCTGAGGTCAAAGAGGTAACTGTCAGTGTTCTCCTCTAGGATTTTGATGGTTTCCTATCTCACATTTAGGTTTTCCCATCCATTTTGAATTTATTTTTGTGTATGATGTAAGAAAGTGGTCCGGTTTCATTCTTCTGCATGTTGCTGTCCAGTTTTCCCAATGCCATTTGTTGAAGAGACTGTCATTTTTCCACGGGATATCCTTTCCTGCTTTGTCAAAGATTAGTTGACCATATAGTTGTGGGTCCATTTCTGGGTTCTCTATTCTGTTCCATTGTTCTTTGTGTCTGTTTTAGTGCCAGTACCATACTGTCTTGATAACTACAGCTTTGTAATAGAGCTTGAAGTCCGGAATTGTGATGCCTCCAGCTTTGCTTTTTTTTCAGGATTTCTTTGGCTATTTGGAGTCTTTTGTGGTTCCATACAAATTTTAGGATTGTTTGTCTTAGCTATGTGAAAGTGTTGATGGTAATTTGATAAGATTGCTTTAAATGTGTAGATTGCTTTGGGTGGTGTAGACATTTTAACAATATTTTTCTGATCCATGAACATGGGATGTTTTTCCATTTCTTTGTGTCATCTTCAGTTTCTTTCATAAGTATTTTATAGTTTTCTGAGTACAGATCTTTTACCTCTTTGGTTAGGTTTATTCCTAGGTATCTCCTGGTTTTTGTTACAATTGTAAATGGATCATCCCTTGATTTCTCCTTCTGTAGCTTCATTATTGGTGTATAGAAATGCAACAGATTTCTGTCTGTTGATTTTGTATCCTGTGACTTTGCTGAATTCATTTTTCAGTTTTTTGTGGAGTCTTTCAGGTTTTCTACAGAGTGTCATGTCATCTGTGAATATGAAAGTTTGACTTGGTCCTTGCCAATTTGGATGCCTTTTATTTCTTTTTACTGTCTGATTGCTGAGGCAATATGTTTACTATGTTAAATAACATAGGAGTAAGAGTGGACACCCTGTCTTGTTCCTGACTAGAGGAAAAACTCTCAGTTTTTCCCCATTGAGGATTATATTAACTCTGGGTCTTTCGTATATGGCCTTTATCATGTTGAGGTATGTTCTCTCTATACCTACTTTGTTGCAGGCTTTTATCAAGAGTGGATGTTGTACTGTGTCAGATGCTTCTTCTGCATCTATTGAGAGGATCATATGGTTCTTATCCTTACTTTTATTAATGTGGTGTATGAGGTTGATTGACTTGTGAATATTGAACCACCCTTGAAGCCCAGGAATAAATTCCACTTGATCGTGGTGAATTATTCCTTTAATGCACTGTTGGATTTGATCTGCTAGTATCTTGTTCAGAATTTTTGCATCCATGTTCATCAGGGATATTGGCCTATAATTCTTCTTTTTAGCAGGGTCTTTGGTTTTAGAATCAAGATAATGCTAGCCTTATAGAATGAATTTAAAAGTTTTCCTACCACTTCTACTTTGGGGGACAGTTTGGGAAGAATAGGTATTAACTCTTCTTCAAATGTTTGGTAGAATTCCCCTCAAAACTGGCTTTGGACTTGTGTTTGCTGGGAGATTTTTGATTACTGGTTCAGTTTCTTTGCTGGTTTTTTGCTTGTTCAAATTTTCTATTTCTTCCTTTTTTGGTTTTGGTAGTTTATATATTTCTAGGAATTTATCCATTTCTTCCAGATTACCCAATTTGTTGACATAAAATTTTTTACAATATTCTCTTATAATTATTTGCATTCCTGTGGTGTTGGTTGTGATCTCTCCTCTCTCATTTGTGATTTTATTTATTTGGGTCCTTTCTCTTTTCTTTTTGATAAGTCTGGCTAAGGGTTTATCAATTTTATTAATTCTTTTAAAGAGCCAGTTCCCAGTTTCATTGGTCTGTTCTACTGGTTTTTATTTGTTTCTATATTATTTTTTTCTGCTCCAATCTTTATTATTTCCCTTATGCTGGCTTTAGGCTTTATTTGCTCCTTTCCTAGCTCCTTTAGGTGTAAGGTTAGATTGTGTATTTGAGACTTTTCCTACTTCTTGAGGAAGGCCTGTATTGCTCTGTACTTCACTCTTAGGACTACTTTTGCTGCATCCCAAATGTTTTGGACTGTTGTGTTTTCATTTACATTTGTTTCCATATATTATTTTTAACTTCTTCTTTAATTTCCTTGTTAACCCATTCATTCTTTAGTAGGACATTCTTTAATCTTCATGTATTTGTGGTCTTTCCAAATTTTTTCTTGTGGTTGACTCCAAGTTTCATAGTGTTGTTGTGGTTGGAAAATATCCATGGTTTGATCACAGTCTTTTGTACTGGTTGAGGCCTGATTTGTGACCCAGTATGTGATCTCTTCTGGAGAATATTCCATATGCACTCAAAAAGAATATGTAATCTGCTGCTTTAGAATGAAATATTCTGAATATATCTGTCAAGTCGGTCTGGTCCAGTGTGTCATTCAAAGTCATTGTTTCCTTGTTGATCTTCTGCTTAAATAGTCTGTCCATTGCTGTGAGTGGGGTGTTAAAGTCCCCTACTATTATTGTGTTATTATCAATGAGTTTCTTTATGTTTGTAATTAATTGATTTATATATTTAGATGCTCCCAAGTTGGGGACAACCATGAGTTTTAAATTTCTAACATTGAGCTTTAGTCAAAGAAATTATTTAGAAGGCTACTAACTGTGTAAAAATAAAATGTAAGAAAATGGACATGTACATAATAAAATAATCCAGTGTTTAAAAATCCAGGAGAAATGATAGAAAATGTTGATCTTAAATTGCCAGAAGAAATAAAATAAAACAGGTAGTACTTTTTATAAGGCAATAAATTAATTACTGTCAATGTTCAGTATCATTTAGCCATTATCCCTGATTTTTCCAAAAGAAAAATAGCTTCAGAAATTCTTACCACATGAAATCAATGATGAATTTTATGGTGAAGATATTTTAGTGGAAATGTTTCACTGCAAAAGTATTTGAAAACTGCAGACTCAATTCTAAAGTAAAAAGCCATGGACAGTATTGAAAGTTTGGGGATTAAATATTAATGGGCATGCCTACTGTGTAGGCATGTGTTTGTGTGTGTGTGTGTTCATTACTTCATTTTAAAGGAACTTTCAAAATTAGAATTAATAAAAGTGTCTGGTCAATGGTGAATGAAGGTAGTTTAACAAATTCGGCTTCCCTGCTTATTAAACGTAAGCAAAGGAAGGATCATTTTATTTATATAATACATTTGCCAAAATTGACACTGAAAACAAGAGAGTAGTATCATTTTTCATTTCTACAGTAGGCAGATATACATGTATATTTGTTTCCCTTTTTTCAGAAAATTTGTTATAATTAAAATATTAATGCATTAGCATTTTCTTCTCATACTGTAATATTTGTTTCTATATTATATTTAGCTTTGTGAGTACTTTCTTACTTTATATGTATGTTTATTTGTATACAAGAAGTTAAAATTCACTTTACATTTTCTGGCCATCATAACTTCACTTCGTGATTATTAGTGGGAATAACTGTCATATAAAGGAAGGAGTGATAAAAATTGATCTCTTCCTGTGTCAGATATTCTAGGAGTGTCGCTATATTTTAAAACAGTTTCATAACTTTACACACACACACACACACACACACACACACACACGGGATCCATATAACAGTACTACTAGGTCTCCCTATATTCTTTGTTTTCTGATTCCCATAATAGCACTTCACAGTATCAGCTCTTACTTCCCATGTTTGTCCTGATTTGCATGCAGATTTGCACACTCATGTCATCTTGAGCAAAGCTATAGTTTTCTGAAAGTGAACGAGGATACTTTTAGCCTTGGACTTAGCAAAAGAATGTTGTTGGTTTTATTCACAGATGAAGGAGAGACAGAAAAGAACACAATTCTATTACATTTGAGGAAAGGAAAACAAGTACTGTTACCCAGAAGATGGGGTCTATAAAGAACACATGTATTAAGATACTGGGAAACAATGGTAAACTGTGGGAGGTGTGGGACCATACACAGCTTTTTCCTTCTCTGTTTTGGCTTCTTCTGCTGAGCCATCTGATCCATGAGGACAAAGATCATGCCTGTCTTTTTCACCATGTAACCTCTAGTGGATGTCCTTTTTCTCATTTGTATGTGCCTCAAATGTCCTTCTTTAGTGATCTCCTTCCTATAATCTGAACCCTGTCTGCCCTGCTCCCCTGGCCCCATCATCTGAAGGGTGGGCACACGCTCTAAGACAAGTTGGCTAGAACCCCACTCATAGAGATTGAAGACCTCCAGAACTCGTTTTGAGGATATGGCAGCCCCATAAAGACACAAGCATCTGCTATGTGCCTATGCTTTCTGAGAGTCAGTTATTTCTCCCTTTTAGTGTGTAATATATTCAGAATCCTTCTGGTCATTTCCCCTTCATTTTTATTAATGCTGCAGAGTTGATTTCTGTTGCTCATAAATAAAAAAAAAAACAGGGGTGGGGGGTTGCCTGGGTGGCTTTGTTGGTCAAGTGTCTGACTTTGGCTCAGATCATGATCTCAGGGTCCTGGAATGGAGCCTCATGTCATCATGCTCTGCACTCAGCAGGAAGTCTGTTTGTCACTCTGTCCCTCCCCCACTCATGCTCCCTCTCTCTCTTTCTCAAATAAATAAATAAAATCTTAAAAAAAGAGAGAGTTTATATAAACATCAACTAGCACAGTGCCTGAAACATGGGCTGCATTTAATAAATATTTGCGGGATGGATGGATGGATAGATGGATGGATGGTTGAACAAATTGATTTTCTTCCCTGATCTGTCAACATACTGATCTGAGAGAAACCAAGACTGCTAACAAACTTGAACTTGAAAATTCAAAGCCCTTAGCTTGTCCAAGGCTGGGAAAATTTCTGCTAGAGAAACCAGAAATAAATTTCTGTCTACATGAACCTGACTTGGATAAAATGGCATTAAATAATCACTAGAAAAATGTTTATAACTGGAGTATAAGAAATCCCTCACATGAATGAGTGAATTTATCCTGGAAGCAATGTGTACAGCTATTGCATTTTCTCTATGAAGCTCGTGGTAAAAACCTGGCAAGTTTGTGTCTGGCCATTTTCAACTATTGTTGTAAACTGAGTTAGAGGTCCTGGCCATGTGGAAACCTGGTGCCATCTCAGCCTCAAGTCTTTTTCCAATGTACCATTTTATAATTTTGAGGAAAGTCATAGCACTTTGCACCTGGGAACATGACTATAGTAGAAGAGTACAATTTATACATTCCTTATATTCTTAAAGGGGCTTGCTCCCACCTAAATTACTCTCTGCTTGATTATTAGCAATATCACTGAGGTGAAATGAACTTCACTTCCTTTTATAAATACTTCTCCAAGGAAAACATATTTTAATATGTTTAAAAGTCAATTAAAATATCTGAAGTATTTTTACTTCATAGCCCTTTTGAGGAAATATATTTAAAGTGCTTCTCCAAGTAATGATCCCATTTTGACTTTACAGCAGTGTGTCTGTGAAGAATATAATATTCACTGTTCAATGACTAGTGTTACATAAAATGTAAATACAAGCTTATTTAAATGCAGCGATTAACATAAAAATGGTTCACTCTAGTGTGCATTGGGGGAAAAGTAAACATATAAAGAAGTAAATTTACATTGATTGACTCAGAGGTACCTCTTGTAATGTGATAACAATTTAAAAAACATTCCCCCATAATTCAAGTATTCGGAATATGGTTAGGTGTAATCCAATTAATGTAATGTACATGGCATTTTAGATTCATTTCAAAGTGGCAGTACATATTAAAGAACTGACACTAAAACAAACAGCCTCAAATTTTTATAACATTCCTTTGTAGCAGTTTCTGAAAAGATTTAATGTTACTGAATGTTTAGCCATCAAATTCTTACCAAGTTATAGGATGGAAAAAAAAATAAAAGTGTTAAAGAATAAAAGCTAGTATAAATTCCTGTATTAGTGAAATTTCTGGGTTCCAGTGTAAGTCAAGAAACCCAGGAGGTTATAAGCAAATATTTACTTCTGCTGAGTAAAATGTAAGCCAAAGATTAGGCCCTGCCAAAGGCTAGAGACAAAGAAACATGTTATAGATAATTTGCATACACTCATTCAATGTGCAAATTTAGATGCTGGAAATGAAGCAAGTGGACATTGACAAGGCTTGCTTGTGTATGTTATGTGGAATGGGCAAAGCCCTAGCAACGTGTCTTACATTTGATTAGAAAGCATTATTTCTAAAGGTGTCAATTCAGTTCTCCCCTCCCCTCCTTCCCTTCCTTCCTTCTTCCCTTTCTGTCTGTTCTTTCTTTATCCTACATCTTCCAAATCTCTGTCTTTCATTCAGTCTTTTTCTTTCTCTCTCTGTCTCTCTCAGTGTGTCTTTCTCTGTCTCTCTGTCCCATGAGAATTTGTATTAGTGGATAGGGCAGTTTACACTAGGATATAACAGTTTTATTTTTGTTTTGTTTATTTTGCTTTTCTGTGATGTCTTTGTAGATCCAGTGCAGGTTGTCTGGGTCTTTACTCTGACTCTGGGTCTTTCCTCAAACCAACAGAGGTGCTGCCATTTGGACTGTGCTAACTGCCACGGGAAAGGAAGAACAGGAGTGGGGGCAGAGCTCAGCTTTTAGATGTCATAAAACACTGAAACAGCACTTGCCACTTCAACTCACATGATGTCGGCCACTGTTTCTATTACACTAAGCATTTTTTTATGCCTCGTTTTATGGAATTTTAACACTTATCACATAAGGCTCTTTTTAATGTTATATTTTGTTATATTAAGTTCCTGTTCGATTGCATTGTGGTTAGAGAGTATGATATGTACTATCAGATTTTTAGTATTTGTTGAGATTGTATTTTGGCCTTTTACATGCAGACTGTAAATTTGTGTGTGTGTCTAAATGTAGATGAATTCTCTAATAACTGATAAATGGTTCTGTTAAAGTCTTTTAAGATCAAACTCGATGACTGTTTTGTTTCCATTTCCTTACTGGAAAGTTGAGATATCATTTCTTATGAACCAAAAGAGCCCCATCTTCCAACCCTGACTCAAGGTGTATGATCATTTTCCACTTTGATTCTAAGTATTCAATGTTTTCTTTTTAACACAGTGACTAAGACCTCTATATAATTAAACATTAAAACCCACTACTCCCTTTTTTTTTAAAGATTTTATTTGAGAGAGGCAGAGAGCATGAGCAGGGGGAGGGGCAGAGGGAGAGGCAGAAGCAGACTCCCCGCTGAGCAAAGAGCCCAACGTGGGGCTCAATCCCAGGACCCTGAGATCATGACCCAAGCCTAAGGCAGATGCTTAGGTGCCCCTAAAACCCACTACTATTTTTTTAGAGGTTTAAATTATTTATTTGTTTGTTTGTTTATTTATTTATTTTTTATTATGTGTGTTAGTTACCATACAGTATTTTGATGTAGTGTTCTATGATTCATAGTGCTCATTACAACATGTGCCCTCCTTAATACCCATCACCGGGCTACCCCATCCCCCCACCTCCCTCCCCTCTGAAACCCTCAGATTGTTTCCCGGAGTCCATAGTCTCTCATGGTTTTTTTGTTTTGTTTTGTTTTTTTTAAGTTTTTATTTATTTATTTGACAGAGAGGGACATAGTGAGAGAGGGAACACAAGCAGGGGGAGTGGGAGAGGGAGAAGCAGGCTTCCCGCCAAGCAGGGAGCCCAATGCGGGGCTTGATCCCCGGACTCTAGGATCATGACCTGAACCAAAGACAGACACTTAACAACTGAGCCACCCAGGTGCCACTCTCTCATGGTTTTAATATTAGTTGATGTTAGAAGTTTTTTCTTAAGTTTACAAATGAGGAAACTGAGTCACAGAGAAGGTAAATGTGCTGCTTAATGAAAGTAGATTTATTTGACTCCAAACTTCTGTGTCAATAATATGTAAAAATTAATAAATCTGCCAAGATGATACTTATTAAATTTCCCTAAAATTTCAAATGCAGAAGGAAATTAATATTGATTTTTCTTTAATAACCTTTTAATATATGTCTCAATTTGAGTATGCATGTTTGCTTTAGCCAATTTAACTTCAACATTCATTTCTTTTTAATTCAGTAATAAACATGATTGAATTTACTATACTGTATGGATTGTCATAAAACATGCAATCCAGTCAAATTAATATGACAAGGATGCAAAAGAGACTACCAAATAAAATCAAAATATGCCATAATATTTCATCATGTTCTAAATATTACATGTTGCAAATATATTAGTGCTAAGATTAAATGTCCAATATCACTGTTATATCCTATATTTCTTTCTATTTCTTCATTGAATCTAGGACAGAGATAAAATTACATAATCAAAACATTTTAATTATAAAAAAATAGAGGTTACTAATACATTTAAACAATTTATATATTTTGGGCAATTTTTAAATGGTTAATAGGAGAAGAGTTTTTCAGGGAATTTATGACCATTCAATATTATTTAGAAAATACGTCTTTTCTTGTCTAAACACACACGCACACACACACACACACACACACACACATAAATCCATAATGTTATAACCTGTGCCAGGAAGACAGGATCTTTGCTTAGAGGATTTATATCTCTGGTGCGCTTAGATTTCAAATCATTTTGATTCTGATTTCACGTATCTTTAAAAATTCATGCTTTGAAACAATAAAGTCTAAAACCTATGGAATTACTTTTGTTATAAATAAGTAATAAAACTAATTGGTGGCAGATGTAATGTATGGTGATTAACATAACATAATAAAAACTAATAGGTGGCATGTTCCTAGTGTTTTATAACATTGACTTTCAAGATAATGGTTCAACTCTAGTTTCAGAATTTGACAGACAGCCTTAGGCAACTGAGTATGGCTGAGGTAGAAGAGTGAAGATTTACTTGGACTTTCTCAACTGTTCTACTTCGGCAACAAACACCTTGACACAATGTGAGCTTTTGACTCCTTTTTGCTCCTCTTCCCTTATTTTTATGCCATTCCTATGCTTTCAGTATCATATGTGGAAACACAATGTCTTCATATTTTCCTCTCCTCTTCTCCCCTGCCCAGTCCTCCACATGCATGGTAAAGAGAAACCTATCCATGAACGTTAGGAAAAGCAAATATGAGAATCCTTTGAACTATCTTTGTAACTCTTCTTTTTTATTATGAACATATAATGTATTATTTGTTTCAGGGGTACAGGTCTGTGATTCATCAGTCTTACATAATTCACAGTGCTCACCATAGCACATACCCTCCCCCATGTCCATCACCCAGTGACCCCATCCCTCCCACCCCCCTCCACTCCAGCAACCCTCAGTTTGTTTCCTGAGATTAAGAGTCTCTTACGGTTTGTCTCCCTCTCTGGTTTCATCTTGTAACTCTTCTATAAGTATAAAATAACTTCAAAATAAAAAGGTTAAAGATATCTATAGGATAGTGATGTCAGGAAAATGGTGGAGGAGGCAGCCCTAAAACTCTTATCTGCCCATAGAAACATCAAAAACAATAAAAATAAATCTGTCAGAGCCAACTTTGTCAAAACTTTGGTAAACAGTCAAAGGTTTACAGCAACCGTGTGAAGACTGAATCAAGAAGGAAGCAACTAAAAAGAGTAGAAAAGTTTTGTGGAGTTTTTTCTTGCCCTTGTCTCAACCTACCCCCCAACCAGTGTGATGTCAGTCTTGAAAGTGACAGCCCACATTCCCAATGTGGGATCTTGATTCCTGGTTCTGGTGGGAGCAGAACAGACTTTATGCACAAATTATTGTGTGTATCTCTTCTTACATCACTGGGGCTACCTAAAAGATGGATGCAAGGCTCTTGCTGGTGTTTCATTTATCTTAGAACTACTGCAGAAAAAGCAGTGAACATTTCTTGGCAAACTAAAAACTCACAGATGCCTGGGGCAGCAGAATATGGGTGCAATATACAATAGATTGCACAGGGCACAAGAAGAAAAGCTGGGGAATTATTTGGGATAATAGGACATTCGAAAGCACCCAGTATACAAGAATTCCTGAGGAGTCCTTAAGTTTTTCCCTTAGGCCAATCTCTAGTCTTAGAACAAGTCTAGCTAAGTTTTGAAGGAATATTCTAGCACATGCCAAACTCAAACCCTAGGAAGTATTTTTTGATTATTTGATTGTTCGGATTGTCGTTTGTTGAACTCCTCACAAGGAAATCCCATCAAAATAGTAGCTGAACACTAGCTAAAGAAGAGAGAATTCAATGGGCACACATGACAGAGTATAGTATTTGCAAAAATATTCTGGAAAAATCATCAAACACATGGCCTACTACAGCCTTCGACAAAAAAATACCAGGAGTTGATTTTTTTGTAAAGGTAAAATCAACAAACCCTTAACTAGACTAAGAAGAGAGAGGGAGAGAGAGAGAGAAGAGACTCAAATGTAATAAAATCAGAAATAAAAGACAAGATCCTAAAGGTAGGATGGAAGCCTCAGAAAATTATCATAGGGACTATCATGAGTTACTATATGCCAACAAACTGAATAACCTAAAAGAAACAGAAAAATTCCCATAATTACAAAACCTACCAAAATTGATTCAGGAAAAAATAGAAAACCTGAATAGATCAATAAAAAAATAAGGAGATTAAATTAGTAATAAAAATTGCCAAACAAAGAAAATCCCATGACCAGATCGCTTTATAGGTGAATTCTACTAAATACTGAAAGGAAAAATTAGTACCTATTCTTCTTAAACTCACCCCAAAAATGTAAGAAGAGGGTATACTTCCAAACTTAAATACCTACATCAGTGTCCTCTGAAGCATTGTTCCCATTACCCAAAGTGGAAACAACCCAAATGTATATCGACAGAAGAATGAAAAAGCAAAAAAATGTGGTATATTTACTACTCTTGACTGTTAAGTTGCTATGACAAAAATACTATAGACTGGGCAGCTTAAAGAACCAATACTTATTTCTCAGAGTTCTGGAGGCTGGGAAGTAAAGATTGGCAGAAGCTGGCAGATTCTGTCTGGTGTGAGAGCCTGCTTCCTGGTTCATAGGTGTCTGTCTTCTACCTCTGTCCTTAGGTGGCAGAAAGCAGAGGAAGGAAGAAGCTCTCTCATGACTCCCAGGAGGGCGTTAAACCCATTCACAAGGGTTCTACGCTCATGACCTCAACTAATCCTAAGTACCTCCCAAGGTACTAAGGTACTAAGTACCTAATATGAATACATTCCGGGGTAGAGAGGGTTTCAATATACAAATTTTGGGGGTACACAAACTTCAAGTCATAACATCTGTACCATAAAATATTATTCAGTCATGAAGAGGAATGAAGGTCTGATGTATGCTACAACATGGATGAACTGTGAAAACATTAGAAGTATAAGCCAAGCAGAAAAATATAGATACTATCTGTTTCCACTTATGTAGATATCTAGGATTAAACAGACTTATAGAGACAGAAATAAATTAGTGGTTACCAGGGACTGAGGGGAGGGGAGAATGGGAAGCCCATTGTTTATTAGGTACAGAGCATCTGTTTAGGGTGGTGAAAATATTTTTGTGGTAGATGATACTTGTGCATCTACCTTGTGAGTGCAATTAATGCCATTGAAATGTACACTTAAAAATGGTTAAAATGACACATTTTGTTACCTATATTTTAACCATAATAAAATTATTTTTAACAGTCTAAGGGGTAATTAAAATGTTTTATAACTTTTTTTTTTTTTTTTTTTTTAAAGATTTTATTTATTTATTTGACAGAGAGAGAGATAGCGAGAGCAGGAACACAAGCAGGGGGAGTGGGAGAGGGAGAAGCAGGCTTCCCGCTGAGCAGGGAGCCCAATGCGGGGCTCGATCCCAGGACCCTGGGATCATGACCTGAGCCGAAGGCAGACGCTTAACGACTGAGCCACCCAGGCGCCCCAAAATGTTTTATAACTTGGTAGAGAGAGTGATTTCATACATTGTGAATGTTTTATATTATGTGAATTTCACATCAATTAAAAAAATTCTGGGGGCCCTGGGTGGCTCAATTGGTTAGCTTTCTGACTCTTGATTTCAGCTCAGGTCATGATCTCAGGATCTTGAGATTGAGCCCAAGGTTAGGCTCCAATCCCATGCTTGGGACTCTCTCTCTTCCTCTCCCTTTGCCCCGTACTCAACCACCCCCCACCCCCAGCTTGCTCTCTCGTTTGCTCACTCTCTCTCTCTCAAAATAAAAAAAAAAACTTCATTAATACTCTTTAAAAAAATACCCATATGACCTGTGAAACCTAATAAGTGACAAGTCAAAAAAGCATTTGCATTTTAATATGAGACAAACTTTGCCTGAAAGATATTTATTGCATATTGTGGAAAAAAGAAGCAATTAGTTTAGGAGTCAATATGTGGATATGTGAGTTTGCACAAGTATATGGTTGTATGGAAGGTTATATGGAAACCAAAGCAAAATATCTTTAAAATATTACTTTCATATCTGTGTTAAAAATGTATACATTGCAAGATAGCTGCTCTATACATATACATACACACACAGAACACACACACATAAATCTCATGTCTTATTTTCCATTTGTCTCTTAAAAAACTGTTACATACCCAGTCTTTCTTTTCCCTCCCTGTCCCTGGAACAATCATTTAAAGGACAAAGAGCTAACACAGGTGTAAGTTACTTTAAGTATTCCGAGACAAGTCTGTTTTTCTTATTTCTATCCATGTTTTCTGCTTGCCACAGGGAGTCTAAGTAATAGTTGAACAGGCTAATTCTACATCTTTCTTAAGTGCTAGGGAAGGGAAGAAGACCTTGAATGTGCATACATATCTAAACAGTTTTGCCTTTGTCGACTGACTTTGTGTGGTGTTCCTATCTGAAAAATCAAACATGGCTCCTACCCTGGAGAAGCTCACACATTACTTTGTATCCCTCAGGAGTGAACCTAATAAGGTATATTGGAGATCATATCACATTAATCCTCCTAGGATAAGGATTATTCTCTACTGTTTGCAGGTGAGGAAATTACAGTTTTCTGGGTATTTCAACATCACTTATCCTATTGGTCCTTCAAAGACTTTAGGAATTTAGAAACCACTATGATTAAAGCATATTAAATGCACAGATCTGATGAAATACATCTATAATGTTTACAAGACAACTGTGAATTCCATACGGAATTTTTTTATATCTCAGTCCTTAACTATTGATAGTTTTCCACTTTCAAGGTATATGAAATGAAGAGACAGATAAATGAGATATTCTTACCGGGTTCCACATCTACTCATAAAATAACCGATTCCAATAAATGGCTTTGCACATTAAGTTAAAATATGTCTGCCAATTGGCACAACTTTACTGGTGTTCTCAGTCTTTTTCCTCATGAGGTCAACTAATTGAATAGTTTTATTTTTTTTCCCCTCAGTTATGTAGTGAGACTCATAGATACATTTATAGTGAGTGCTTTTTGTAGGGCAAAGGAATAGCATTGTAAATGGTTATCTGTATATCATAGTAATTTTTGAGATCTCAAAAATGGATTGATGATTATAAATATGTCAACATATGTATGTTTATATAAATTATTTTTATATACAAGGTTATTAAATAAAAGATTATTGAGAACCAAACTAGGACATGAAATAAGACTGTGACATTAAATCAAGTTCTCAGTTTCCTAGAGTGCATATCACTCATGGTTTTATTTATTCATTTATTCATTCATTCAGTAACTCAACTTTGCCAATTATATATGTTGCTCACTGTGTGCCATGCCTGTGCTCCACTGTGAAGAGAGGGGTGACCACTTGCCTTAAGAAGTGTTCTATCTAATCAGTCACTGATTAACGTCAATGGAAAATCTTTCCTGTTAATAAGTTATAGGGGAAATTTAGGTTTCTAACGGCAGAGGAACCTTGTTTTAACATTTGTCTTTTAAATATCTGGAGGAAGATGATGGAACATGCTTAATATGCTTAGATATGCTATAGATGCTATGTCAAGTATTTCATTAAATTCTCACTTCAGCTTTATAAGGTTTAACTAATGCTTTAACGGGATTTGTTTGCACTCTGTTAATGAAATGTACTGATTGCTATTACAGAAAAAGGGAATGAGAAATATCTCTCCTCTACTTCTGAACCTGATCTTCCTGACTCAAAACCTGATCCAAACTCATGTATGAATTTATTAAAAAACTATCAATTGAGTCACCATTGACTCCTCCACTCTTCTCATGACCCATATTCAATTACTGGTCACTTTAAGTATCTATGAAATCTGATTCATTCATGAATACAACTGCAGGGATGGTAGTTGAGGACTTCATGGTATCCTACAAGGACAATGACATTATGTTCTTGTCTCACAGAATGCTCCTCAACAAATGGATATAAAACCCTGTCAATATTCAATAAAAAATTCTTCAGTGTTCCACATCATCTTCAAGATGAAAACCCATTCCTTAGCACACCATGCACTTACTGTCATGATTTAGATCCTGTCCAACCCTTCATGTTTATGCCTTACTACTCTCCTACCTGAACTTTATGTTCCAATCTTACAAAAACATAAATTCTCCATGGCACAAACTTTCACTCAAGCTTCTGATGTCTTTGCACATACCATTTCCTCTTCCTGTAACGTCTTTGTCCTATTTTTGCCCATTATTCTTTAAGGTTCTGTCCATGTCATTTCCCTAAAAACCTTCCTTGATCAACTCTTCGCTCCCAGTCTGTACCAGGATGGGTAGGTAAACTCTAAGAGCAGTCTATAATGTAGTTTTACCATGAAGTGTATTATATATCTTAATTTGACCTTGCATATTGGGGTATTCATTTATAAATCTTAGCGTGGGATAGTGGTAGAGTCAGGATTTGAAGCAGGTTCTGAATGAGTGTTTTTTCTCTATTCTACACTTCTTCAAAGAGGGTTGTTTTATTAAATATGCACAGTGTAATTTATGCTGACTGCAACAATGATCAATAGATCGTTTTGCCTTCTTAGCAGAGTTGCTTCATTGACCTATTAAAACAGGATGTGGTTAAACCATAGGGCAATTTTTACATTACAGCAGTTAATAAAGTAGCACTCACTATCTCCATGAGCTTAAATGAGGAGCATTTCATATGGCTAGGTCCAGAGGAATTGAGTTAGATTGGTGAGGGAATTTGATAGCCATATCAGTGCATCCCTCATTATAATACAAACTGTAATGTAGACAGATACCTTCTGAAAATAACCAAAATCCCAATGAATTTCTTTTTTTTTAACTGAAAGCAACAGAAACCAAAGCTGAGGATTCAAGCACAGAGGAATTCCCTAAAGGACACTGGTAGCTCCAAATACTGTACAAAAGGCTGGAATTCCAGGCTGAAGATTACATAGTTAGTAGCACAGCCAAAATCGTAGCTGGTGAGAACTAGATATGGCAATGTACACCAACACTATAGGGGTCTGGGTGTGATCACAAAGTACTCTTTTCTGACTAACTTTTTAGCTCCTCGCTCATGTCTGGCCAAATGAAGCTGAATGGCTGAACTTAGGTTTTGGGCTTATGTGCTAACTGCAATGAAATGGCAAAAAGGAGGATCTAGAGTCTTCAGCTTCAGTTGTGGGAGGTGAGCTCCACCTTTACTGAGACTTACGAAGTCTAAAATTTTACAAACATAAAATAGATTTGAGTTGTTGAGTAGTCAAAAAATGGCAAACATCCACTGCCATCTTTATGTCAAAAAAGGAAGAAACAAAGATTTTTTAAAAATCTATTATTCACTGAAAATTACATACCAATCTTTCTGATATAAAATGTAAGCACTTTATCATTTTTCATTGTCAGAAAAACTCTACAGTGTAGGTGGTATCATATCCACTTTATAGATGAAGATTCTGAGACTCAAAGAAATTATGTCTGTCCAAAGTCACAAATCTCATAAGTGATATAGCTGGCATTTCTTCAAAATCAGTGTTCAGTCCATTATAATACTAGTCCCCTGAAACAGTAGATCTCTCAGGAAAACAATCCACTCTTTGAAATATTTATTTTATCTTCTGAAAGGCAAAAGACCAGTTGTAACAAAAAAAAATTGTGGGGGTGGTGGAAAGCATGTTTTTTTTTAATCTTTTTTTATTATTATTATTATGTTAATCACCATACATTGCATCATTAGTTTTTGATGTAGTGTTCCATGATTCATTGTTTACGTATAACACCCAGTGCTCCATTCAATACGTGCCCTCTTTAATACCCATCGCCAGGCTAACCCATCCCCCCACCACCTCCCCTCTAGAACCCTCAGTTTGTTTCTCAGAATCCATAGTCTCTCATGGTTTGTCTCCCCCCTCCGCTTCCCCCTCCTTCCTTTTTCCCTTCATACTATCTTCTTTTTTTTTTAATATATTATTTGTTTCAGAGGCACAGGTCTGTGATTCAACAGTCTTACGCAATTCACAGCACTCACCATAGCACATACCCTCCCCAATGTCTATCACCCAGCCACCCCATCGCTCCCAACACCCACCACTCCAGCACCCCTCAGTTTGTTTCCTGAGATTAAGAATTCCTCATATCACTGAGGTCATATGATACATGTCTTTCCCTGATTGACTTATTTCGCTCAGCATAATACTTTCCAGTTCCATCCATGTCGTTGCAAATGGCAAGATTTCATTCCTTTTGATGGCTGCATAATATTCCATTGTATATATATCTATTATTCACTGAAAATTACATTATATTATATATATATATACCACTTCTTCTTTATCCATTCATCTGTCGATGGACATCTTGGCTCTTTCCATAGTTTGGTTATTGTGGACATTGCTGCTATAAACATCGTGGTGCACCCCTTCAGATCACTACATTTGTATGTATTTACCCCAAAGGGGGTAAATACCCAGTAGTGCAATTCCTGGGTCATAGGGCAGCTCTATTTTCAATTTTTTGAGGAACCTCCATACTGTTTTCCAGAGTGGCTGCACCAGCTTACATTCCCACCAACAGTGTAGGAGGGTTCCCCTTTCTTCACATCCCTGCCAACATCTGTCATTTCCTGACTTGTTTATTTTAGCCATTCTGACTGGTGTGAGGTGGTATCTCATTGAGGTTTTGATTTGGATTTCCCTGATGCCAAGCGATGTTGAGCACTTCTTCATGTGTCTGTTGCCCATCTGGATGTCTTCTTTGGAAAAATGTCTGTTCATGTCTTCTGCCCATTTCTTGATTGGATCATTTGTTCTTTGGGTGTTGAGTTTGATACGTTTTTTATAGATTTTGGAGACTAGCCCTTTATCTGATATGTCATTTGCAAATATCTTCTCCCATTCTGTCAGTTGTCATTTGGTTTTGTTGACTGTTTCCTTTGCTGTGCAGAAGCTTTTTGTCTTGATGAACTCCCAATAGTTCATTTTTGCCCTTGCTTCCCTTGCCTTTGGCGATGTTTCTAGGAAGAAGTTGCTGCGGCTGAGGTCGAAGAGGTTGCTGCCTGTGTTCTCCTTTAGGATTTTGATGGACTCCTGTCTCACATTTAGGTCTTTCATCCATTTTGAGTCTGTTTTTGTGTGTGGTGTAAGGAAATGGTCCAGTTTCATTCTTCTGCATGTGGCTGTCCATTTTTCCTAACACCATTTGTTGAAGAGAATGTTTTTTTTTCTATTGGCCATTCTTTCCAGCTTTGTCGAAGATTAGTTGACCATAGAGTTGAGGGTCCATTTCTGGGCTCTCTATTCTGTTCCATTGATCTATGTGTCTGTTTTTGTGCCAGTACCATACTGTCTTGATGATGACAGCTCTGTAATAGAGCTTGAAATCCAGAATTGTGATGCCACCAGCTTTGCTTTTCTTTTTCAACATTCCTCTGGCTATTCGGCTTCTTTTCTGGTTCCATACAAATTTTAGGATTATTTGTTCCATTTCTTTGAAAAAAGTGGATGGTATTTTGATGGGGATTGCATTGAATGTGTAGATTGCTCTAAGTAGCACTGACATCTTCACAATATTTGTTCTTCCAATCCATGAGCATGGAACCTTTTTCCCTTTCTTTGTGTCTTCCTCAATTTCTTTCATAAGTATTTTACAGTTTTCTGAGTACAGATTCTTTGCCTCTTTGGTTAGATTTATTCCTAGGTATCTTATGGTTTTGGGTGCAATTGTAAATGGGATCAACTCCTTAATTTCGCTTTCTTCTGTCTTGTTGTTGGTGTATAGGAATGCCACTGATTTCTGTGCATTGATTTTATATCCTGCCACTTTACTGAATTCCTGTATGAGTTCTAGCAGTTTTGGGGTGGAGTCTTTTGGGTTTTCCACATAAAGTATCATATCATCTGCAAAGAGTGAGAGTTTGACTTCTTCTTGGCCGATTCGGATACCTTTGATTTCTTTTTGTTGTATGATTGCTGAGGCTAGGACTTCTAGTACTATGTTGAAGAGCAGTGGTGATAGTGGACATCCCTGCCATGTTCCTGACCTTAGGGAAAAAGCTCTCAGTTTTTCCCCATTGAGAATGATATTCGCTGTGGGTTTTTCCTAGATGACTTTTATGATATTGAGGTATGTACCCTCCATCCCTATACCTTTAATCAAGAAAGGATGCTGTACTTTGTCAAATGCTTTTTCTGCATCTATTGAGAGGATCATATGGTTCTTGTTCTTTCTTTTATTAATGTATTGTATCACACTGATTGATTTGCAGATGTTGAACCAACCTTGCAGCCCAGGAATAAATCCCACTTGGTCGTGGTGAATAATACTTTTAATGTACTGTTGAATCCTATTGGCTACTATTTTGGTGAGAATTTTTGCATCCATGTTCATCAAGGATATTGGTCTGTAATTCTCCTTTTTGATGGGGTCTTTGTCTGGTTTGGGGATCAAGGTAATGGTGGCCTCATAAAACAAGCTTGGAAGTCTTCCTTCCATTTTTATTTTTTGGAACAGTTTCAGAAGAATAGATATTAATTCTTCTTGAAATGTTTGGTAGAATTCCCCTGGGAAGCCATCTGGCCCTGGGCTCTTGTTTGTTGGGAGATTTTTGATGACTGCTTCAATTTCCTTAGTGGTTGTAGGTCTATTCAGGTTTTCTATTTCTTCCTGGTTCAGTTTTGGTAGTTTATATGTCTCTAGGAATTCACCCATTTCTTCCAGATTATCTAATGTGCTGGCATATAGTTGCTCGTAATATGTTCTTATAATTGTTTGTATTTCTTTGGTGTTGGTTGTGATCTCTCCTCTTTCATTCATGATTTTATTTATTTGGGTTCTTTTCTTTTTGATAAGTCTGGCCAGGTGTTTATCAATCTTATTAATTCTTTCAAAAAACCAGCTCCTAGTTTCATGGATCTGTTCTACTGTTCTTTTGGTTTCTAGTTCATTGATTTCCGCTCTGATCTTTATTATTTCTCTTCTTCTGCTGGGTTTAGGCTTTATTTGCTGTTCTTGCTCCAGCTCCTTTAGGTGTAGGGTTAGGTTGTGTATTTGAGACCTTTCTTGTTTCTTGAGAAAGCCTTGTATTGCTGTATACTTTCCTCTTATATATATGCCTTTGCTGCATCCCAATGATTTTGAACAGTTGTGTTTCATTTTCATCTGTTTCCATGAATTTTTTAAATTCTTCTTTAATTTCCTGGTTGACCCATTCATTCTCAGTAGGATGCTCTTTAGCCTCCATGTATTTGAGTTCTTTCTGACTTTCCTCTTGTGATTGAGTTCTAGTTTCAAAGCATTGTGGTCTGAAAATATGCAGGGAATGATCGCAGTCTTTTGGTGCCAGTTGAGACCTGATTTGTGACCTAGGATGTGATCTATTCTGGAGAATGTTCCATGGGCACTAGAGAAGAATGTGTATTCTGTTGCTTTGGGATGGAATGTTCTAAATATATCTGTGAAGTCCATTTGGTCCAGTGTGTCATTTAAAGTCTTTATTTCCTTGTTGATCTTTTGCTTAGACGATCTGTCCATTTCAGTGAGGGGGGTGTTAAAGTCCCCTACTATTATTGTATTGTTGTCAATATGTTTCTTTGCTTTTGTTATTAATTGGCTTATATAATTGGCTGCTCCCATGTTAGGGGCATAGATATTTACAATTGTTAGATCTTCTTGTTGGATAGACGCTTTAAGTATGATTTATGTCCTTCCTCATCTCTTATTACAGTCTTTGGTTTAAAATCTAATTTTTCTGATATAAGGATTGCCACCCCAGCTTTCTTTTGGTGTCCATTAGCATGGTAAATGGTTTTCCACACTCTCACCTTCAATCTGGAGGTGTCTTTGGGTCTCAAATGAGTCTCTTGCAGACAGCATATTGATAGGTCTTGTTTTTTTATCCAATCTGCTACCCTGTGTCTTTTGATTGGGGCATTTAGCCCATTTACTTTCAGGGTAACTATTGGAAGATAGAATTTAGTGCCATTGTATTGCCTGTAAGGTGACTGTTACTGTATATTGTCTGTGTTCCTTTCTGGTCTATGTTGCTTTTAGGCTCTCTCTTTGCTTAGAGGACCCCTTTCAATATTTCTTGTAGGGCTGCTTTAGTGTTGGTAAATTCCTTTAGTTTTTGTTTGTCCTGAAAGCTTTGTATCTCTCCTCCTATTTTCAGTGACAACCCAGCTGGATATAGTATTCTTGGCTGCATATTTTTCTCATTTAGTGTTCTGAATATAGCATGCCAGTCCTTTCTGGCCTGCCAGGTCTCTGTGGATAGGTCTGTTGCCAATCTAATGTTTCTACCATTGTAGGTTACATATCTGTTCTCCCGAGCTGCTTTCAGGACTTTCTCTTTGTCTCTGAGACTCGTAAGTTTTACTATTAGATGTCGGGGTGTTGACCTATTTTTATTGATTTTGAGGGGGGTTCTCTGTGCCTCCTGGATTTTGATGCCTGTTTCCTTCTCCAAATTAGGGAAGTTCTCTGCTATAATTTGCCCCAATATACCTTCTGGCCTTCTCTCTCTTTCTTCTTCTGGGATCCCAATTATTCTAATATTGTTTTGTCTTATGGTATCACTTATCTCTCGAATTCTGCCCTCTTGATCCAGTAGTTATCTCTCTTTTTCTCAGCTTCTTTATTTTCCATCATTTGGTCTTCTATATCACTAATTCTCTCTTCTGCCTCATTTATCCTTGCAGTCAGAGCTTCCATTTTTTATTGCACCTCATTTAATATACTTTTTGATTTCGACTTATTTAGATTTTAGTTCTTTTATTTCTCCAGAAAGGGTTTCTCTCATATCTTCCATGCTTTTTTCAAGCCCAGCTAGTATCTTTATAATAGCCATTCTGAACTCTAGTTCTGACATCTTAGTAATGTCTGTATTGATTAGGTCCCTGGCAGTCGGTACTGCCTCTTGTTCTTTTTGTTGAGGTGATTTTTTCCATCTTGTCATTTTGTCCAGAGGAGAATAGATGAATGAGAGAACAAAATGCTAACAGGGTAGCAATGACCACAGAAAAATATACACTAAACAAATCAGAAAAGACCTGAAACTGGGGGAAAAGAAAGGGAAAGAAAGAAAAAAGAAAAAGAAAAAGATTTAAAAAAAAAGAGTGAATGATCAAATTTGATCAAGCTGGTGAATAGATCAGTGCCACACACTAGATTTTGGGCATATTTTGGTCTGTTAGAAGAAACTGCCTCCCAAAATTTTAAAGAAAGAAAAGCTTATATATGTACAAAAAAGGCTAAATATGATGAAGTGATGGAATATGACTGTAAAGATGAAAATTATAAAAGATTTTATAAAAGGAATTGATAAGATGTTGGATGAAAAAAGACAGAAGAGAAATTAAAAAAAATAAAAGGGAGAGAATGTGATCAGGCAGGAGACTAGAACAAAGACATACACTAGAGATTTAGGGTATATTTTGTTCTGTTAGAAGAAACTGTATCCCAAAATTTTAAAGAGAGAACAACTTATATATATACCAAAAATAAGGTTAACTACTATGAAGGGATAGAATATGACTCTAAAAATGAAAAATAAAAAAGATTTTTAAAAAAGGGATTGATAAGATGTTGGATGAAAAAGGGAAAAAGAAAAAATCAAAAAAAAAGAAAAGAAAAAAAGAAAATTCAAAAAATTAACTTTGAAAGACTAAAGAATCAGGGGGAAAAAGCCATTAATTCTTTGTGCTGTATTCCCCTAGTCCTGGAGTTCTGCTGTTCTCATTGATCAGTAAACTTGGTTTTGGCTGGCTGTTCTTGCTGATCTTCTGGGGAGGGGCCTGTTGCCGTGATTCTCAAATGTCTTTGCCAGGAGGTGGACTTGCCCTGCCTTTGCCGTGGCCCCGCCTAAGTAATCTGCTCGGGTTTGCTCTCAGGAGCTTTTGTTCCCTGCAAGGGAAAGCATGGTTTTAATGATGCATGTTTTTACCAAAGAGTTTTCTTCAAAAAAGTCAATAGGGGGCGACTGGGTGGCTCAGTAGGTTAAGTGCCCAACTCTTGATTTTGGCTCAGATCAGGATCATGATCTCAGGGTTATGAAATCGAGCCCCATGTTGAGCCCCAACCTTTGCCCCTTTCCCTTTGCCCTTCCCCGACTCGCTCTCTCTCTCAAAAACAAACAAACAAAAGTCAAACTGTGGTTGGAATGAAAGGGGAAGGAAGTTCAGTAACAACACCTAGTTGTAACTATATTTGTTTCCTTATTATTGACTATAATGCTAATTTGTATATTTACATGTGTTGACAAGTGGTCTCTTTCTACAAGGGATTTTGTGGCAAAGACTTGAAAATGCTTTTCCCATTATTTCATTCTTCCCAAGCCACATCTCTTTTTTGGTTGATTTCTTTATGAAGAAAAATATTCCCTTCCTAAAAAAAATAGACAAAAACATAAAGCCATTATGCAGTTTTTCTCTACCAAATAATGTATATCATTGGGCCTCCACCACATATGAAAAAAGATAGATGAAATAAATACTAGTTGCTCTGGCCAAAAATTTTGGAGTCCTTCTGTACTGCTGTCTTTCTCTCAATTTCCATTCTCAGTCCATTACAAATGTTGTCTCATCTGTCTTCAAAATATATCCAGATTTTGACCACTGGTCATTACCCCAACTGCCATCAGTCTGGTTCAAGCCACCACCATCTCTTGCCTAAATTATTGTAAGAGCTTCCTACCTGACTTCTCCATTTCTGTCTTTGTCTGCCTGAATTACCACTCTGAAATAGCAGCCAGAGTAATCTCATTAAACCAGAAGAAATACTGTGCCAGTTCTCTGCTCAGAATCCTTCAATGGCTTTTCATCTCTCTCAGGATAAAAGAGAAAATCCTTTCTTTGACCTACAAAGCCTTATTGCTTCAGATACCCTGTTATCTGTGACCTTTTCTTCTCCTGGTGTTATTCTCCTAGCTCCAACCATGTTGGCCACCATGTTCCAACCCAGCATACTTTGGGCTTGGCATTTTCTTTTTCCTCTTTTCAGAATGTTCTCTGATGTGCTTGCCTGGCTTCTTCATTTCTTTCAGTGATTTCACTCAAAAGGCACCTTCTCTTGCAATCTCATTTGAACTTTCTGTTCATAGTAGGGTTTCCACATTTAGTAAATAAAAACAAGATGTACAATTAAATTTTTTTTTCAGGTGAACAAGCATAATGTTTTAGCATAAGTGTGCCCTAACATTGCATAAATATTGCACAAGATATGCTGATACTTTAAAAAAGCGTATTGTTTATTGGAAACTCAAATTCAGTTGCCTTCTTGTATTTTACTTGGCTCTACTTTCAAATTTAATGTTTCCCCTCCCTACTTTGTATTTTCTTCTTAGTCCTTATCACTACCTAACACACTCTATATTTCATGTATTTATGTTATTTATCATTTGCCTCCCCTCTAGAATGGAAGTTCTTTGAGAGCAGGATTTTAGCTGATTTCTTTACTACTTACTCCCAGTGCCTAGAGCAGTGCTTGTTCATTATAGACTTGACAAGTATTTATTGAATGAATGAATAATTAACTGATTATATAAAGATATGAGATGTCCACCCTGGGCAAGGCACCAAATAAGGTGTTTGGCATACATTACCACATTTCATTCCTGCAACTGCCTTTTGAGATGTTATTATATTTCCATTTTTAGACTTAGAATCCTGAATTTCAAACAGTTTAAAAATTTCCCTCCAATTTAAATGGAAAAGCTGAGACTCAAAATATATTATGCCTAATACTAGATTCCACATTTTGTTTTTTCAATATGACATGACAATTATTCCTTTTCCAAATCCAGAATTAAATTGACCTAAATGTTTAGTCTTTTTTTTTTCTTTTGGAGGTAGATAAAAGAGTTTGGGATATTTTCTTAAATAGCTTATTGATATTTTGAGAAAATTATATGGATTGGTAAGAACCTGATCATTGTCTAATCTCTTTGCATAGTTAATCTTGCTAATAATTAAGAGTTCAACTAGCTTAACTTAAAAAAAAGAAAAAAAGATTACAACTTACATTTTTAGAATGTATCCCAAACTAATTGAATGAACTTACTAGCTTCCAGAAATAATATTAATAGGATTTGTATTTCTAAATAAATCACTCCTTGATTTATAATTTGTTGTGCAAATTATAAGGAAATTCCTTGTTTTTATGTAGATTTCCAAATAAATTCAATTTCATCTGGAAGCTCCAAATTTCAAATTTAATGATTTTTTTAAAATTTTAATTTATGAATTGAATTGAAAAATAGAAGTAGAAATTTAAGGTAGGGCCATAGTTTTTAATACTATGCCATAGCAACAGCAGCAAACACTGAATAATCTAAACATAAGCTCAAAAGCAAGGACATGATACCTTAATGTGGAAAGAGGATGAGTTTGGGGATTCTGTAAGCCAACTAGATGTTCTGTCATTTACCTGAATCATTGTCTAAACCAACTAAGATGTCCATCATTTACTTACATTAACCTGAATGTCTAGGATTTTTATAATTTTCCTGTATTGTGGTCTTGGACAAGGTTCTTCATTTTTTTTTTTTTTTTTTATTAGACAAGCCCTAAGAGAAGTAAAGGAGGGAGTCAGATATTACGTGAATTCAACAGAATAGCAGGAAAAGACTTGGAAGCCAAATGGCCAATTTTAAGTGAGAGGCCTCAAAATTGCATGTGTTATCAAGACTGCAGTTCACTGAACTCATTTTTATTGAGTATTTCCCTCTGTATTGGTGTATGTAGATGAAACAGTTAGGACCAAAATTTTAAAATATTACTGCAGTATTATCACATATGGGAAATAAGAGAGAGACAAAAGTTAAATCATCTCCTAATCTTGTGGTCATGTCCTTCATTAATTCTATACTTTTTTTCTAAAAAAGTCAATATAGGGGCACCTGGGTGGCTCAGTCGTTAAGCGTCTGCCTTCGGCTCAGGTCATGATGCCAGGGTCCTGGGATCGAGCCCCGCATCGGGCTCCCTGCTCAGCGGGAGGCCTGCTTCTCTCTCTCCCACTTACCCTGCTTGTGTTCTCTCCTTGGCTGTCTCTCTCTGTCAAATAAATAAATAAATAAATCTTAAAAAAATAAATAAAAATTTTTTAAAAATTAAAAAAAATTAAAAAGTCAATATAACTACTCTACCATATATGTAACACATTTAGAAAACTTTCAGTGCTTCTTACCAGTTGTTATCTAAAACACATATTTAAAACACACAGATGCATTCATACACACCTGCATTTACATTGTTTTATTTATTTGTTTATTTATTTGGTATTTAATTGAGCAGGTTAATATGTAACCTTTCTTGATTTATGACTATCTGATGCACCACTGACCAAAAACTGAAAAGACCATAAAAATATGAAATAAGGCACAAATTTTGTTGTGTTTCCTCGTACAAAAGTTGCAAGAGCTGTTGAGTTAGCATGTCTGAATGAATACAAAGCAAAGGGCCACAATCAAAGCATTCCTACTCTTCACTGAAAGATATATGGGCAATTATAAGCTCTGTCCATGTGGTTCAAAGTATATTTCCCCCAAAGGAGGGAGTTAAATAAGAGCAGGAAGTGGCTATAGAGTCTATTAAAAAGAAAGAAAACAAAAAGGGAAGAGCAAAAGAAAAGTTTCACTTTCAAAAATTTTGCTCCAGCACACATCTTTTTCTTGTTTTTCTTAAGCCTCAGAAAATGGTATTTCAGCCATTCAATTCATTATATGTCTCTATATGGAGTTGCAAGGATAGATGATGCAAGAGGAGATGCATTCTTCATAAATGGTGAAGAAGCATTTCCTTGTTCCCTTGTCTTCTTTTTTACAGTGTAGTTATTGATTTGGGAAAGAAACAAGCAATCAGTTTTTTAGATCAATGTTTTTATAAGGGTATATTTATGAAGTTGTGAGAAAGAAAAAAAAAACTGTCAGTGTCAGACTTTATACAAGAATAACTATCTTAAGAAAAAAGGAAACTTGTTTTATTTCCAACTTGTAAAGAACTCGGTCTTCACTTCCATTCTTTTAACAAGAAATCCTGGGCAAACTGAAATCTCGTGATTTGTACTGGGCCCATAGGACAAATGCAGCCACAGAGGAAACCACTACCCTGAAATACAGAGGGATAGACTATCCAGAGAGATAAAGTAATGTACATCTGCCTAACTGGAGCAGAATTGGTGGAGCCATCCAAGGCATAGGATTGTTTAAATGGTCATTTTGACCAGTTGCTGGGAGCTGAATGTGGACTAGGGTGGTAGTGATAATCTCATGGGGGGCACAGTTTTAGAAAGACCTCCACACTTCTGTGGATTTTATTTCTAGATTCTCATAGTGAAAAACCAAGAAGGATTCCCTTGTTGCTCATGTACCGTAGTGGGAAGTGTGATCTTTGTAAGATAATACTCAGAGCCTTCTTCACCACAAAGGCTTACTCTTCAGCTGCAAGACTTTGGCAGAACTGTATCTCTGCTGGGAGAAGGGGCATCCTCCCTATCCAGACCCCGTGGCTTTCCTGTCTCATCCGACAGGACAAACTAGTCAATTAGTATCAGGGTTTCAAGAAAATATGTTGAAAACACTATAGCCAAGGAAGAGAGCAGGGAGCATGGGAAATGAACAAACAAAAACCTGTAACACCACAGATACATTTGTGAAGGTCATACATCAAGGCACAGCCACATTAAAGAAGTAAGATTTAATTGAAGGATTATAGAATGCTACTGATCTCCACACTTTACTACCACACCAACTGGGCTCCTATAACAGGAGATATAGCTGTGATAGAGTGGCAAAGCACATAACCTCTCTGAGAAGGAGTACTTAGGGAAGTCCAAGAATAGGGACAAAAACAAGGAAGTCAGAGGACTTTGAGGCATCTGTGATACACAGCTATAGCAGATTGGCTAATTTATAAACTTATAGCCAGATTAACAGAAATAGGTAAATCCTCACATTAAGGGGCTATTTACTCCAGTTCCCTGGTTAAAAAAAAAAAAAAAAAAAAAAAAGTCCAAAAGGCAAGAAAGAACAGTCTTATAAGCCTCTCTACCTGTAGCTACAGCAAGCAAGCCTCAGAAGCAGACTTTGATATGACCATGTTAGAATAATAAGCCTGGGAATTTAAAAGAGCTGTAAGTAATGAGTTAAGCATTATAATGGCAAAGGTAGAAAATATTCAAGAATAGATCGAAAATATGAGAAAAGATGTGACAACAAAAAGAGTCAAAAGGAAATCTAAAAATCGCAAATCAGTGTAACAGAAATGAAGAATACATTCAATGTGTTTACCAGTAGACTCAGCATTACCTGGAAAGAATCAGTGAACTAGAAAATAGGTCAATAAAACTTGCCCAAACTCAAGTGAAAAAAAATTCAAGGAAAAGAAAAAAAGAAAGAAAAACCCATACAAGGTATATTACATTCAAATTGCAGACAACCAAAGAAAATTTAAAGAAGGAGTGGGTGGGTGGATAGAACACCTTATTTACGGAGGAACAAGGATAAGAGTTTTAGAGATTATGAAACTAAAGAGAGGAAAGAAAATGACATACTTACAGCATGGAAAGAAGAAAACCAACAAAATAGAATTCTATGTCCAGCAAAACTATCTTCCAGAAATAGAAGAGAAATAAAGACTCTCAAACAGATGTAAAATGGGGGAATTCATTGCCAGCAGAATTTACCTACAATAAATGTTAAAAGAAGTTCCTCAGGCAAAGGAAAATTATACAGATTAGAGACTCAGACCTACCTACACAAAGGGAGAGTGTTGGAGAAAGAATAAATGAAGGTAAAATAAAATACTTACTTTTGAGGCACCTGAGTGGCTCAGTCAGTTAAGCATCCTCCTTTGGCTCAGGTTATGATCCCAGGGTCCTGGGATCAAGCCCCCCATCGGGCTCCCTGCTCAGCGGGGAGTCTGCTTCTTCCTCTCTCTCTGTCCCTCCCCACGATTCATGCTCTCTCTTGCTTTCTCTCTCTCTCTCTCTCACTCTCAAATAAATAAATAAAATCTTTTTTAAAAATTTACTTTTTTTTCTTCTTAATGTTTCAAAAATTACTTAAAGATATGAAAGTAACAATGCTTGGGGGAATTATAGTATATGTATAAGTTAAATAAATGATAGCAAAGTCAGTGGACTGTCAGGAGAAACAAAATAGTTCCGTTAGTGTGGTGTTATTTGAAGTTAGATTAAAAAGGTATATTGTAATTCTAATGAAATCACTAAAAATGTTGAAAAGAAGTATAATTGATATGCTACGAAAGGAGATATAATGGAGTCATTTAAGATTCTCAAAGCAGAAAAAAAAGAACAAAAAGGAGAAAAAGAAAGAAGTAACATATTTAGGAATCACTAGTTACAAACATGGTAGATATCGATTCCACTATAGTGACAGTCACTTTAAATGTGAATGATCCAAGTGCTTGAACTGAAAGTCAGAGCTTGTCAGAATAGATTTTTTTAAATGTCCCAAACGTATGTGGTGTATAAAACATGCACTTGAAATATGATGACTAAGGGGCGCCTGGGTGGCTCAGTCATTGGGCATCTGCCTTTGGCTCGGGTTGTAGTCCCAGGGTCCCTAGATCAAGCCCAACATCGGGCTCCCTGCTCAGTGGGAAGCCTGCTTCTCCCTCTCCCACTCCCCCTGCTTGTGTTCCCTCTCTCACTGTGTCTGTCTGTGTCAAATAAATAAATAAAATCTTTAAAAAAAATTAAATATGATAAGATTGATATTCATCATGTTAATATAACATGAATTTTAATTTTTAAAATTTTAATTACAGGTAGTTAACATACATTGTTGTTTTAGTTTCAGGTGTACAATATAGTAATTCAACACTTCCACACATCTCCCTGTAATTTAAAAAAGTTCAAGTAGCTGTATTAACCTCAGGCAAAGCAAGCTTCAGAACAAGGAAAGCTACTAGGGATTAAAAAAAAAAAAAAAAAAAAAAGGCATCATGATATTATAAAGGTGTCAGTTTTTAGTGCAGGGAAACTATTCTGAATGATAGCATAATGGTGGATATAAGATGCTATACATTTGTCAAAACTCAAAGAAATTTACAGCCTAAAGATTAAACCTTAATGAAAGCAAATTAAAAAAAAAAATCATTTAGGATACAGGCAATCCCAGGATGAAATGCAGACTATTACAACTGATTCTAAATGTATTACAATGTATAAAACAATCTCATTGAAGTGGGTGTGGGAAAAGGCGCTGACCTAAGTAACTTTGGAAATGAATAAAGTCTGTGAAACTGGTGGTTATAGGAGCTCTACATATGCACTGTAACTCTAGTTGATAATTTCCCCCAATGGGGGTACAATTAACAGTCCTGAAACCATTGCACGTCTAGTGGAATAGAACAATTAGCTGTAACGTGGTATCAGCCAGATTTCTCACTGTTGGAGTGGGAGGTTACAGACCAGCCAGGGGAAAGGCTAGAATGACCTTGTTTAATGATACAGAGTTAGAAAGTCTATGGGCTCATTTTTAGCTTACTGTAGATTTTAATGGTTCCATATAGAGATGTTTATGGATCTGTGTATATACCTGGGTTAGTATATGCGCATACATTTTCCTCCTATGTTTGCCGAAACTAGAACTCCCCCTCGCCCCACACCCACACACAACTGAAGCATGGCCTCTCTACCAATACCCAGTGAATTAGAAGATTTTTCTAGTTTTGTAGCAGGCACTATTCCTGACTTTGTGTGTCTACTGCATACCGTTTCTCCTGGTCTTGTCAGATACTTCCCTTTGGTTTGGGTAAAATCCCCACACGTGTTCTGATCGGTTCCTGCTAAATTCTTGAGGGGGACCCTCTGTGACTTCTGGAGTTCTCAGTCTTGGTAAATTCTTCTCTCTAATACTCTGTTCTGTGCACACCCCTACTTGTGTTGGCTTCCTAAGTCTCTCAGTTGTATCTCCTCAAGTCATAGAATCCTCTGGGCTTTGACTGAGTTTCTTCGTACTGTACCACAAACTGTCCCTAGGCATTAAACAGGGACAATCTTAGGGCTCACCTCATTTGTTTTCTCTCTTTCAGGGGTCACAGTCCTTCATTGCTTGCTGCCATGTGTCAAGAAAAAATATTTTTAAATTAGTTTTATTGCCTGACATCTAAAATGATTTTCTTTTAATTCACATGCTTTTTTTTCCCTAAATAATAAGCATAATGCCCTACATTAATGGGTTTATTTGTTCATAGGGAACCAGGTACAGGATAAACAAAAACATAAAAAAATGAAAAGAAAAGCATCCCTTCTTACAGTTTTTTGTTTTTTGTTTTTGGTGGGGTTTTTTTTTTTTTTGTTTTTGTTTTGTTTTTTTTTTTTGGTCCTTCTGTGTTTTCCCTACCCTGTGCTACTGGCAAGACTGTGAAATAGGATGCGTTTTGTTAGGATGAGTCACTAATTCAGTGGGGTCCAACCTATGAAAGAATCCTGTCATATGAATGAATCAGCAACAGTAAAACGTCCTTTTGCCCTTCCTGTGCTTTGAAACTTTCTGTCCTAAAGTGGCTCAGGACTGAATTTTTGGGCAGCCTTTCTGGGCACATACAATGTAATAGGTTGTAAAGAGGAGGTACTCTGCTATCTTTGTTAAATGATTTTTAACAGTAATGCCCAATAATACCTAACTGTTCCATCTGAATAAGTTAGGGGTGGGGAGCAGTAAACAGCTGTGCTCCAGGCCCCTTATCTATCTGATGCCAGCCCATCTTGAGAATTTTCAGGAGCTTTTGGTTTGGGGACCTTATGAAGGATCATGTTCCCCAAACAAGTCTGAAGCAAACCTTCCAAGTCTGTCTTCTATGGATTAGGGCTCCCTGTTTCACAGAAAGAGGCAGTGACCTCTTAAAGGGGTATTCCTTAACTCCTGTGTGCAACAGTGAGTATAACACTTTTCTCCTTGCTCTTTTCTTCCCCCTTGACATTTTATGAAGTAATTTGCTTAGGAGCCCCATATAGTTGGCAGTTGAGGCAAGAGCTGAACTCAGCCCCAATTCCAGTTTCCAGGCTTTGTCTTTGACAGTTTCTGACAGCTCATAAATGGGTTTGGTGTTAAGACTCTCCTTAGAGTCTTTTTGTTTCTTTTTTTTTTTTTAAAGGAGCAATTGTGGATGTTTGATGAATTCTTATTACTGTGGCTTCCTTTTTCCCCGACGTGTTGTACAGCCATGCAGTCAACAGTAAAATGTATAAGTGCACATAAATGATCCCTGCATTGTGAAAATTGCAGCAGAAGACAAGCAATTATGTGGGGGAGTACATTAGCTAATACTGTTTTCCTTCGTTCCAGAGCCTCGGCTTTATTCTGAGTGTTGAACTCAATTTCCATATTACTCAGAAGACATTGATCGTTACTAGCCTAAGTAAATATTCGTTTTGATTGTCTCAGCAGGCAGTCTCAGTGGTCATATTTTAACTCCTCATGCAGGCAAAAGGAAACCTTTGATAGATATTTTGGCTGGTCTCTGCCATTACAAAATATGCCCAAGCAGGTGTAGAATAATAATAGCATCTGAGAAAAAGACCTTGTAAAGACTAAATTGCATCACGGAACTAATGGACTGGCTTTACCTCGTGTGATCATCCAAAGAGGACATAGAAGTACAATTGTTATACCCTCATTAGGGGTGGGTAAACTAAAGCACAGAGAACGTGAGACCTGTCCACATTCCCATGGCTAATAATAAGAAGTTCAGCTGCAGCTTAAACTCAGGAACCTGATGTGCTTATGCAGTGATGATCCAAGTATGAACTAGGCATTATTCATTCATTCTCTGCTTCTCTCTCCTTCTCCCTATTCTTGCCATTCTCTCTTTCCCTCTCATTCTTTCTGTCATTGTTTTCCTTATCTCTCTCGTTCTCTCTTGCTTGCTCTCTTTTTCTCTTGCTCTTACCCAACAGATAAAGAGGAAGCTACAGAGAACAAAACAACAAAAAGCTCCTTAACAATTCCCTTCATTTTGGGGTGCCTGGGTGGCTCAGTCAGTTAAGCGTCTGCCTTCAGCTCAGGTCATGATCTCAGGGTCCTGGGATCGAGCCCCCCTTCAGGCTCCCTGCTTCTCCCTCTCCCCCTGCCCCTGTTCATGCTCTCTCTCTTACTCACTCTTTATCTCAAATAAATAAATAAAATCTTTAACAACAACAAAAAACCAATGCCTTTCATTTTTAATATTTTGAGGACCCTCCATACTATGTAAAACATTTTACATTCTATTCACTATAGTCGAGATACGGAAACAACCTAAATGCCCTTCAACCGATGAATGAAGAAAGAAAATGTAGTATGTTCATACAATTGAATATTATTCAGCCTTGAAAAGAAGGAAATCCTGTCATACACAATTGCTTGGGTGAACCTTGAAGTCTTTATGCTAAGTGGAATAAGCCGGTCCCAGAAGGACAGATACTACATGATTCCACTTATATGAGATACCTGAAGTATTCAAACGAACTAGAAGCAAAGAGTAGAATGGTGGTTGCCAGGGGTTGGGGGATGAATGACGAATGGAAAGACATTGGGCCATGGGTATAAATTTTCAGTTCTACAAGATGAATAAATCCTAGAGATCTGCTCTACCATATTATGCCTATAGTTAACAATACTGTACTGCACACCTAAAAATGTAAGAAGCTAGACCAAATGTTAAATGTTTTTACCACAATAAAAAATTACCCTTTCAAATCTGCTCCACCTAATTTTCAGCCTTAGTACTGCTCACATCCACCTATCTAGTCAAACCCAATTTTGTAATCTCATGAGAATACCAGAATGTTCCCTGCTGGAGAACAGTTTCTGAATGTTACTCCCTGCCTTGAAAATACCTAATCTTTAATTGAACCCACGTCAAAGGCCTCTGTTGTGTGCCTCCATAGCACTTTGGTCGTGAATATTTTGCGAATTGTTGTACTATGGTATGCTAGATTTTCTAGTAACTCTGAGTTTTTCAAGACAGCCACAAAATCTTTTCATCTTTTTATCATTTTTCCCCTAGCATCTGATCTATTTATTAAACATCCGCTGCATTCAAGAAGTGGATTCCCCACCCAAGAACTCGCCTACAGGCAAGTTTAAAATATTCCTTGGACTTGGGGTTACTATAGAATTACCCAAAAATAGAGATATTTAGAATAAAAATGGCATATACATCAATCACTCCACATACACATACAAAATTAGATCAATAGTATTATTATCTCATTTTCCAGATGGAGAAAATCAGCCTGTAGAGAAATAATTGGGGTTGCACTATTCTCACAATCTGTGCATAATAAAAACAGACTGGGCACACTGATGCAGAACACAGTGCACATTCACACGTGTGTATACTTTTCGTCTTTAAGCATAATTATTTTCCATGTACTATTTTAATTTATACAGAACTTAATTAAAGCAGAGACAATGCCATTCACTTTCTTCTTCTTGATTTTTACCAACAACGGTGAGACTTTTATGAATTAAGACCGTAAGAGTGAAGTAACTTGTCCCAAACCATATATTCCTAGTAACTAGCGGTACAACCACAATTTGAATTTTGCCCTCTCTGGGTGCAAAGCCTAGGCTTTTTGCACACGTGAAATCCTCAGTGGGGAGCATATTATTGTCCAAAGCATCATGATTGATAGAAATATGAATATAATACATTAGCTATTCTTGCAGAACTCACAGTATAGTATGTCTTTATACAATCACATTTATTGCAAATATGATGAATGTATGTGTGTCTGGTATATGTGAGATTATTTAGAGTGGTAATTATTTTCTTTTACATGGGAGATTGATGCCTTTAATTTGCTCACACTGAAGGGACAGCAAATCATTTACAAATGATTTCTCTTTTTATTCTTTCCCCTGTCCTGTTTCCAGATGTTTTCCTGATTTCTATCAGAATCAGTGTCCTTTGAGGAAACAGTATTCTCTTGGTGATTCTGCTCTATGAGTTATTATTCCTAGTGGCTATCCAAACAATTTTACCAAGCGTCGCATTTCGCCTAAATTGATACTAAAGCCGTTTAGCATAAGCTAATTAAAATTTGGATGTCCTTCATGAACATGCCACATGACTGATGGCGATGAGCTCCATCACCATTACAGAGTACATTACTTCTGTAGATGTGCTTTACAAAGCATTCTGGAGCTATTTGTTATGTCTGCATGAGCATGTAGGCTAATACATTTATTCTGTTTAAGAATAGTGATTTTAATAATACTAGAGTAACAGGATTGGAGCTCCATTCTGCATCCCTCTCTAATATTAGACTTCCTCCTTTAGGGTTCCTTACCTTCTTGTTCTCACAGATAGAGTGTAGATGTGAACCATTTCCTGGGAATAATATGTTAAACCAGAGACACTAGGTCTGCAAGACTAAATGCAGTTTTGAAGTCCATTTCAAATTAAGTTTTTATTTTGAAGGAAGATTGTATTCATTATAGTAAACTCTGTTAAAGATATCACAAGTCTCTCAAATGATATGTTGTTTGCTAATGATTTTGCCTGGGAATATTGAATGGAGAAAAGACTCTAGAGTCTAAAGTAGAATATTCTTTTTCACACAATGATAGTTTTCCATCTTCTCACTTCTCTGAAAGTGTATGATTGAAAAAATCATGAGAGTGAAAGAGAAACTTGAATGCTCTCAGAAGTAAAGAGTTGACTCTTCCTAGGACAATTTAATAATCTGTTGCCTTAGATGACCCTGTCATAAAATTAGAAAAAAAAAAAAAAAAAAAGATGGGCTATGGAGTCAAACTTGGCTTCAGTTTACTTATGCATGAAATGGAGACAATAATAATATCAACTCCTAGGAATATTTTGAGGATTCTACAAGATAATGCATATAAAAGGGCTTAGCGTAGTTCTTGGAAGTTAGTGTTAAGTGAGTGCAAAGGATGATGTTGAAGATGAGAGAGGAGATCAGCAAAATTTATAACATATTCCCTATAGTTCTAGCTTGTGCCAGTGTGCTACTTAGTAGGGCCACAAACAGGCTAGACTAGACTAGTACTCATTCATGCTCTGTCTGCTTTGTGCACAGTTGCAAAGGTCTGAGCCTTTTTTTAGGTTTCTGCAAAGCCTTTGGAAATAAATCTTTAGCTCTTATTCTAAAAGGTTCCTTTGTCTCCTCCCCAAATCACCATTGCCTGGAGAATAGGTAAGGTGGTTGAGAATCTGCCCATCAAACCTGGAGGACTAATTGAATCAGTTTGCAGTCGGGGTGGGGGAGTGTGGTGAGGGGGGAAGCAAAGTGCTCAACTGCACAGGCCAGGCAAAGTTCTGGAATGGCTCTCCAATGGTCTGGGACTATTAAAGCTCTGAGTAGTCACAACTCAGTGTGGTTGGTTTTTCTATCTGTTCACTTATTTATCCTTCCTTCACTATTCCACAGCATAAACATTGCAGTGCAGTCAACCAGTCTCCAAGATTTCTTTGCCACATGATTGCCCTCTGTTTTCCAGTGAAATCTCCTAGCTAACCAATTTTACATTCACATACATTCACATAGTTCTTAGCATTTCATGGAGAGTCACCCACCACTCTTACCACCAGGAGTCAGATGTAGGTTACTAGAACCTGTGTTGAGGAAAAGCACATGGAGCACCATGAAGAAGCAACATCCATTGGATACAATGGCAGCCTTTAAACATGGCCCTATTCAGTGTATAAGAATGAGAAAGAACAAGGATTAATAAAGGTACGTGTAGTTTTCAGAATGATATAGTATTGCATGTCATGCTTATAATGTACACAGGTAGCCATGTCATCTGGTCTATTTTACTTTGAACCTGTGCTACAAATATGCCCCTTGTTTTATATCGCTGCTGCATTGCAGGGGACTCTCCTTTACTCCTGGCTCATGGGTACAAGCGGCAGAAAGCAGTATTGCCCACATTAAGAAAAAAAAAAAGAATTTAGACAAATGGTGTCTGTTGCCTGAAACTGTTAAGATGCTAAAAACCTGGGTAAGTTAGAGGGCAGAATAGTGATCTTCCAAAAGTACTCTAGAGCTGCAGGTACCACCACCAATGGTATCTTCCCAGCACACTGCTTCCACGATTCCCCATTAGTTGAGAAAGGATCTTAATTGCTCCTTTAACACCATGTGCCTTGCTCATCTCGGATTCAGAGTGCAGGTGGAAGCATCTCAATGGCTAAGCTTATGTTAAAATTGAGCTCTGACTGCAGTGGGATAAAAAGGAGGAAGATTCTGGATCAGGAAGGAATGTACTCCATCTTTGGAATATTTACAGAAAGGGAATTTCTTTAAAATGAGAGTGGGAGGCAATTTTGGATACTGGACAACGTAAATAGATAAGAATATCTACTTTCATTGCATTTCATCTCTTGAGTCATTCTGATTTCTCTCTCTTCTCAATGAATTCTCCACGCTGTAGTCAGAGTGAGTTTTATATAACGCATACAAGGCAGTCAGTCCTTTTAGTGCTCTTTGAATTGTACCCGTTAGGGTTACACACCCTTTAGGTTGCCTTGCAAAATCTTTTCCTCGCGTGGGACCCTGATAAATAGTTCCTGCCTAATTTCCTACTATACCAGGATCTAAAGGACACCCTCCAATGTTTAATTAAAATATTTACTCTTTCTTAAACATGCTGATGAGTTCGTAATCTTTGTGCTTTGTTTGTGCTCTTGTTTCCCTGATGAACGGAAGTTTAAACTCCTATTTATTCAAGATCTAGCGCAGAGGTCTCTTCCTGTATCACCACACTTTTTGACTAATAGAGATAGAAACTGGCATTCTCTCCTCAGGAGTTTGAAAGGAATATAGACAGGTAGCTATAATAACCCTTAGACAAGTGAACAGAAAAAAAAAAAAAAAAATGCATCAACATGTGGAGTCTTACCACTAGGTTTTACTAACTTGAAGACAGACACTGTATTTTAATCATTTTTTTTTTTTACCCATTAAAAAGATGGATAGTTGAAACAAAATCATGAAGTCAATAAGGTGTTATATGAGCCTCCTATACAAATGAATGACATGACAATTTTTTGAATTCTGGCAGAAAAAAAGTAGTAAATGGATTGGTGCATATTAGAGGCAAAAAAAGAATAATTTAGGAAGCTACTAAGTAGTCCGGGTGATAGATAATGAGTAGCAGCATTGGGATAAAAAAGAAGGGAGAGTTTACAGAGAAATTAGTTTGAGTGAATTGAAAGAACAGGGGTTTAAATCCAGATTCCAGCATTTTTATGTTAAAAATTCATTTAAATGAACCTTTCAGAGTTTTGCTTATATAGGACCATTTAATTGAAATTCTTCACCTCTATCCCAAATTGATCATATAGGCGAGTTATATCAGAAAAAAGCAGAACGTGGTGGAAACACCAACATCTGTTTCTGACAATTTACAGCTAACCCTCACCCACAGAGGAATAGGTTTAAAGACCTTTAGAAGATCCCCACCGGTGGGCATTGGCATAGGAATATCAATTTTTAAGCCTACTTGAAAATATTTCTAAGTGGGGGTTTTGCACATCTTCAAAGATTCATCCTGGTGATAATTGCAGTGAACGAGAGTTATACCTTGGAAGATAAGATCCTATCATCAGTGTGGTGATTGACAGGAAATTATAGTGGTGTTGATGACAGATCTATAATTACATTACAAATATTTATGTCTAGAAAATCCTCCCTGAATTGCTTCTCATATGGTATGACTTCTCTTCCCCTCCTTCCTTTGCTGAGATCTATTGCGATTGACATCAAATTTACAGTCTAAAAAAAATAATATGATTAAAACTTGGATAATAAATGATCACCTGATCTGAAGGCAGATCTTCCTGGTTTTATAAAGTTTGCCTCCAAGAAAAGTAGCAAATGTGGATAGAAACGTCATCTTGCTGAAATCCACACATACTGGAAAGGAACCACATGTCTGTTGATTACTTTCACGGTGAAGCTTGCATTTCAGCTCCCAGTGCCATATCCTGGGGACCAGGGGAAATACCGAGGACACAATGATACATTGAAGCTAATTTTCAAGCTCCATCAATTCTATGAAACAATCTATCAAATTCTATCAAATAATCTCTTAAATCTATTCCTCTTTTGATATCTAATTGTTTTGCTTTAACCAAGTCCTTGACTCTGTTCATTTAGATTATTGCAACAGCTTTTTGGCCTTTATGCCTCCAGCTGACAGATTTTGCTGCTATAGTTAGATCCAATCATAGGCATTTGGGCATAAATATCTATGTTTAGGAGATAAGATAGCTTTTCATTGCCTACTACATGAAATCCGAACTCCCCACTCCGGCCTCTTGTCACAGATGTAATGAGAATCCACCGTGTGCCAATTATGTAGTTAATGGAAAGTATGACTACCATGCTTTCAATCCTGGGATGCAAGAAAAATGCTTATAGTTTACATTTACCACCTCATATTACATCCTCACAGCAATATTACATCTGGGTGCAATTATTATGCTACTATTACAGATCAGAAAACTGAGGCATACAAAAAGGCATCCCTAATCCCACTGCTCACAATTGCCATTCAAATGTATGTCTGCAGATTGCTCATCCAGTTGCCCTTTGCCTGAGACATCAGTACTTAGTGAAGAGAAACTGCAGATCAGGGAGGTTTTGTTGTTGTTTGTTTGTTTGTGGTTAATGGCTACTTAAGATACAAATCCTGTTTTGTTTCTTTGAAAGAGATCTGAGCAAGAGGAAAGCCAAATAAATATCTATCACTCTGTAGCATTTATGGTCTTGACTATATCCAGGTAGAGTGACAGGAAGTAAGTTACTAATAACAAGTAATAGAGGTTGTGTTTGCAGAGGTACATTATGTTATGGCAAAATATCTTCTCAACCATTTTGCTTGGTTATTGTCATTTCTTCCAAGAAATCAATGCTATTGGAGATGGATGACAGCCGTGACCTGGAAGGTATGATTGCACTCTGAATAGCAAGCTCTTTCTGTAGATGTGCTTTTAAAAACTGCAATTTCCTCTCCAAGAGCAAAGGTCATGCAATTCTCTGAATTGCCAGGCAAAAGCCAGGGCACATTGGCTGATGCAACCCCTCCTACTCACTTGGAAAAATTAGGAGGTTGTTGGAGACAGGTGTCATTGGAGGTTTAGTGATTACTTTGCTAGAAGAAGTTCCTTTAAATCAGAAGCTAATGTGATTCCTTCAGCAGTGTTATTTAGAGCTAGCTGCTGGTGGAGGAAGACGGGCCACAAAAGGAATTTGATTTCACTTGTCATTAATTTTTAATCTGCTTTAGAGCCATCTTTAATTTCTCTTTGTAGTTTTCATAATTTTCCTTTGTGTATGAGGGTAACATTGCTCCTTGATTATCAGTCCAAGGATAAGAATGATTATTTATTTCAGATCTACCAATCCCAGCATGCTCTGTGCAGACTTCTGTGAGTCTGCAAGGAAAGAGACATGTGTGTTCTGTGCCTACCAACCTGAAAATGCAGAGTTGTTAAAGCCTGACAATAAAAATCCAACTTAAGGGGAATTACATGTCTCTGAATTGTTCCCTTAAGATATGACATTGGGAATAAATGGATCTGACTTGGAAAAATGTGTATACCATGGTCTACATAGCTGCCAACATTACTTACTACTGCAGTGGCCTCTTCCACATTCCTTACAGTACTTCACTACTTCCCGTCTTCCTTGTCTTTTGCAATAACTACGAAGATAGCCTCCAAACTGTCTCCACATCTCCTCTGGAGTGGTGCTTCTAAAAACGCAAATTGGATTATGCTGGCCCTTGCCTGAAAGCCTGTCCGAATTTCTGTGTGATTGCAGGCTGCACTTGGCATTTTTAAAAGTGGCAGCCAGAGTCCGTTAACATCTGGTGCTGGGCCATCTCTCTTGTTTTGTCCCTTCACATCATCTCTTGCTTTACAGCCAGTATATATATTCTGGCCCTTTCCAGGGCACAACAGTATCTTTTGCCAATTTTATTTTTCTTGGTACCTACCTCTTCCCTTAGATCAGAGAGAAACCTGAGTAAGTCAGTGTAAAGAAGTGGAGGTTCTCATCAGAAAGATACTAGAGCTTCTGACTCCATTGAAGGTTCAAGAAGCAAACCATGCAAAGGGCAAAAGTACTGCTTTATCCAGAGAAGAGAATCCTGCCAGATCTCTTTCTGGCAGGAGTCTCTGCCTCCTACCATCTGCTGGCATCACCCTCTCTCACTGAACGCTGGCTTCTCCCCTGTGGTGTGTTGAGAAGCAGAGCTGCCAACACGTGCGGAACATCACGGTCTTACGCTTCTGTCGCTAGAAATGGTGACTCTCTTTTACAGTTCTATTTTTAAAACCCCAGAAAGTACTTGAGTTGACCCATTTGGACCAGTAGTCTATTAACTTCTGGATTAATTATTTGTAGAGGTGGGGATTAAAAAATATGGGCAATCTCACCGAAAACTTTTGGTTGAACCGAGAGAGGAACAGTTCACCAAAATCAAGAGGGGGTGAGCAGTGAAAGAGAGAGAGAAGGGTTTATACTCCAAAGAGAGACATCCTCTTAACCCTTCAGGCTAGCCTAGATACCTCCTCTTGTACACACTGATCATTCTCTATTTTGTCACTGCTCGGTAACTCCTGTTTTCCTTTGAGAATGAAGACAGAAAAAGTTACTGGATTACAATATTTATTTTTGTAATTTTTATATAAGAGTGTATACATATAACTAGAAATATTACTGAAAATATTCTGTGCACAAGTATAAGGGTTGGTGGTCTGAGAGGAGGATGACACCAGCTTTATAGCAGTATAAGTTGGGGAAGTTTAATTTTTGTATGTTTTTGAAATGGGTTGAAATATGCATAGTTTGGCTATTATTATATTTTTACTTTTACCTTTCCTTATTTCACTTACTGCCACAACTTAAACATTCTGTGCTATTAAAAACATTTTGTGAATAAGTTTTATTGGCCATTTAGTATCACATCATATAGTATGGTTAAAGATTCCCCTCTTGTTGGAAATTTATTTATACTTAATTGCATTTTTAAAATATCAAGTAAATGTTTTGGAGGTCAAGGAATTACAATATTGAGGTTTTTCCCTCGACATAAATTTCTAGAGCTAGAATTACAGGGTCAAAATATATGAATGCTCTTAATTCGTATTGACACCTTCTTTCCTAATGAACAATCTTGATCATAATGTGTAAATGTATTTCTTTTGCCATAGACTTGCTAGAGTTTTGTATTACTGTTTTAACAATGATTTGATAACAGAGAAATGAATATCATATTATTTAACTTAAATTTATTTATCCTCTTAGAAGGTTTTCCATACATTTCTAAAGCACTCATTTCTTACCTTCTGAATGGTACCTGTCAGTTACTACTTCAAATATATTTCAGCAGATTGTTTATGGAAGTTATTAACACAAACATTAAGAATAGTAATTATAATTGGAATTACAGCTTTATGCATTTATTAATAGCTTTAGTGACTAAAGTTTCTTCTCTATATTTTATTTTCATTAAAGTTTTCTTTTTGTCTTTTTAAAGCTTTTATTTTAATGCCAGTTAGTTAGCATAAATGTTACATTAGTTTCCAGTGTATAATATAGTGATTCAACAGTTCCCTACATCACCCGGTGCTCATCACAAGTGCACCCCTTATTGTTGTTTTTGTTTAAATGATTCACCACGTCTGAAAATTTGAAAATCTCTCCTGTACATAAGTATTCTAATTCAAAGCCCCAAATTACCAGATTTATCCTTCCTGGAACCATAATTAACATACCTAGGAATCATTTTATATATTTGGTGAGTGAGACGGTTTAATGCTGTGTTTGGATTTTGCCCACAGATTTCTATTTTAAGGACTGAAGGGATTACAAGAACTAAAGAATCTGATGAAGGAAAGAGCTCAGGTGTGGGAGGAAGAGGAAATGGCATCTTTTCCCATCCCAGTCTGACCAGTCACTTCTTTCCTAGGGACCAAAATTCCTTCATAGCTCAAACAAGTTAGTCATGATAATGACTGTATTCCTTCCAGCCCAAACATTTTATGATTCTACAGTGACAGCACTCCTTGGAAAATTATGTGCAGCAGAAAAAGACTCAAGGAGACACGGAACACATATGGCGATTGCCTGAAGTGGTCACTGTACTGGGATCTCTGTCAAAGTGATTATTTTCTTAAGAAATTTTTGAGACCTCTGGTATTAGTGTTCTGGGTGTGCTGTAATGAAGTACCACAAACTAGGTGGTTGGAAACAACACCAATTCATTCTCCCACAGTCCCTGAGGTGGCGTGTGTGAAGTCAAAGTGTCTGTAGGATTAGGACCCCTCTGAGACTCTTGAGTCACATCCTTGTGTGCCTCTTCCCAGTGTCAGGTGGTGGCCATTGGTCTTTAACATTCCTTGGCTGGAAGCTGTGTCACTGCAGTCTCTGCCTGTGTTATCACATGCTTTTCCTGTGTGTCTCTGTTTTCACACAGCCTTTTTCTTCTTCTTCTAAGAATACCAGTCATATTGGAGTAGGGCCTAACCTAATGACTTCATCTTACCTTTAATATATCTCCAAAGACCCTATTTCCAAATGAGAATGACTCTCTCAGGTACCAGTAGTAAAGACTTCAGTATATGTTTTGGGGGGGACACAATTCCACCTATAATATCAACACACACACACACCTATATTTTTATTGAATTAAAGATGCCCTGCTGTCTCTATTCAAGAGGCAAGAGCAGGAATGGAGCCTGAAAGTCTGTGCAGGATGACTCTTGCTTGGCATTGCAAACTCTTCAATCCACTAATAGATATTCTTGGCCCGAGGACCATACATAGATCAACTCTTAGAAGAGAGAGGGATGCGAGTGATGTTCTAACTAAGAAGGGAAAACACATCCAGGGGAGAATTGAGAGATTAGAGATTGACTTCACATTTTGTGACTGTTGTCATAACTGAACAAAAAATTAACTCCTCTCTGGAAATAAATGGGAATTAATTTGTCAATGTCTTAAGCATATAAAAGATAGAACTGGATTTGAATTCACTCAGAATTATGTGACTTGGAGTCCACATTCCTAATTGCAGCACTAATTGCAGATGTTACTTAACATCTCTGAACCTTGGGTGCCTTACCTATAAATTGAATAATAATCTGCTTCAGGGGATCATTGTAAAAGAATGGATGCCTGGCACATCATGAAAAAACTCCATAAACTTAATTTTTACTGTGGAGTCCTTATGCTATTTTCCACAAGTGAAATTTTCAGTATTTTCTCATCAGATTGGTGGCTCTTTGAGGGTAGAGACTTTGATGTCTCTGTGTCTGAAATAGAGTCAGCACCAAGCTCCAGTTGAATGACTGAGAGAATGAACAATTCAACGAACTGTCCTCAGAGTTTCCAGGCAATCTGCGCAGAATTATAACCACAGCCTGGGAGATTCCTAGCGCTTTTTCCTCCTGTTATGTCTGTCAAAAGAATGAACTGGACATGAAGACAAAGACAAGGAGGGAAATGACTTAATAAGTTACATGGGTGCCAGAAAATAGAAAACAAGTGCAGGAACTGCAAAGAGGCAAAGCAGGGCCTTGGGGAGACTCATGAATTGAGTGGATATTTGTGGAAGAGGGCCTGGGTGCAATGGTTGCAAGTTCCCTTCACTGTGAAGCTTAATTAAACACAATGCCAGGTATTCCCAACCTATTTGACCCTCCGGAGTATTTATGATGCTATGACTCTGCTTTCATTAATTCCTGAGCACATGAGCTCAATCTTCAGAAGCACTACAAGGTTATTAAGTGGGAAGAGTTGGGGAGTTTTTCAGTGTTCCTTCTCCAGCCCCAAAGCTCATACTTTCAGCAAAGTGTGAGAAATGGACAGTTATGAAACAGCAGCAGCTGCTACTGCAGGGCCGTGGAGGGTAGCTGCCCAGTAGGTCTGGTAGAGGGGCTCCGGGTGTGGGGGGATCCATACACTTAAGAACAACTGTAAGTCAAATGCTTTTCTGTGACCAAATCTAATGTTTCCAGCTGACTTTGCTCAGAAGATCGTTCTTCCCTTTCACCTGTCTTATCTGCTTATTTTTTTAAGTCCGTGTCTGATAGCAGCTTTCTAGGATGTTCTCGTAAGAGAGAATTCTGTGGTTGGAAGAGGGTCAAATGAAATCATTGGTGTCCCAGGAATTTTTTTTTTTTTTTTTGTCTGCTCAAGGAGGAGGTAGGAGGAAAAAGTCATTCAGTCACCAAGGGGTGACTGCTCCTGGGAACATGGAAGGGCAACTAATATTTGTTGGATTGCATTACAATTATTTTATCAGTAAATCCTCCCATCAACCCTACAAAGTAGGTTTTATGAGCTCTGGTTTAGAAATCAGGAATATGAGACTCAGAAATGTTAAGAATCATGCTCTTGGCCACGAAAGGTGATGTGGCAGAGTCTGGTTTTGACCAGGTCTGTTGACACTTTGTGTTATGTTTCCTTGCACATGGGGAAGTAGAAAGGCTTACTCAATAAAGCAAAAATGATGATTTAGCACCTCCTGTGTACATGTACTGTGGTTGGGGGGTATACATACGGATAAGCATATAAGCCGTGAGACCTTTTAGTGAGTATTTTATTTATCATGGTACCTTCTTTCTGTATCTAGCACAGTATCTGACATATAATAGACAACTAATGCACTTCTGTTGAATGAATTCATAATATCACCAAACCAGCCTTTAGTATTTGTTTTCCAAATAGACAGTGATGCCATAAATTAATTAAAGTGTTAATAAGGATTTGTCTGTTGAAAGAAAAAAAAAATAATCAGTGTGAATCAGGAGTTCACAGGGAGAGATCCCTTCTGGATGAATCTATAGGGAATCCTTCATGGAGTAGGTGGAAAATGAACTGGTTTTGAAAGGTAAACATTCACCAAGTAGAGATAAAGATTTGATAGGAAAGGTCTTCCAGGTGATCTACAGAGAGGAGCCCATGGGCTCACATTTCTTGAGTACTCTTTATATGACTGCAATTGCAGATGCATAATAAAGGCTAGCTCTATTCCAGGAGTTCTGTTTACCCCTTTATTAGTTTCCTGGGTCTGCTATTACAAATTACTACACACTAGGCTAGGTGGCTTGAAAGAATAGAAATTTAGTCTCTCACAGCTCTGGAGGCTAGAAGTCTGAAATTCAGGTGTTGGCAGGGCATGCTGTCTAGGGGAGAATCCTTTTGTTTCCTCTTCCTGGCTTCTCTTGGCTGCCAGCAATCCTTGGCCTTCCTTGGCTTGTAGATGTACCAAGCTGTTGTCTGCCTCCATCTTCACATGGCCTTTTTCCCTGTATATCCATGTCCACATGTCCTTCTTCTTATAAGGACACTAGTCATTGGATGAGGACCTGCCCTCATCCAGCATGACTTCATTTTAACTTGGTTACATCTACAAAGACCGTATTTCCAAATAAAGTCACATTTATAGGTTCCAGGTACATTTCCAGGAATTTGAGGGAGAAGAGTGCTATTCAAATCAGTACGGTCTCTGTGGTTATTGGGACAGTAATAAAGGATTTGAATTAGGTCAATGTGATCTACCTTTCATATGCCCTGTATGTACTAGGATGTCTGTGTCCTGACTAATTGAATTTTAGGGTCTGTCAAAACTTTGTGTATTTCAGCTTACACCCCACTGCTGTCTGACAGTCACCTCAGCAAACATTTTGCTGTTTCTCTCTCCCCAACTCCCCTCCGGCTGCTCTGGTACTCACTGGCTGCTTTAATAGTCACTAAATTCTCCCTGCCCTATAGTCACTAAATCAGGCTCTTAATAACATCCTATTAGTTGTTTAAAATAAGGATTTGAAGCAAACCAGATAAGGTTTGGGTTTTTTTTTTTTTTTTTTTGCATTTTAATTAAATTCACATTGATTTGGAAAAACAGATTTATTGAGACCTTAACAACCACATAACACACATAACTGAGTTGTTAAGTCTCGATAAATGTTTTTTGGGAAATCAATTGACTTTTGATTAATGACAAATTATCTGTTTTAATAAATCTCGATGAAATAAAATGTTGAGTGTAGGTGGACATTTTAATTAAGCTGGACTTCCTTATTCTTATACCTAACTACCTTGACCCAGAACTGCTTATTACAGCCTTTTTCTTTGAAGAAAGGAAAAAAAAAAAAAAAAAAGACATGTCCATTCTTCTGTTTACCACAATAAGTGAGGAAAGACAATGACATTTTTAAATCTGCCTGTAAATTAAATAAAAGCTTCTTATGGACACCTTCTCACAATCTCCCATTTTCTCAACAGAGCCTTCCGTGACCACCCTATATAAAGTTTTTAATCTTTCCAACCCATGTATGTTTTCTTTACATACTTTAAGTGATTCGAAATCTTGCCATTTAACTGTGTACTTCTTTGTTTGATACCAGACCTCATTCCCAGTTATAAACCCCATGACAGCAGCAAGCTTGACTGATGGAACTGATGTGTCCACCATTGCACTGAGAACAGGACCTAGTGGACATCTGTCCCTCTTCCTTCTCATCTTCTTGACCTCATACATTCCTCTGTGCAGGACTCCAATCAGTGATCAGCTGAGAGGTCTCTGTGCTTTACTAATATATGACTTACTTGATGTTTGGGGTTCCTTTCATGTGCCCCTCTGTCATCCCAACCTCCAGTACCAGGTCTTATGATCAGATCCAAGTAGATGTCAATAAATGCTTGCTGAAAAAAAAAAAAAAAAGTGCTGTGTATGAAATACTGGAGCCCAGTGTAGAGTCACAGAACTTCTCTAGGCTTCTGCCATTCAACTGGGGTGGGGGTGGTCTTGCTCTGCACCCCTTAAACTCTTCATATTACCTAAGTCCACCTTAAGAATACACAGCTGTATTTTCTAAAAGCTTGATCTATATCCTTTTGTTTGATATTGATAAACTGTTGACACCTTGTTTCATTGGACACCTAAAAATAAATTGTGCCCAGTGCACCATAAATTACTACCTTCATATCATTTGTACAGTGTCAACACTCTGCAGTAGGTTGTTGCAGCAATAGCCACGGGAGAGGAGGAAAGAGTTGAGGAGGGATGAAGCCACTATATCTGTGAACCTCTTCTAGGAGAGACCAGGCTGGCATGAAAAGGTTTGTTTGCACCTGAGTTAATAAAACTAAAATGCCTTTGCTTCTAGAGAGTAACTATGGATTATTATTATTTTTTTTAAAAAGTAGAACTGCCAGATATATATTCAGGTGACAATCTGAGCAGATGTTCTATTTCAGGCTTTATGCTTGGCAAGGCAATGATTTTATGGTATCCTGTTATTGCACAAAAACTCTGGTAATTAAATATTACTAGCTCTCTTTTATATTGAGAAAACTGAGCCTCAGAGAAGGTATACAACCAGCCTAGAGTCACACAGAGAATAAGGAATAAAAGCGAGTTTAGAACTTAGGAATTCTAGCTCTGAATACAGTTTTTTGTTTTTTTTTTTATCTTTTAAATTTTGTTTTTGCTTTGAACTCTTCTGATGAATGTGACAATATAGACTGGATTTATAAGCAGATCCTGGGTGTCAGTCTAGCCTAAAAAGACCTGATTGATATTTATAGGGCTAGGTGGAGGTCAAGGCCAAAGATCCAGACCAAACATTTGACATCTACTAGGTAGTAGATCAACAAATTATCCAATAATGATAAAAATAAAAATCCAGCTAGCAGAATTTATACACAGCACAAAGCTAAGCTTAGCTGTATCTTAAGCAACTGGTATCCCACGAGGGTCAGTGGATTGCCCAAGGTCATACCACTAACACATAAGAGGCCTGGGATTCCAGTTTGGGATAGACATTTTAGAATTATCTCTTAAGCACTAGCCATTTATATGAGGAGGGACAGCCCATTTAGCTGAAACCCCAGTCCCCAGTCTTAGTGCTTCGGGTTGATAACTGGGCTTGTCAGTTGGTTACACTTTCTCCTCTGACATTTCTTTCCTTCATTCCCTTAACACCATCATCTCTTGATTGACAATCCCAAAAAGACTGTGCAAAAATCTCCCCTTGAATTTGCTAGAACAGTCTACTGCCTGCCTGATATATGTGTCTGTTCAAAGTGTGGCACAAATGTTTGGTTAAAGATAATGACCCAGTCTGAAAATTACTGTGATAAAAATGTCATGTAATTTTCCAGGGTGACTTTGAAGTAAGGCTTACCATATAAATGTGGGAGATTGAGAGAGCCAGCTATTATTTTCTTCCTTGATGAGCACTAAATTAGTGTCTTCAGTGGGCAGTCTCCATGTTGTTAATTTCTTTCCTCCTCTCCTTGTGGCAGGGCTAAAGCAATACCAAAGACCATCCCAGAACAGTAATTCCCATGAGCATGGATTTTCTTTTTTTTTTTCACAACTCACTGCTTCAAATAGTTGAAAGGACACAGTTTGAAGTCAAGCGGAACTTTATTGGAATATCAGCTCTGTGTGGATTTACAAGAACTGAGCGAGCCCCCATTTTCTGTCCTGTAAAATCAGATTTTTTTGCAAGCATTAAATGAAACAAAAAGTGTAAAGTAGTGGCATATAAAATAGTACTTTTCAGTTGTTAGTTTGAATCAACATTTTATTTGTTCAAAATATGGATTCTTGGGCCTTGCCCAGTGAGATTCTGATTTAAAACACCTTGATTGGAACCCAGGAATCTACATTTCTAACAAGCATTCTAGGTAATTCTAATGTGGGCTAAGCAGCGCCATGCTCTGAGAAATATGACACTGAAGGATATAATAATTATAATAACAGTAACAACATACTTACTATTCATTGTGTGCTATGTGTAAGGCACTGTACATTAATCTACTCTGCACTTGGCAGAAAACATGACATCTTACTCAGTAGATGCCAGTGTTTGCCATTCTCCTCTTTTTTCTCACTCAGTGTTTTCTAAACATGGAATTCTTAGAGAAAGAGTAGACGTAAAGGAGGCTCAGTTGTAGGAAGCAGAGTTGGCTGATCCGAGGCCAACTTCATGTTGGGAATGAATCTTTCATCTTCAGCAGGTGTTCCTGGGAAGAATTTGTTTCCCAGTTGTGCCTGGTCTTTAGAAGTTACCCTGTCTACATGAACTTTTGGAATTCTCCTTCCCCAAGAAACTATCATATGGACTTGCCCAACGACTGTTTAAACAGCCCAGCAGTGTACCCACTGTTGTGGAAAAATGGTGCCATTTTCTCCGTGCCATAGGTAGGAATAACACAAAAAAAAAAACCTTTAATATGCCTCTATCTGTTTTGGGTTGTGTCTTGTACACATTTTTATGCTTTTCCTTGACTTGTCTGTACTATTACAGCCTTTCAGTTTATGTATTTTTTTCTTCTTTCCATAACTCAAGTCTCTCTATCTTTTTAAAGATGAGAAATTACTGATTCACTAGACCTCATAATGTTTGTTAAATCACTATGCCATTTTTTAAAAACAAAAAAAAATGCCCGCTAATATTAATATACTATTATAAAGACTACTATCATTTTTTTTTAAAGATTTTTATTTATTTATTTGAGAGAGAGAATGAGATAGAGAGAGCATGAGAGGGGGTAGGGTCAGAGGGAGAAGCAGACTCCCTGCTGAGCAGGGAGCCCGATGCGGGACTCGATCCCGGGACTCCAGGATCATGACCTGAGCCAAAGGCAGTCGCTTAACCAACTGAGCCACCCAGGCGCCCAAGACTACTATCATTTCCCCCATTCTCTCATTGTGCAGATGGGCAATGAGTCAAAAGTATTCGCAGGCCACATGCTGTGTATGAACAATTTGGTTTTCTTTTTTGAGATCTCATATTCAGTATGAAATATATATGGTTGACTGAAGTCAGTAACAATGTTCTCTCTGAAGGTCAAAACTTCTGACTGGTGACTCAATCTAATTAGGTTAAGCTTAAGGTGATAATGTGTGGATTGTCAGCAGCTAGAACATTTATTCTTATTTTTTTTTTCTAAACCAGTGTCCTTTAAAACAGTCAATTAACATGCTGCAGAGAAGAGTTTCCAGATAACTCGAGATTGAATTGAAAGGCTTTCCTTCCCCTGACAGAGCAGAGAGGTTGAGTACCTGACTTCCCTTTCAAAGTTAGTGATCCATGCAGCACTTCTGATTGGAAAGATGTGAACCTTTCCAGTCCTTCGTGTACATATAAGTGGAGGTGCTAAGGAAATTAGTCAGAGTCTGGCCAGGAAGAACTGAAGGATAGAAGAAGCCTAACTGCCCTCCAATGTGCCTAGCTGTCCCTGGAGTATTGTGATTTACAGTTTTCTTACTTAAAATCCTGTATAAAGGAATTAGTACAGGATAGTAATATCTAAAGTAACTACTGAGTCACAAAAAAACTCTGCAAAGTAAAATCATTTCTATATTATTTAATATTTTATTTGAAATTTGCCCTGGCAGGCTTCTACTTGGGGAACTTTAATAGAAAGCTGGCAGATATGATCAAGAACCTCTCTTTATATTAAGAACTATTGGACACCCACATTGCTTGTTTCTGTAATCTTTAAATATTCACAGAAAAAAACAGAAAGTAATAAGAATTTCTTAGGAATGAATAGCTCACCCACAATGCACAAGAAGCATAAGGACTTGAACTAGGTAGAAGAACTAGAGAAGCATCATCAGATGAAGAGGCCTTGATACAGTCCCCAGACCCGGCTTTCTGAGAAGTCCATTTATGTCTCTGGACTTTTATCCTTTTCCCCTTACAATGAGGGTACAAACTAGAAGAATCTTAGGTCCCTTGTGCATAAATGATTTGAATCTAAAATTTGGTAAACAAATGAATGTTAGGTGTCGAATACGCGTCAGGCATTGTGGCGAGCCCCATCAAATACATTGTCCATACCATACCCTCATGGAGTTTAGGGTCTACATGGGAAACCAGCAGTAAATTACAATGTAATGATGAATGGAAAAAACTGCTGAAAAGGGAAGGCATCACTTGTATGGGAGTGTACGACAAAATGGCCTGGCCTAAGCTACAGGACGCTGAGGAAATGACACAGGAGAAATCGGGGAGAAAGCTCAGGAGGTCATTGAAAAGGGAATGAGGGCAGCAGTACATTTATTTCAGGCAGAGGGAGGGCAGTTGCAAAGACTGAATGGGAGGAAGGAGCAAGATAGAGTTGATCACTGACAAAAAGAGCAGAATGAATGAATCACAAAGAAAAACACAAGATGAGTGCAGGACATGAGTCAAAGGGCACATCAGCAAGATTTGGGGATATATTCTAAAACACTGGGAAGGCACTGAGGATTACGACCTTTGCAGTCGTGTCATGAGGACATGGCATTTTAACTATTTTGGGGGCTATTTGGAGAAAATACTGGAGTAGGGCAAGAGTGGATACAAAGAGCCCAACTAGGAGCTTACCATTCCCACCTTGTAAGACCCCCATAATGGGTCTAAGAAGGAGAGTGAAAACAGATAAGGAGAAAATTATATGGAGTGGAGACATGCATAGTAGGTAAAATCATGAGAGGGAGAGTGAATACAGGATTTCAGGTGGTCTACCATTACAATTCCCTAGACGTTTTGGAAGAAATTACGAAGCAGACATTTTTAAATGCTTATTACTTCCTCAATATAAAAAAAATGAATAATGGAGCAATAATCATTTATTGAGATTCTAGCCCTTCATATATACTTTAAATATGTCTTCTGTTTTAATTTCTATAAGGAGGCATTCTTGTATACATATAACCAATGAGAAAAGAGGAGGCCCTAGATGTGGTATATATATACAATGGAATATTATGCAGCCATCAAAAGGAATGAGATCTTGCCATTTGCTACAACATGGATGGAACTGGAGGGTATTATGCTGAGTGAAATAAGTCAAACAGAGAAAGACATGTATCATATGACCTCAGTGATATGAGGAATTCTTAATCTCAGGAAACAAACTGAGGGTTGCTGGAGTGGGGGGTGGGGTGGGAGGGATGGGGTGACTGGGTGATAGACACTGGGGAGGGTATGTGCTCTGGTAAGCGCGGTGAATTGTGCAAGACTGTTGAATCTCAGATCTGTACCTCTGAAACAAATAATGCAATATATGTTAAGAAAAAAAAAAAAAAAGAAGAAGATAGCAGGAGGGGAAGAATGAAGGGGGGGAAATTGGAGGGGTAGACGAACCATGAGAGACGATGGACTCTGAAAAACAAACTGAGGGTTCTAGAGGGGAGGGGGCTGGGAGGATGGGTTAGCCTGGTGATGGGTATTAAAGAGGGCATGTTCTGCATGGAGCACTGGGTGTTATGCACAAACAATGAATCATGGAACACTACATCTAAAACTAATGGTGTAATGTATGGGGATTAACATAACAATAAAAAATTTTTTAAAAAAAGGAGCCCTTTTCACGAAGAGATATGCAAATGTTTTGACATTTATGACAGAACCATGGGTAAACACAATTTAATTATTTGTCTGATCTTATTTAAGTGTCTTATTTTCTCTGAGACTCAGTTTCTTTATGAGGCAAGGAGTAAAAATAATACCTAAGCTTTTTCTACCTCTGAAATTCTGTTCTTTCTTAAGCCTCTCACCAACTTTCCTTCAAAATCCTGTGGTCAGCCTCTGATTGTTGACCCAGTATAATTATGTGTCAGAGTAATTAACCATGTGCTTGCAGCTCTCTTGTGCATTTTATAGTGTGATTGAAAGGCTCTGATCTCCCCAGTCACTGAGTACTGGAGGGAGACCCTGATAATCCTTAGATCTAGAGGAAACCAAAGCTGTTAGAGCATGTGGGCCTCATTCTTTACCATAGGTCTCATTTTCTGGGACACGCCTGCATCTGCATTTCAGTCGGAAGCACACGCACATCCATTAATCAGCCATCACAGGAGAGTGAACACAGAGCTCAGACCATCACTGTCTCTCTCTCGTTAGCACACATTACACTGTACCCCTTGGATTTATTTTTATCATTATTCTTTTTGTAAAGGAACGTCAAAGCCTAATTTCTCTATTAATATTGATGTGTTCAAGTTCTTGAAGCCAATTACTTTAGACAGTTAAAGTATTTAACCAATGCTTAGAAAATCTCAAGGATGTTAACATTAGGATCTGTGGGAATGATTACATGATGCATGGTGTAAGGCATCTCGTTCATTTAACAATTATAAAAGGAGAGAGGTACCATAAATTGTTATTGCGGCACTTTGAGGAAACCAATTCAAGAAAAACCACTTGGCTTGTATTCAGTGAGGACCGACAAAAACCCAAATAGTACTATTTACCTTTTCAAGACAAGGGTCTTTTATTATCCTGTTTTCCATCTCCTCCAACCCAGCTGATCTGAATGTTCTCAATTATGAGTACCTCTGGTTTCACTTTGTAAATATATCTTGGATCCATGACAGCTCTCCTCTGTTGCCACTGTCTTCCTTCAGCCTATCATTACTTTTCATCCAACTATGGCAATAGCTTTATAACAAACTTCTTATCTCCATTCTTCACCCACACCAAGCATTCTCCACAAAAAGTCAAAGAACTTCTAACATGCATTTTTGCCTAGAGACCTTCAATGGCTTTTCATTTTTAGTGGGGGACATCTGAGTCTTTCCTAGGTGCAGAGTGGCCCCTGGGATTCTCCCCTGCCCTCTCTTCCATTCTCATTCTGTCACTGCCTGTCCTGTGTGTATTGATCAGCAGAACATCACTGCTCAAGACAAAATCAAGGACATTTTCTGTCATCTCATCATTTAGAGATATGTTTCAGGCTGAGGGAGCAACTTGAATTCCCAAAGGGCGAAACATCATCAGGCAACAAGAAGGGACTTTGTGGAAAGTAAGGGGGGAATAAATCCAGAGCAATAAACAGAGGATAGATGATGCACTTTTCTAGAAATCATAAGAAGGAATAGGTGATGAGGTAGTGTGATCACAGGAACAATTTATTTGGATGAACATTCCATGTCTATAGACCAACTCCAAGAGAAGTGACACCATTATCAGAAATCTCTTTGGTATGCCTGGCATCAGAGCACGGATGTTGGTTGTGTCAGGCTCGCAGAACGATACCCTAAATCTCCACGATAGAGACAGGTCTGCAACCTGGACTACACAATTTATGCCTCTGGAACTTCATTATTCATCTGTTGGCCCATTCTTTCCTTAGATATGGTGATATAATTTATGCTAAAGCAGCATTTGTCAAGCCAATTCAACTAAAATTCCCTTGAAAAATCTTTAAAATCACCCATTCCGTAGGGCAGTTTTCCATGGTTTTCCCCTAAAAATGTCCCTGATATATGTGATCTGATATTTGTTGGAACGAGCCCTTTTTGCATGCATAACTTTTCTACTCACACATAAATATGTGGCCTAGCTCTTGCCAGGCGACAGGGATAGAGTCCATCTAATGATCGAGGGAGGGATAAGACATATACATCATGATAGTTAAAAAATAACGCAGAATATAAAATAACCGGGAAGAAAATAGTAGCATAGATATCATCAGGCAGCTCCTGAGAGATTACAGTGTGAGTGGCAGGGACAGTAATTACAATAGAATTGGAAGAGGGGTCAGAGAGAAGGCTTTGAAAAGGAGATGGATTTGGCGATGGGTCTGAAAGTACAGGTGAGATTTGAGTGGATGGAGAGAAGAGGGACATTCTTGGTATGTGAGTCTGTATGCTGAAATTACCTTTTTAAACAAATGAAAAATTATATCTAATATACAGTGAGGTTCTCTCTGAGACAAATGATGCAGCCGGTCCTACAAATGGGACTTCCCTAGCTGTCAGGGGGTTCCACAGACTGAACAAGTGATGGGCAGGTTAGAGGAGACAACAGTGAAAGGTCTGTCTTTTTGCTAAACTCACAAAAGGCATCAGCCTGGAACTCGTCAAGGGAAAGATGTCATTAAAGTGGGGATAAGCTGTTTATGAGGCTGCCTGCCATGGTCTTCTCATTTCCCACATTCTTTCAGGATTTTACAAATACTTGTTGAGTGACTACCCCATGCCAAATTCGGCCGTCATTCTTTAGCTGCATCTGAACAGGTCCTGCTGTTCTTCATACTGTCCTGGGAGGCACTGTCTTTCATTCCTGTCCCAGAACAGTGAGAATGAATCAAAGCCACATCTTTGTAAAAAGCCCTTGACTTGAATCCTAGCCTTTTCTCTCATTATCTCTGTTACCTCTGTCAATTTACTGATCACCTCTGAATTTCAGTTTCCTCATCTGTAAAACAGAAGTAAGAAAGCTTATCTCATCCATCCCACCAGCAACCTTGGTAAGGCAGGGTTCTCAGCCCTGAGTGTACATTAAAACAATGCCTGGGTAACTAAAAAACAAAAACCAAAATAAACACGCATACAAACAAACACATAAAAAAACAAACTTAGGCCTATGTCCCATCTCCAGAGAGTCTGACTTAATTGAACTGAGTAGGAACTGAGCATCGTATTTTTTTTACATTTTCTCTACCTGGTTCTAATTGTCATCAGAAGTAAGAAACAGGGCGCCTGGGTGGCTCAGTTGGTTAAGCGACTGCCTTCGGCTCAGGTCATGATCCTGGAGTCCCGGGATCGAGTCCCACATCGGGCTCCCTGCTCAGCAGGGGGTCTGCTTCTCCCTCTGCCCTCTTCCGTCTCGTGCTCTCTGTCTCTCATTCTCTCTCTCTCAAATAAATAAATAAAATCTTTAAAAAAAAAAAAAAAAAGAAGTAAGAAACAGATTAAAATACATAAAGTAGCAAGTACTATACTTGATCACAGGATTCTAGTAAATACCAGCAAGTGCTTTTTACTTTTTCTCCAGTTTTTTTTAAGAGTTTATTTATTTATTTGAGAGAGAGAGAGCAGAAGCAGGGGGAGGGAGAGGTAGAGGGAGAAGCAGACTCCGCACTGAGCAGGGAGCCCGACGTGGGGCTCAATCCCTGGGATCATGGGATCGATCCCCTGGGATCCATGACCCTGGGATCATGACCTGAACCGAAGGCAGACGCTTAACGGACTGAGCCACCAGGAACCCCTTTTTCTCCAGTTTTGATATGGTAACTGGAAAAAAGGACATTTGAAAGATACTGATCTATAAAAGAGTTGTGTCTGGGGGCACCTGGGTGGCTCTGTCAGTTAGGCAGCTGGCTCTTGACCTCAGCTCCAGTCTTGATCTCAGGGTCATGAGTTCAAGCCCCATGTTGGGCTCCACACCGGATGTGGAGCCAAGTTAAAAATAATTTAAAAAAATAAAAAATAAAAGAAGAGTTATATCTGGAATGTATAAATTACACAACTCAGTAAGACAAATGACCCAATTAAAAATGGTTAAAATATTTGAATAGATATACAGATATGAGAAACAAAATAAGTGAATAGAATGCCCAAGAAATTATACACAAAATAATTAGCCATTAGAGAAATGTAAATTAAAACCACCGTGCACTATCTGAAATGACTAAAATGAAAATGACGGACCGTATGAGCTATTGATGAGATGTAGAACAGCCAAAACACTCATACACTGCTGGTTGGAACATAAAATGGCACAACTACTTTGGAAAACATTTTGGCAGTTTCTCAAACTGTTAAATATTTGTTTATTGTATGACCTAGCTGTTTTAATCCTAGATATTTACCCAAGAGAAACAAAAATATATGTCCACATAAAGACAGTGTACAAATGTTCAAAGCAGCTCTATTTGTAATAGCCAAAACTAGATGTAACACAAATCTCCATCAAAAGACAAATGAATAAACAAATTGTGCCATATCCCTACAAAGGAATGCTACTCAGCAATAAAAATAAACTATTTTGGTATGCAGAACAGTATCAGTGGATTTTAAAATAATGCTGAGTGAAAGACCAACAAAAAGTAGTACATACTGTCTGAGTCCACTTACATAAAACTCCAGAAAATGCAAGTTAATATAAAGGGACAGCACATCACTGGTTTTCTATATATAGGGTAGAGCAAGAAGGGGGGCAGGAAGGGATTATAATGAGGAATCTGGAGAGATGAGGGAATTTTTCGTTATCAATTATGGTGATCATTTCATGGATATATTCAAATGTCACAACTGATCAGATTTTACATTTCAAATATGTGAAGCTTATGGTATTTCAATTTTACCGCAATAAACCTGCATAAAATACTAAAAGACAAAAAACATGCCTCTGGATGGGGGTTGGGTCGACATAAGAGCAAAAGACTCATTAAAATAAGATGCCTACCTGTACCATATAGGATGTTTTAAAACCATTTTTGAGCCTATATTGCTGTCTTAACAAAGATATTATGCATTGTATGATCTATATTTTATTGCAACTTGTTTTAGCTATCTATTACTACCTAGAAAATTACCCTAAAATTTAGGTGCTGATTTATCTTCTCAGCTCAAAGACTGAGGCTGGAGTCATATACCTTGGCAGTCCTGAAGCATCATGAAAGAAGTCCAGCTATATTGACACTGTAATGTTGGAGAAATCAAAAGGAGATTTTTCTTAGAGATAGAGGGATGTGCCCAGAGAATCCCATCTGTTCTAGTATCAGTCATTTGAGTCCTGCTGGACCAGCAACACTCATGAGTGCAAAAGTCCTCCGATGATATAGCCCCAGCCTTTGAACTGCCCCAGCCAGTATCTAAGGGAACAGAGATGAGCTATGTTTGCCAACTCTAGTCCAAATTAGAGATCCTTTAACAAATCAAACCCTGTTTCTGTTCGAAGCCACCATATCTTGTGGTTACTTGGTACATGGCATCAGACAACAGGAAGAAATTTGGGTACCTGGAGGTAGAATGTCACCCACCATCACAAAGCCTAAAACATGTGGTTTGGGGGACTGATGGTGCGTAGAAGCTAGAAGAACCTTAAGGAAATAGTGAATACGTAAAAGTCCTAACGAAGACTATTAGTGGAATACTGAAGGTCCCTTAGAAGGCCCAGGGGATGGAGAAAGGGTCATTCATTGGATCAAGAGCCACAAACAAGGTGCCAGAGCATATGCCCTTTGACTCCAAATCAGATAAATTAATAGGATTTAATTAGTAATGCAGATTTTATTTGAAGTTCAGAGCAAAGCCACTAACTAGTTTAAACACTGAAGTGACGTGGTATAATTTATACTCCAGAAGGATTACTCTGGCTTTCATGGAGAGAATAGATGTCATTGATCCAAACTGACATAGACCAGTTAGGAGACTATTGTGTTAGTCCATGTGAGCCATGATGGAGCCTTTGACTATGGTGGTATTAATGGAAATGCAGAGTGCATGGACCCAGGAATTATTTTGGAGTTCGAGATAGCAGGCAGAGCTTGATGGTAAATGGATGTGTAGCAAAGGAAAGTTCCCATTTTTATCTGAGTGAATCTTAAGAAGGTCAAATGAAATAACTGGTGTATAAGTACCTTATAAGTATAAGGCTTCTTTTAAATTATCATGCCATTTCATGCCCTGACATATCAAGAACTCAAAGCAGTTTTGCTTGACTGTGTTCCAGCTCTGTCCTCTATAACACAATTGCATCTCATTCAATAGCCTTAATGCATACATGAATACCATATAATGCTCTGCCCGCTTTATGGATGAACACTGACTATATCTAAATGGTATCTATGTTTCCTTTGAATACTGCAAACTGGTATTTGATCATTTCATTTTCCTACGGAAGGTGAAACATGATTTTCAATAATCCATAAAGACAGACATTTGTTTCCTTTGTGAAACTGTACCCTTCAATGATTATTCCTCACATTAATCACAGCAAAAGCAATTCGTAAGGTAATCTCTTTCTTCCTGAAGATAATAAATGTCTGCTGTTGACAGAAAAAGTGTGGAAAGGTGAAAGGCAGGGTGAGCTCTGTGTGTTTGTGAGATAAACAACTGTCAGCCTCTCCTAAGACTGCTGTGATCGTGTGAGGGCAAAGTTGCCTCTTTACATAACGATGACAATAAAACTAATTTTTCTCTGACTGATGATTCAAAAGATTTCACTGGGGATATCTACCCTATAATTTGTGTCCAGAAATGTAACTTTATTAAATGCCCCAAATTCATAGTTCATATTGTTAAACACTGAAGAAATTTGCATCTGAAATTGCTTGTACAGCTACTCTCTTCCTTAAAATCATTGGTGATGTATTGGCCCACTGAAGTCTGAGATAACCTAGTAGTTTCCTAATCAGAAATCACCAAGACCTTAACCAAATGTGAAATCTTGAATGGGAGCTTAATCTGGGTTGTTAAAGGTATGAAATACATTTGAAGAAGAAAAATAGGTGTTTTCACATAACATTCTTGGGGATATATTTTAATGGTTGTATACCAATGAATTCCACTTGGTATTTCTTGTAAGCAAAAGGAGAAGGGGGTTGACATTTATTTAATGCTCATTTTGACATTGCACTTTATGAATAGTTTCAGTAGATTGCCTCGTTTAATTCTGATGAAAGCCAAGCAAGTTAGGTGTCTCTATAAAGCTTTTTATCAGCTTTTTAAAAATGAGACTCAGATGGGGGAAATGTGATTAGCATAGGTCATGACAATTTCTGAAGATCTTATAAATGTTGCTATTACTAAAGGTAGATAATGTCTGATTCCTAGCTCATGTTTTCTCTATTATGCCAAACTAGATGATGCATAAAGATTTCAATGAGTTTTTAACCTCAAGAAGTTTTAACAGTTTGGGGGCACCTGGGTGGCTCATTTGGTTAAGCATCAGACTCTGGATTTCAGCTCAGGTAATGATCTCAGGGTCATGAGATGGAGCCCCCCAGCATCAGGCTCCGTGCTGGGTGTGGAGCCTGCTTAAGATTCTCTCTTTCTCTCTCCCTCTGCCCCTCCCACGACATGATCTCTTTCTCTTAAGAAAAAGAAAAGAAATTTTAACAGTTTTATTAAAAAATAATGTTTTATTCATAGTACCACACATGCCCCACAAAATTTCTAAACTCACAACCATATGTGTGAAATCTCCTCTTCTAGAATACTTGGCCTTTCTGGAAACCTCTCACTCATTCAAGACCCAGATCTCATGATCCAGACCAAACCTATTCCCTTCTGGACTGAATTCCCTAACTCCTACAGAAAGAACTTATCGCTGCCCCACCTCCACACTCACCACACATGTATACCCCTCTCATGCAACATTGCATTAAAATAAATAATTGTATGACAGTCTATTTGTCTCCCCAAGCTTCCTGGGAAATACTCCAGGGAAGTGACCTATATTATTCAACTCTGAATCGTCAGTACCTGGCACAGAGTTGGATGCCTGGCACAAGTCACTAAATTAATCTTTTCTTAATTAATTAATTGATAAATGGACCCATACTAAATTTAAAATATTATAGTGCCTGTTACATATCTGATATAAATATATTCATATACCTTTAGCTAGGTAAGGAAGACAACACATTTACAGTCAAAAAGGAATGTTAATTTCTAAATAATTAATATAAGCAATAAGAAGTTCAGGTGCATTAGTCCTTCAGTCATAGTGCCCATTTTGTAGCTTAGGAATGGGGACATTTTAGGTGTTTTCTAACATTTCCTGAAGTCAAAATATGTGCCCTACACAAATACATGAATGCATTTTGATGACTATATAAGTGAAAGAATGGATAGGTGGATGAATGAATAAATGAATTAATGAAGTTCTTACATACAATGAGTTATAAAACAGTTCTAATCACTATAGATATCAGACATTACACAAGAGACATCACTTTTCCCTTTAAAAGTGGAATAATATATAAAGGTCAAGATAGATTAAATAATATTTAATACATGTGTTATTACTTATAGCAAGGAGATAGCCATATTTCTTTTCTGGTATGCAAAATATTAAAACCAGATCTTTCCTAAATTGGAGATTCTTTTAGGAAATGTGAATAGTTAAATGCTTGTATCACTTTGGAGGAAAAATGAGTTTCAAGGGAGACTGAGAAGATTTTAATGGTATGGCTAATCTTTCACTCACCGAGTTAACTGTCTAATACTGATCACTCCACATTACAGGCACCTTACTAGGTGCTTTAATACATGAACTCTGGTCCTTAAACAAGGTAACCAACTTAAGTCATGTTTTGTAGCATATTTGGATGAAGAAAGAATTTTGACAAATTAAGTGTCTTGCCTGTGAAGATTTTATTGATTTATTTTAGAGAGAGAGAGAGAGATCATGCACATGGGAAGAGGTGCAGAGGGAGAGGGAAGGAGGGAAAATCCTAAGCAGACTCCACGCTGAGCATGGAGCCTGATGTGGGGCTTTATCCCACAACCCTGAGATAATGACCTGAGCCAAAACTGAGAGTCAGATGCTTAACTGACTGAGCCATCCAGGCACCCCTATGGCTACGCAACTTATAAGAGATAGAAGTCCATGTAGATAGAATAATAAAGACAATAAAGTTAGGTACAAATGGAGGCAAATGAAAGAAAGGGAGAGAAGATTATGGCTGTGTTCAGGATCAGGAAATACTTCAGAGTAGTCAAACTGGATCCATGGCATGAATCTGAAGAGGTAAGAAGGAATCCCCCAGGCAAACAAGAATGAAAAGGTATTCAGAGCAGAGGAATTACCCAATGCAAAGTTATGTATGCAGAGGAAGAAAAGAGAGCCAAGAAACTTCTCAAGTGTTGTTACCTTGAACATAGAGCAGGTTAATAAAAGATGGAGGATGAGGCTGGAGAGGTAGGGCTAGGTCTCAGAAGGTCTTTTACACATGCTAAATTTTTCACATTTTTCTCCGTGAGGTACCAGTGAAAGGTTTGAGCAAATCATACTGGCATTTTAGAAAGGCTAGTCTGGTAGCGTGGTTAGCCTAGATGGGGGAGTGGTGGTGAATTAGGTGGGAAGTGATGTTAGGAGGGTATTCTAGAAGGCCAGCTGAAAAAATTGGCAAGAGAAAATAATGAAAATCCAAACTACAGCAGTACTTGTGGGATAGAGAGGTCACAAGAGAAATAGCTTTAGGAGGCAAATTTGATATGAATTTATAATCTCTTTCATGTGGTTGAGAAAAGGAAGGACAAATTTAGGATGTGCTCTGAGTTTCCCCACGGGTGGTAGTGGGAACCTCACTATCAGAAAGATGCATACAGGTCAAAAGATAAAATGTCCTAGCATTCAGTTCATGTTTTCAAGTGCACATTCATCTTTTAGTTTTAAAATATGTAAGATATTTCAAAACATTTTGTCAGTGGTGATCAGATATCTTTGACTCTACAGAAAAGACATAAGAAATTAGAAATCTTTCTAGATCTACTCAAGTTGTTTTTTCTGGAACTTAAACATTGTAGGCTTTTGAATTTCGTTTTTCTAAGTGAATTTTTATGTTCCATCTTTATGAATTAATAATCTGAATTATGCACACACGAAAGATCCTTTTTTTTTTCCCTTCTGTGATTGTTCTAGATTGTGCCATCAACTTGTAATCCACTGGCTATCTTTATCTTTTTTCCATGACTTAGCCCATGCATCCTTTTAAAACACCCCACCTTCTACCAATTCCTAAAAACATATTTAAGTGCACATACTAAATAAATATTTATCATATACTAGGCATCAGGGAAATACAAATTAAAACTACAATGAGGTACAACCTCACACTGATCAAAATGACTAAAATTAACAACTCAGGAAACAACGGATATTGGTGAGGATACAGAGAAAGGGGAACCATCTTAAACTCTTGGTGGGAATGCAAACTGGTGGAGCCACTCTGGAAAACAATATGGAGGTTCCTCAAAATGTTAAAAATAGAACTACCCTATTCCAGCAATTGCACTAGTAGGTATTTATCCAAAGGATACAAACATAGTGATTCAAAGGGGCACATCCACCCCGATGTTTATAGTAGCAATGTCTACAATAGCCAAACTATGGAAAGAGCCCAGATACCTATCGGCAGATAACTGGATAAAGAAGATATGACATATATGCACAATGGAATATTACTCAGCCATCAAAAAGAATGAAATCTGCCATTTGCAATGACATGGATGAACCAGGAGGGTATTATGCTAAATGAAGTAAGTCAGTCAGAGAAAGACAATTACCATATTATTTCACTCATACGTGGAATTTAAGAAACAAAACAGATGAACATAGGGGAAAGGAAGGAAAAATAAAATAAGATAAAAACAGAGAGGGAGGCAAACCATAAGAGACTCTTAACTATAGGAAACAAACTGAGGGTTGCTGGAGGGGAGGTGGATGGGAGGAAGGGTTAACTAGGTGATGGGCATTAAGGAGAGCAGGTGATATAATGAGCACTGGGTGTTATATGTGACTGATGAATCACTAAATTCTACCCCTGAAACTAAATATACACTACATGTTAACTAACTTGAATTTAAATAAAAAATTTAAAAACATTAGAATCCTAAACAGACAGCACTTTGATTACCTTTGAAGAATTTGCAATAAAGAAAGAAGTGATAGAGAAAAGGTTATGACCTTTAAAAGCTCATGAAGCAGCTACCAGCAGGAGTTTATACCAGGATATTTATCAGAAACTCTTCAACTTTTCCTATGTTTTTAATTACATATCCACTAATAATCATTGCCTGGGAAGTAGTACATTTGAATATCATCATTTCTGTTACTTCTTTTATTTCTTAAAATACTTTATGGTAATTACACCTGGTTGCCTGTTCCAACTATTGAGTGGGATTTCTGCTTTGGGTTTAGGTTGGTTTGCTTGTGTCCTGGTGATAAGTTTGCTTTCAGGAGGACACCCTTCATGTTAAGTTCTAGGAACTTGATGGATGGAGATGTACAAGATAGCTTTAAACTGTCACGCTTTATGAAACAGCCTGGGACATTAATTGAAAATCTAACACATTATACTTCATTTTGTGTAAAATGTACAAACGTTCTTTACAACTTTGACACTTCAGTAATCACTTAGAAAAAAAATCTTAGGCAAATCATACGGGAAGATAGTTATCTTCCATCCTTAACAAATCTGACTGCTTTGGAAATAATCAACTCATAAATATTTAGCTAATATACACCCAGAGCAATGGATTGTGCAAAATTAAATGCCTCATTGAAACAATTAATTTCAAATGCAATGATTTATTGAGCATACTTTACTGGAAATTTAATAGAAATATGGACTCAAAGTAATTTAAGCAGAGGATGTTTGCAGTGTCTTTGATTTCTGGCCAAAATATATGCTTTCCTACCCTGCAGGTGAACCTCAAGAAAGAGCAAACTTCCAGGAAAGCTCTCTAATTGAATCTGTGGGTCAGAGTTTGATGGGAGGAGGCAATGGCCACAGATAGTAAAATAAATAAATAAGTAAATAAATAAATAAATAAGACTAAATAAGTAACCAAAATGAAGTAATCCTTTCATATTTCACATACCTCCTGCAGCTAAGCCCTCAGGGAAGATAATGCCACTTCAGTAAAAGCTTGTTGTCATCATGAGTCCATTTCAAAAGAATACAGCTCATGCTTCTCAGAGCATCAATAACCAAATATATCCCCCAGGCATCTCTGAAACATTCAGTCTTGAAATTTCCTGTAAGCGGGTCTGTGCTTGGGCTTTAAGCAAGTGTTCCATAGAGCAGTGGAAGGCAGCATGAGTAGTAGGAAGACCTGGATGGAAAGATGGAAGAGGGGCACCTGGGTGGCTCAGTTGGTTAAGCGACTGCCTTCAGTTCAGGTCATGATCCTGGAGTCCCGGGATCGAGTCCTGTATCAGGCTCCCTGCTCAGTGGGAAGTCTGCTTCTCCCTCTGACGCTCCCCACCTCATGTGCTCTCTCTCTCTCTCTCATTCTCTCTCTCTCAAATAAATAAATAAAATATTAACAAAAAAAGGAAAGATGGAAGAGTGTGGATGGAGATGGGGGAGGGGCACAGGGATGGAGCATCAGGAGGTGATGGACAGGTGCCTACATAGTGTCTTGGGTTAATTTAATCTATTTGGTGTAACTAAAAGGGCACTAAAGTGGGACTCTGAAGACCTGAGTTCTAATCCCAATCTAGCTGTTATTGATCTCCAGAAAGTCATTTTCTTATTTGTTAAATGTAGTTTTCTCACCTGTGAAATGACAAACAGGCCAGAGAACTCTATAAGATTTTTTCCAATTCAGGCACTTATGAACTGACTTTACCTTATAAGACTCCTTTTTTTTTTTTTTTCCAATTTTGCCAAATACAGCATTCTTCTAAAAAGTGGGGTGCATGGTCTGGTCATACTGTTTTCTGAATGTGTGACTGTGTAAACAATGTGTAAACAGATGTTTGTTCCCAGTGACCTCAGAACTTCTAGAAAGTTAGTGAACATAAACAAAATCGGGGTTCCTTCATACCTTAATGATGTTACTTTTTAATTGACCTAAACAGCAACTTGTATCATTAGTCCCAAAGTCTCAGCATATGGACAAGTATTACTCTCCAGTCATCATTTTAAGAAGGAAAATGCAAAAATACATACATACAATCACACAGAAGTGATGGAAGCATGTGAAATTGGGGTTTTACCACTAGCTTACTGGTTGTATACACGGATATTTTATCATACAGTTTCTTCTTCTATTCCTAGAAATGAGTATTTTCTATTACTCTTTTTAAAAGCTTAAGAGATAGGAAACAATGTGTGTGTGTGTGTATATATGTGTTTGTGTTTCCATAGTTTTGTGTGGCACTAATATCTACATCTAGAATTTCTCCAAATTTTCTTCCTTTAGGAAAGCAAAACAGACTTCATAATGTAAGGGCCAATACCATTGCCATCAGCCAGGTTAGAGTGTTTTTCTGTTAGTTGGCTTTGTAAGACATTCAATAAGCTTGAATCATCAGGTCTGAATTCTAATGTGCTAAAAGAAAAAGGTGGAGTCTTGCTTTCTTAGCCTGTTTTTTTTTCCCCCATAAAGCATGCCTGAGATAAGGGCTTTTGTACAGTAGATTATTATTTGAGAAGTGATTCCAAGAAACAGCAGAAGAAAAGGATGAGCTGACAATGAAGGAGGGAAATCTAATCTGAAGATGTTATTAAGTTGGCCCACACTGTTTGCAACTGGGGCTCAATTAGGAATGGTAACCTCTGTGGAGCTGAGCAGAATATACCTCAGAATCGTCAGCCCAAGAGACAGAATATAGGAGTTTCCATATGTTCTATTCTTCAGAAGCTCTTTTCTGCTCTCAGATTATTTGATTCAATGAATATTGTCTTTATATCTCTTCTTTATAACACATTAATTAGATCATAGTTTTCCACCTCAAAACTATTGACATTTTGAGCCAGATGATTGTGTGGTTGGGGCTAGCTTGTCTGTTGTAAAATGTTTAACAACATCCCTGGTTTCTAGCTACTAGATGTCAGTTGAACCCTCATCTTCAGTTGTGACAAGCAAAAATATCTCTAGACATTGCCATATGTCTCTAGAGGGCAAACTCCTCCAATCCTCCTTAAGAACTGCTAATCATTGAGCTGGGTGATACTCAAGACACAGCTATGACTTATATTTGTCTTGCGAAGCTTGTTCTCAAGAAAATTAGTACAGTTTTTTCTTTTCTTTTCTTTCTTTTTTTTTTTTTTTTTGATAGTCTACAACCAGTTTTGGATAAAACTTTATCTCATAAAATAGTAAAAGTTAAATGGCTCTCCAGATGTTCCTTAACACTAAATATTGATTAACCAAGAAAATGAAGTTTTCTTTGATGCATTCAAATCTTGACCATTTTACTATTTAGTTTTTTCTACCTAAAGCTGCCTGATCTTGAGTCATTTCACTATCATTCCACTTTCATTAGTAAACAAGGAGGGGAAATAATAACATTTCCTCAATCAACCATCATAACAAAACCCTGTTAAAACACCTAACTCTGTGATTAACACCCTGCTCAAAAAATGATCACTATTGTCAATAATAATCACTATGCTTCTTAAGAGAACAAAATATAATTTTGAAGCAATGTCTTTTGTATAAAGATTTTAGATATCTTCCACATTCTCTACAATTGTGATGGGTTGCTCACAGTTTACCTTCATTCCAGAATAAACTCAAGCAAAGTCAATTTGATCCAATATGGCAAGTAATCATTAGTTAACTTTGTGTTGTAAAAATTAAATGAGCTTGTGTCAGGCACTATGCTAAAGCTTTACATACAGTAAGTAAATCTTGACAAAATGACAGTGACAATGCTTCTCTCCTTCACCTTCCATCACAGGGCAAGACACTTTCCTAGGCATTTTAGGAGATTCACAGCTGAATAAAACCTGGATTTTTATCTAAAGGAGTTCATGGCATAGTAAAACAATACTTCTCAAAATCAAATTTGCATATGAATCAAGTAGGATTCTAATAAAATGCAGATTCTGATTTTGTAGGCCTGAGGTAGGATCTGAAATTGCATTTCTGTCAAGTTCCAAGTGATGCCAATGACGTGGGTTTAAGGACAATTCTTTGGTAGAGGGCAATAGTCATGCTATGAGGAAGAAGATAGCAGTTCTTTCTAGCTGGAGAAATTAAGGGTGGCTTTGTAATCAAATCTTCCTGTGGCCACAGACCAGATTAGTGCTTGACACATAGCAGGACCTTAATACATGTTCAGTAAATAAGTAGATCAGTGAAGAGAGCATTTAAGTGAGTTTTAGTGGATAGGTTGGTTTGAAATTGTGGCGATGGAGTTCAAAGATGTCTCAGGGGCACCTGGGTAGTTCAGTCAGTTAAGCATCTGACTTCAGCTCAGGTTGTGATCTCAAGTCCTGGGATCAAGCCCGACAGTTGGGCTCCCCACGTAGCGGGGAGTCTGCTTGTCCCTCTGCACTCTCTCTCAAAGAAATAAATAAAGATCCTTAAAAAAATAAAATAAATTTTTAAAAAGATGTCTCAGATAAGGATCATAAGTCATAGATGTGAAAGAGATCAACACAGGTTTAGAAGTAGTTCTCAAACTGTAATCCACTAGATGAGCAGCATTGTATCATCTGAAAACTTGTTAGAAATACAAATATTTAGGTCCCACCAAAACCTATGTATGAGAACCCCTGGGGGTAGGGCCCAATAATGTGTGTTTTTACAAACCCTCCAGGTGATTCTGATGCATCTTAAACTTTGAAAACTAGTAGCTTAAAAAGCAGATACTGGTTCCCATTATCTACACTTTAGAGTATATAGAAAAGGAAAAAAAGGTCTAAATGGAATTACAATGACAAGGACATGATTGATAGCTCTAGCATTCCATTGGTTTTAATCATAGGCTGACAGGACTAAAGATTTGGTTTCTCCCCTCCTTTTATTCTCAGTATTGGATCCATGAACATTGCCCACACAGATACGCTTGTGCCTCCTCACAGATTCACATAGATGCATAATGAGGACCAGGGAGAACAGAAAACGAAGCTGAGTACAGGCAAGGAGAGGTTCAGGTGAAATACTGTGAAGTAGGCATAATTCAGAGCTGGGCAAAGGCTGAATGAACCAAATCCAGGAATGCAGAAGAGGAATCAGGGAAGAGCTGAAGACAATCAGTAATCTGAAATAGTTCATCTTAACGAGACCTTAAGATGTCAAACAGTGAGCCCTGGAATTCTGTACTCAAATGCCAGGAATTCTTTGGATGACAAAACTGTCAGCAAAGAACACAACGAATCCTTTATTAATGGCCACCAAAGCATCATTATATTCTTATTAAATATACACAGGGGCTTTTTGTTGTTAAATTCTGAATAACTTCTTTAATAAAAGCTAAGATGAGAGAGTCTTAATATTTAAATTATTTAAATTTGTCCAAACAAAATGTTTCCCAAAGTCAGCAGAGGGATACCTTCCCAAGAGCTTGCAAGGGAAGAGGGAGGAGAGTATAGCAATGGGGGAGTGGAAAGAGTCCTGTGTTACAGTTCTACCACTATGTCTGTGACTTTTGGTGAGTTTCTTGCCTCTCTCCTTAAGCTTTTGTGTCCTTATTCATTATAATACAGTCCCTTACCTTTCCACTAAGTCTCAGTGTTAGCTACAATAACCCTTGAGAAAGTTATTTTAAGATTACAAAGGGCTAGGTGCAGTTTCATTGAGAACACTAGTCTGAAACCAGTCTTACCCTTCCTTCTCTCCTGGCTCTTCGGCTCCCTGATCCTCAGGATTTTTGCTAAAAATTCATAATTTAGCCATATAGATATACACACTTATAAATTATTATCAGCTCTTTTGCAGATATTCTCTTTGAAATATCCAACTAATTTTCTTCAAAATTTTCAGGCTATCACAATCATAGATACCATCAAGTAAAATGTAAATTCTCTATCCACCCAGGAGAAATGTGTAATTTATTGATGAAACTGCAGGCTCTATTTTATTTATTTTTTCTTGTTTACTTATATGTCCTGTGCATTTATTATTTAGTGATAAGCAAATAAGAGGACAGGCATTATTATCTTTGTTATATGCCGTTTTCCTTGGAAGAAGACACTGAACCTTTGTTTCCTCATTTACAGTATAAGAAAATTATTTATTATAAGAGCTAATATTTGTGAGTACCTACTGTGTGTGATTATTTACAATTATTCAGGCATCATAGTTCCCAAACTCATCAGATGGCTGAGATAGATCCTTTCCAGATAACTTGGGCAAGTAAATCATCCACATGCTTTACCTGAATTCTTTTATTTATTCCTCATAGCATTACTAAGTTCTCCTCTGTTTCCATTTTTGATGAAGAGTTTAGACTTAGTACAAATAAGGAACTTAGTCAGCAAGAGACTCCAGAGCCTTTACTCTTAACCATTACCTTATGGTCTGTATGGAATTAATCTTATCATGACTCTTTTTTGTCAATCTATTCATTGCTTCTTTTCTATACTGTGATACGTGTTTTCTCCAGCATTCTGCATTCACAGTTCCTAGTATTCGGTAGGGACTCAGTAAATGAATTTTGAACAAATGTATTAAATACTTACAAGATAGTCCCTGAGTTCAAGGTGAGTGAAAGATGAGGAAACAGAAAATGGATCATCATTCCTATGAAAGAGGGAAGTACTCTAGGAACATATTAAAGAGAAAACTGGCCACGAGAGGAAGGACAAGCTTCTCATATTTTTGCAATCTCTATCCTGGGGGCATGACCCCAGAAAAATAAAATTGATTTGGCATTAGATGATTCAAAGTTAACACAAATATCTGATTCTTCACTCAGTCAGCATACATCCGAGCTTTGAGCGATGGGGTAGGAGTGAACCAGGGAATTGAGGAGATGGTCCAAGCAGACACTTGGAAGCATTCATGCTTTGTATGTTTCATGTGACAGTCTGTTTGGGAGACTGATGGGAATAAAGGTGAAAAATGAGATTGCAGGGGTAAGCAGGAAGATGTTACATGACATTGGTAAAGAATCTGGACTATCTTCTGGAGATAAAGCATTTCAGGAGAGGAACAGCAGGCTCATCATTTTGATAAGTGAAGGATCTTTCTGGTAGCTAGCTGTATGGCAGAGTAGATGGAAGAAGGCTGGACTTAACACGTAGAGTACCAGGAGAAGGCTATTAAATTGGCTTATGTGAGAGGTGATGGAGCTTGGAATTAAGGCAGCAGCATCAGTGAGAATGGAGAGAAAATGTGAGAGTGGAAAATACAAATATATATATTTTTTCATCAAGGGATCATCCCATGCCCAGGGCTAGAGAAGAGGTCAACCAAACCAAGAGATGTCCCCCCAGATGCTGATACAGCACAGTCGAGTAGTGGATTCCTTGGCTTGTCTCCAAATTACATTTTGTAGTCTCTTATTGCCTTATTAATTGTCTCTATTCCCTCTTAGTAGCATCAGGCAAAATGAATTTCAAAATCCAGATGTGTGGAAGAAGTATCACTAACTAGAGCTTCAGCAAGTATTAAACTCCTACTAAACATATTTAATTTAGAGTTAATAAGGTGGTGGTATGGAAATTAAATCCCCCATGATTGTCGGGGAAGAGTACCTATTGAGGTATAAATATATGAAAGATAAATCTACTTGCAATGTAATTAATTCAAATCTGCAGAACCAATAAGTGTGTGACGATGTTCCTATTATTACATTACACTTGTGAGGAATGCTCAGGAATTTAATTAGCATTTACCCATACAACTAAAGAAAATGAGATATTAAGCATGCTATCTAATTAACTAGCTATAGATTGCCTGTTAAATAAATATTAAATGTATAAACACGTGAGACCAGGCTGAGAATGTGGCCCTAACTAGACATCTCTTTTCTCATGAGGTTTTCTCTCTCTCTCTTTTTAACAATTGTAGTTAATTCCAAGAACTAAAAATACACAGAGGCCTTCAGTGGTATCTATATGCTTTGTCCATATGATGATTGTCCCTTTAGGTCAATTAGACTTTGCCCTCATCCTCTCTCACCAAAGTTAGGCTAGAGTTTGGCCTGGAAGACTGCATGCATTATCCAAGGAAATCATCCTAACACTGTGGTCAGGTTTGGTAGATTGTCAATATCACCACTTTACAGATAGAGCCAATGTGGCCATGTTAATTTGCCCAACATCATTCAGCAAGGAATTGGTACACATTTTATCATTGCATTGTTGCTAAATATCCTCCATCTTCTACAAAGCAATCATAATGATCTTGTTGTAAATCAGATGTTACTCTTATAGTCAAAACTCCCAAATGGGGGCACCTATGTGGCTCAGATGGTTAAGTGTCTGCCTTCAGCTTAGGTCATGATCTCTGGGTCCTGGGATGGAGTGCTGTGGTGGGGCTCCCACCTCAGCAGGGAGTCTGCTTCTCCCTCTCCCTTTGCCTCCCCCCCACCCCCGCTCGTGCTCTCCCTCTTTCTCTCTCTCTCAAATGAATAAATAAAATCTAAAACAAAACAAACAAAACAAAAAACCAAATGACTTCTCATACTACAATCAGTATATGCTTCAGTCATTAAGGCTCTGCGTGATGTGTCCACTACTCATCTTCCCCCTGATCTCATATCCATTACACATTTGACCTCATCTCTTATAACTCTCCCCTTCCTTCTGCCCCTGCCACTGGTATTTTTGCTGCTTCTGGCCCATTCTAGCCAAGCTCCAACATCGTGGCATTTCCACATACTGCTTTATGTCACTCCTTCTTCCTTTATATCTTTGCACAAATATTACCTTATCAGTGAGGGCTTCCCTAATAATCACTCTTCATAAAAGAGTGGTTTCATTCCTACCACTCCCTATCACCTTAACTTGCTTGTTTTTCTCCTACCATGAGACATACTACAAATTTTACATACTTATCTGTTACCTATCTATCACCTCTAACTCTAATAGAAAGTCCACAAGACCAAGGATTCACATTTGTTCATTGCTACATCCCTAGCACATAAGCTCATGGTGCCTGGCACAGGGCAAATGCTTCACTGAATATTCAATGAACAAATAAACAAATGCTCTGTTAACAACAGCATCTATGTCATACTAGAAGGTTCCAATTGATTATAATAGTCCCAATTTCTATACTTTTCAAAGTTTGGGTCAATTGCTGTAACATTTTACATGGTTAGAAATGAGTATTGCTCTTTGCTTAATATTTTTCTTTGGATTTTTAACATATCCCCTCATGCATATTCAGGATAAAATATGTCATCATTGAATCAAGTTTACTTTGCATTCTCCCCCAATATTATTAGGTACATAACTATCACCTTGCTGTTTTTTTGAGACTTTCATCATACAGTTTCACTAATTCAAGAGAGTTTAAATTTAACCAGATGCTTCAAATATCATGTGAAATGATCTCACAAGGAATTCTGTGGGTCACGGAATCATTTTTCTATACACTACCAAGTTTTCAACTCTGGAAATTTACACCATCTTTTTAGAACGGACCTCAGGGTTTTTTTGTTGTTGTTAAAATAGGGAATTGCAATGTGTAACCACTAAGGTCACTTCTAGGGAATGGAGTGGCACCTGATGAGCCATCATTTAGCTCCACAGATATTCTAGAGTACTGTCTGATACATTTTTTTTTTATATATACATTGCCTCATTAATATGTTTTCTTTTCTGTAAAAATGGAGGTGATTAATACTTATAACTGCATCCTTAGGAAGCCCATTTTTAAGACACAGAACTATAAATATTGAAGCCAGTATTGAATTCCTATCCATCTGACTCCAGAGACAGCACCATTTCTGTTTTTCCACTTGGGCCCAATAGTATATGTTAGGAAAAACAGTGAGGCGTTCTTTTCAAATGCAAGGGTTTTATTTATTTGTTTGTATCTCTCATTGCTTTGATAAGAATCTTTGGGTTTACAGTTTGCTTGGTTGATTGATTGAAACCTAGCTCCAAAGATGGCTTATACTGAATTCCGCTGAGACTCTTAGCCTGTCTTGATACAGAAAATTATCGAAAGCTTAGGGAAGTCAGAATTCTGGTGAGAATTCACCTGCTTGGCCACTTCTGAGCTATGTCCCTTGAGAGATTCCAGAGACTATTCCTTGCACTAAGACTTTGAGAAATACATTAGTAAGGGGAACAATGACATTCTTGAGAAACTCTGTTACAGGTCTTTTCTGTAGGCAGGAAAAACACTGGATAGTGATGCCACTTAACTGCTTCCTGAATCCAGTGAAGATGATGAGATGCCAGAATGGTGGGGGCCAAGTGATGACCCCTACCTGCCAGAGATAAGGTGGATGTAGTTACCATGATGAGTGGCAGAAAATCTCTGGACTGGTGAAAAGAAGTCTGAATTGAATAATTACAATAAATAATTACAAATTTTCCAAGAGTTTCAAGATTTTCACCAGTTCACAGACTCAGAACCCCTAGCATGGAGGAACAGAGGCTGCATCGTCTTACCACCAAAATTTTATACTGAGGATATTCCTCCTAGCTTTTACCAAAGGATCCTGTGACCAGTTCCAAAAGTAAGTGTGCACTGGGAAAGAGAGAATGACCAGTCTTTTCAAAGATTACTGACATTGATTTTAACTGTTACTCAATTGTGAAGACCCAAAATACTAGTATGGTTTACCAGGAGACTCCATGGATAGAGGTCAAGTGATTAATAAAGTTTTGGTTCTGTTCCATTTCATGGTGAGTTTGGATATGTCACAGAACCCATTCCATGGCTGTTTCCCAAGTTCCGAAATGCATAATTGAAATGCAACTGGCAAAATCTTCACACTGATGTCTAGGAAGGGGCAAGTTAAAGCCTCTAGTACTGCATTTTTCTATTTTAATGGTAAAGCCAAAGCATTTGTGCATTTCTGGAGGAATTGCAAGGATTAGACCCATGATCAAGAACACAAAAGATCCAGGGGCAGTGATTCCCATCACATCTATTCCCCACACAATCTGGCCTATATGGAAGACAAATCAATCTTGGAAATGATCAGTGGATTATCCTAAATGTCACCAGGTGGTTACTCCAATTGTGGCTGTTTTTTTGTTTTGTTTTGTTTAATTTTGTTTTGTTTTAATGTAGCTTCTTTTCTGGAGTCCACATCACCAGACCTCTCAAATTTTTGACCATACTGGCCTTCTTTGTCTTCATTATAGCAGGCTGTCATTTAGGTCCAATTTACCAACTGCTTACCATCCCTAGAATGCTATACCTCAAAATGTTATTTATCCTCAGCTTAAAAATCACTTCTCAGTAAGACCTTTGTATGCCACCCAAAATAAGAGACAGTTGGTATGCTAGGTCTTCAGGCTCATTGCTCCACATTCTTTGCCACTCTTCCTAGTCTATCATACTGCGGTTGTGTGCCCCAGGTTACCCGTAGACTAGGTGTTTAGCACTGATTGGAGAGCAAGAACACAAGAAGAAGAAAGACTCAAGATACCAAAATGTATCTTGGTATCTTGTCAAGTCAAGTCCTGACTATAAACCTCAGACCAACACTATAAGGCAAGTGTTACTAGTCCCTTTTTATAGGTAAACATATGTGATGCCAAGAGTTTAAATGGCTTGGCCAAAAGTGACAGCTAGACCCAGGAGATGAAAATTTGTGTGATGCCAGAACTTTGTTCCAAGGCCCCACTGCTTTCTTTCAAAGAAAATTTAGTTATCTAATGTTTAGACTTATAAAATACTTCTCTCAAATATTCTTTCCCCTTATACTATTACGTATTATGACACAAGTTAGGCTGAAAACAAAGAGGATTAAATCCTTGCTTTACAGAATGGAATAAAAAAGAAGAGAATTCAAAAAAGAATATTTAATTAATTAAATTAAATTAAAAGAAAAGAATTCCATTGTTCCTCCTCCCCAAATCATCATTCTGCAAGAAGAAAAGAGTCCGTATGTCAGAATTAATTTAAAAAGTAGGCCAGATATTTATTCATCTTTCCTTGGTTACCATGATCTGGCCAAAAACCTGGATCACAAGAAGTCAAAATTCTTTTGACTTCTCTCAACCCCACAATTGTGAATCCAGCTGGCATGGGAAAATGGGTGGCCTTGAACACTGCATTTTTCTTACCAGCAAGATAATTTCTTCAGCTCCTTCTTCATCTGAAAATAGAATTAAAACAAAAATATAGCTCTTTAGCAGGAAAATTATACCAGAATACAAGAAAGAGCTCTAATAAAATGGGAGAAAATTATCTCACGCCAGATGTCAGAACAGCATCATCTAGACATCCCACCTCCCCTCACCACCACCACTATCTACCACGTACACCCATATACCCCAAGGGAGCATCCGTGGATTTTGGTCACTGTCTTTATTGTGAGAAGCCCCCCATACCATACACACACACACACACATGCACACACACGCACACACACACAAGGATTCCTTGTGGTATGGAGCTGAGGTCTTACATTCAGAGTAATGAATGGAAGTGGAGATACTGAAGTGAGACAGGAAAGGTTCTTCTGTTCAGACTACTTTTCATAAGTTCCATAACCACTTAATTTCATCCATTTTGAACCTACTGATGCCAGTGTCATTGATTTAGTCAACATATTTATGGGCTGTCCATGCTACACCAGTTATTGATAGTGTCTTCATTTTGTATTTTGGTGCACCCGTTTTCCCCAATATGAGTGAAGCATCTACTATTTAAGTTTTAGTTGTGCTAAATGCTTGATACACATTATCTTATTTAATTATGGCATTTAACCCTCAGAATGTGGATGATGGTTAGTTATTACTGTCACCATTTTGGGTACACATCAGGCCAAATATATTGAATGCCTTGCTCAAGACTGAGTATCTAGTAGCTGTTGGAATGAGAATTCAAACTCAAGTCTTGTTGTTCTTGTTATTACTGCCTTCCTTCTATGTGGCTTTTCCTGGTCCCCTATGGAATAAATAATAATTCTCTCCTTAAAATTGTTTTATTTCCTTTATACTTTTCTGTCTTAATTGTGTGTTATAACGTGGGCCCCCTTGCAGACTAAGAGTTCAATCAGATTACTTTTCACCACTGTATTTCTGGTACCTAATGAGATGCCTGAAATAGAGAATATACTAAGTAAGTCAATCCTTGTATTTCTTTGGGAGGATTATATAAAGGAGATACATAGAGTTAACATGTTTAGAGTTGACAAAGGAGTGATTGATCTTCATTTGCTGTGGGGCAATTGGGGAAAGCTTTTCAAAACAGGTGGCATTGGAAATGAGCCTTGAAGAATAGATAATCATAATAACATCAATTATTTGTAATGCTTAGGAAGGTAGAAAAGGTGGTTAGATGAGAGAAAGATGGCTATGTGTAAACGAACATTCCAGTGCCCTTCTAAACCAATAAACAAAAATACTCTCATAATGCTGAATTTACCAATAGATCTGTCACTTGACTTCAGGTCTTTGCAAGTTAGTGTTTATAAAGTTAAATGCTGAAAATCAGAGAGCTGTCAGGAGTGAGGTAGAGAAACAGTGACATCTCTCCTGACCCAGCCTAAACTAGAACACACAGATGGGAAAAAGGACATGCCGATTGTTAGCTTGAATGGTGTGCAATGAACCAGATAGAATGATCCAGTGCGACAGCCTGGAATGTGTCAGAATGGATTAGGGACAGAGGTCAAAGGTAGCCACAGAGTGTCTCACTAGCTGACAGTTCCAGAGCGAAAGTTCCAGCGGACAGCCCCCCTGAGAGGCCCTGAAGGCAGTGGGCTCCACAGGCCAGCGTGTGATGGCTGCAGCAGATGGGGAGGCCCTGGCCACAGACTCCCAAGTACGCTTAGTGCATTTGCCTGAGGGCATAAGCACATTCATGTCAGAGGCTTTTTTTTTTTTTTTTTTTTAAGAAGTGGGTGGGGGGATATCAGGTGCTCTAATTAGTGAGACCTATTTACACTTCTAAACTGTGAAGCCAGTGTCCTCACAGGAAAACCTAGTGTCTTTCAGCTGCATTTTAAAGAGTCGTTGATAGTTTCAAATACTAATCATCTCACCTTCCACAATATAAGGTATTTATAAAGGGGAAAAGAGACCAAAAAAAATGTTGGTGGAGGAGGAGACGGAATTTTTGGCAAATTCTGGGGACAGCAAATGGTGACTGTGGTTTGAATGCTATCGGGGCCAACTGTCTACATTTGTCTACTCTGCAACAAATTTGTCTTCATCCACTTAGTGCTTACACCCATGTGGAACTGCTTCCCTCCTTCTCTCCAACATAGGCACTGTGATTCTTTTCACCTCTCTTGAATGCTCCGAATCTAGGGAAATATTCCTTTCTGTGTTCATGCTTAGTAGGCTTCTTTTGTGGGTGGGTAAGGGCAGGATTGGCGAAGTGAGAAAAGGAAACCACCAGAACAAAACCAGAACAGTCAAGAAGAATATGCATCCCCACACAGGATGCCTTAACCCTGAAACAGACTGCATGGTGCGTCAGCCTCACAGGGCTTCTAAATTACTGGTGCATGCACAGATGAAATCAAAACAAAGGTCAGCCTCTGCCCTTCCTTTCCAATTCAGCTTCCTTACAGTAGCAGCCATTTCTGAAGATTTTTTGTCTTGATGGTTTCTATTCTCTTTGAATGTTTACTTTCTGGTTGTTTTTGCTGTTTTTTTAACCAGGAAGGAAGAAAAGTAAAGACTCGATCTGACGAAGAACTCTTGAATGCCTGTTAATTTTTAAGCACTGTGCTAGGTGTTCGTATATGGTGTCTAATTTGTTGACTTTAGTTTTTGCCACTACAGTACAGGTCAGTTATATGGAATGTTTCATGTGATTAGCTGATTATGAAATACAATATAGAATACTTATGAGTTTGCATAAAACTCAATAAATATTTGTATTTTTTTTTAAATTTCCCATATATAAATAATTTTACAAAGTTATGTGGGACAGTTTTGTTATTCTTGATGCCAGGCATTTGGCTTCATTATCATTTGATCTGAGGGTTGGAATAGATTATAGGGATATTTTCCTTGAGCAATTACCTATATAGAAAAAATAAGTGGTGCATTACAGATAGAGTTTTAGACTCCACTTAGTCCACTTAGTCCCTTGGGCAGAGCTCTTAATCTACCTGGGCTGCATGTTCATCAATAAAAAAAGTAGGAGGGGCGTCTGGGTGGCTCAGTCGGTTAAGCGGCTGCCTTCGGCTCAGGTCATGATCCCAGCATCCTGGGATTGAGCCCCGCATCGGGCTCTGTGCTCATCAGGGAGCCTGCTTCTCCCTCTCCCTCTGCCTGCCTGCCTGCCTGCCTGTCTGCCTACTTGTGCTCTCTCCCTCTCTCTGTCAAATAAATAAATAAAATCTTTAAAAAAAATAAAATAAAGTAAAATAAGTAGGATTTATATAATTTAATCCAAGATCCCTTCATAAGCTAGTAGTTTAAAATCAAAAGCCCCAAGTCTCAAGGCCATGAATTCTTAGTTGATTGTGATATAGAGGTAGAGTCTAAGTAAACAATCACAGCAATCGCATTTATGGACATAAGAAGTGCAGGAGATGGGTAAACCGTATGAGCACTAACATTTGATTAATGTGCCACATGTTCTCATCAGATTATTTTTTTCTAATCTCACGATGTCTACCATTTCATATTTTTCTTTCACACAATCATAGTAAAACTCGGGATTTGTTAATCCCGATCAGTTAACTTGATCACACACAACATGTGTAGGTAGCTGGGATTTAAAGCCCCATATCTGTGTCCCCATAAGCTACTATCACATGATTATCGACGCCTGCCATTAGTCTAGTCATTGGAAAAGTACTTGGGTTGCTATGCTAATGACAACAAACCCCTGTCCTTGAGAATTTTCATATTTAGCAGAGCTAAAAAATCATCCTGTTCACAGTATCTGTTAGTACATGCCTTTGTTATTGGACCTTGACAGGGAAAGTTCAATGAAAATTCAAATAAGATAGTAATTACTTTGGGGTAAGATGTATAGAAGGTAACGGGCTTGGTAAGAGAAACAAATGGAAAGAAGGCGTCCCAAAGTACAGAAGATATAGACTTCTGGTTGGGGACTAATGTTTCTATGGATTCTCTAGCTCTGTGGAGTTGACTGCAGAGTTCTTTTTCTCACTTTGCTTGGCATCTGTTCTTTCTCATTCTGCCAAAGTCTAACTTAGTAATTAAGCCCACAGAGCCTTTCGGTGTGTTACATATGCACCCCTTCCGACAAAGGATAGAGAGCACTGCATACCAGGGAGCCAGTGGTTCATAACTCAAGGAAACATGTCTCTGTTGTGTTGCCTTGTGCTGGGCACAGACAGGAGTCTGCATTCCCTTCTACATTTGCTGGCACAACGTAAACCCTGGCGTATAATGGATTATGTTACATATATCAAATTATGAAATGCACAATTCTTTTGAAATTTCTCTAAAGGGTGCCCTCTTATCATTTTTTATGCATTCTAGGGCTGTGGTAGATATAAATTTATCATTTGAAATTCAAATGGTTGTAGTTAGAAAGCTGCTGACTCGTAAAAACAGGAAATCTAGCATATATCAGGATTGAACGCAATGCATGATTTGCTAAATGTTTATGATCATTTCAATAAATTATTGAATTAGCTCTGTAGTTTTACAAATATGCTTGAAAAACATTCAAATGGTTATAAGCAATGAATAACACTTTTTTGGTCTTTTGCCTTACTCAGAAAATAAATTTCAGCTGACAAGCAAGTTTGAAACATAGAAGCCACTCATCAAAAGAACAGTAAAATTCAATTATTTAAATTTTTGCTAGGTCCACTGGAAAACTGACTTAAACTCGTATTATCAGTTTGGCTCTTGCTGTTCTACAGTATTCAAAATGTTATTGACTTCCGCATTTTTCCACAAAAAAAAAATCTTTAAAATTAAATCTAAAGTTCGTGTAAAATAGTTCAGGCTGATAGAATTTTAGGATTTAATTGTGACCACTAGAAATTGGAACTGGACAGAGACCCAGGATTCCAATGACAACTGAGATAGAAATGCATGTCAGAGACCATTTAATATTTGCCGACACCTGCACCATCTGTTGGCTCTATTTATATAAATATGGACCAGTTGGATCCTAACATAAAGTTGAATTGAATCTGCCTGTTCCTCTCATCTAAATGTGTAAGCAGTATGCTAGGGTTTGCTAATACTCTGAGTTTAGATGACTCAGGACCTCATATTGACTGATTTTTTTCAACTTACTCTTTTTTGCCCATATTTTAATAGAAATACTAAGCTAATTCAGCCTGTCTGGTTTGGGAACCACTATTTTTCACTCTGTGTATAGGCTTGAATTGACCAGGTAATAGCTAATATCCACATCATTGAACAGATATCTCCTGAGATCTCTCTTAGTTGATGCATTTATTTTTTACTGATATAAATGTACATCACAAAACAAATTCCTACAAAGCACTTCCTCTGTGCAAGGAACCTTGTTCAATGGTAGAGATACTTTGATCTACCATCACCCCTTAGACCCATTGGCATTTGCCATTCGTAAAGTGTGAGTATCCCTCCAGCCCAATTTTTATTCTTTAATACACTTACATGTATCTAAGAATAATAAGCAAGTGAACAGTATAGAAACATTTATGTAAATTAAATGGAAGGTTATAGCAATAGGATGAAGAATGTCATACTCAAGGGCAAGGATTGTTTAATGCATTATTTAATGTAATGCAATATTAGTTTTGTTTAAATAAGTTCAAAAGTTGTTGAACTTGTATTGCCCCATGGTGGAAGTTGATCCGATGCTTGATTCTCTCATCAAGTCTCTTAGGTAGGCAAGAAATAATTATTTAATCTACAATATTCAATAGGTAAATTTTAGTCCGAGAACTTTCTCAAACTCACACTTGGCAATTAAAAACAGAGGATGCCCATTTAAATTTAAATTTCAGATAAATAATGAGTAATTTCTGGTGTGAACATGTCCCATACCCATATTTGGAATATTCCTATGCCAAAACAAACAAAAAATAGTATCTTATGTTTATCTAAGGTTCAAATTTAACTGGGATTCTCCATTTTATCTGACAACCACACACGTAGTCATAGTAGTTATAGGATTCAAAAACATATCTTTTGATTTCAAACCCAGCATACTCTCTACAGTGCCATACTGGCTTAAAATGGTGACTTTAAGCTATCACGATTCCCAACCACAGGGTAATGGCAACTCAATATCCATAATTTAGATAACTAGCAATGTAGAAACCATTGATATAGTTACCTAACCAATACTACCTGTGTCAAATAAAGGATAATTATAAAGATTCAGATCAGGCCTTCTTTCAGTGTGATCTGTCCAAGCCATGATCGCATTACGTTTTTTCCTTCTCTTGTCATCCTAAGTGTATGTTATGTGTACTCCATTGCCATTGACCGGTACAATTGATTAAATTAGTACAGAATTTGACTAAAAGTTATTGAAATCTAAGAAAAAACAATTACCTTGAACCTGCATTATGTCTTGTGTTGATCATTAATTTATTATTATTTATTAAGTCTATGAATTATAATTGATTTTTTTTTTAGTGCACCATGTTTCCACCTGGAATAAAATATATTTAAAGTTTTCTCTTGTGTTGACATGCTAAGCATAGTTCACCACCATGTTTTGTTTGTGGAAAAAAAAAAAAATGGATAGTTTGTTTTCAGTAAAACACTCAACGTGCATAGCAGACCATTTGATTATATAATAAAGCTTTCCTTTATATATATATACATATGTATATATATGGCTTATATATAAAGACTTTCCCTTCATCTTTGATAAAATTTCTCATCTTTTTCTGGGTCATTTACTTTATTTATTTATTTATTTATTTATTTATTTATTTTATTTTTATTTATTTTTTTTTTTAAAGATTTTATTTATTTATTTGACAGAGAGAGAGACAGCGAGAGAGGGAACACAAGCAGGGGGAGTGGGAAAGGGAGAAGCAGGCTTCCTGCCGAGCCGGGAGCCCGATGTGGGACTCGATCCTGGGACTCCAGGATCATGACCTGAGCCGAAGGCAGTTGCTTAACCAACTGAGCCACCCAGGCGCCCCTGGGTCATTTACTTTAATATCAAGTCCCAACCCATGTATTCCTTGGATAACAAATGTCAGCATTTGATAGGAAACAGTATTTGCTGAGTGATTAAGATGATGGCCTGGAAGTCAGACTACTTGGCAAATATATGTCCCTTTGATTTCTCATTGTGTGCCTTTGGCAAGTTACATGGCTTCTCTAACCTTAGATGCTTCTAACGTAAAATAGACATAAAGACAAAACTTAGTACAGGTGATCTCACACAATGCTTGCAACAAGGATTAGAAAAGTACCTACTTTGCTAATGGAAAAGCGCCTACTCCAGTAGGCACTTAGGATTATGATTCTTACTTATCTATACCTTATAGAGGAAGGTTGGTTGGTTGGTTGGTTGGTTTATCTATCTATCTATTTATTTATTCTGGAACTCCTCTATCAAATTCACTCATGAACATAACCCTATTTATCCTTCTACTTCATTGGAATAATTTACTCTTGGTTTCATTTTTTATTGTTGTTGTTTTATTCTCCATTCTGACTTCATCCTTTCTGATTATTACTATTAATATTACTAATAATAGATGCAGATAGTGAACAGGATTCTGTGTTGGGAATCAGGAAAAGAAAAACAAACTATTTTTTATGTCCTATGTACTACTGATCATCTGTGACCTTGGGACATTTATCTAAATCCTCATCACCATTTTGTAGTCTGAGAAACTATATGTTATCTGCAAGAGTGGATGTGAGAACTGGAGATAAAGTATCCCAGGCTTGGTGAGTTCTCAATAAATAATGGCTGTTATGCCACTCAGTGAGAAGAGAGGTCTATTTTAAAGAGCAGCCTTGGGATCATAGCCTTTCTACTAATTTTCCTCAACCCCCTTTGCCAATAGCAATCACTCAATATGCCACACCCCCAGATATTCATTTTGGTGAGACTCATTTAAGAGTAGATTGGAATTATTTATGGAAAGTTGAAGTAGACTTCCTCATAACCCAAATAGAATTTATTGGAATTCTTTGAAATTATAATTTCTTTAGAGTACTAAAGCCCTGAAAGAAGGGAAATTATAAAATATGTTTGCATTCCTGGGACAAATACATTGACCACTTCTTATCATCTCTTTAAAAGAAAGGAGGAAAATATGCAGTGAGTGCTCACAATATGTTGGCTCAGTGCTGTGCATTGCTGTATTTCACAGGTCAGAGGAAAAAATGATGAGATTATTTCTTCCCATCTTAGAAATGAGTCAGATAAACTTAGATCAGTACTCTATACACACAGACAAATTATTCTCTCCATTTCATAGATAAGAAAACTGAGGGATGAGAAGGTAAAATAATCCTCACAAATTGTGTCAGGTAGGTATAAAAGAGGCTAATATATCATAAGTACCAATATTTAAAAAGTGACTCAAAAACACCAGTTCCAACCCCAGATAACTTTGCAAATCCATAGTGAGCGCAGTCGGCGTGGGATTATTTCCCCTCAAAGGGCACACGTGCCTGGAAATCAGGGGAAATGGCTCACATCGGGAGTGTGTCAGTAGCGGATTGTGTGTTTTCAATACGCAGGGGCAAACTACAGAGTAGGCGTAGAGTAGAAGCCTAAAGTGCTGCAGTGACAACAATCACTCCTGCATTGGCATTCAGAGAGAAAAGTGCTTGTCAAGATCAAAATGCTAATCAGAACTTGCTGGGAAAGTTAGTTGTTCCCAGCTGCAGCCAAAGCAGCACGTTGCTTGAAGCAGCTGTCCAATATATTAGCACCTCGTCTTAACCGAATTGTTTGTGCAAGAGTGATCAGAAAATGGTCCAAAATAAAACCAAGGAAGTACATGTTGCATGAACATCAGAATGACCACAATTAGTTCTATTCATTAGAAGTGAGTGTCACTAAATCCAGGACCCACTTAAAGGGAGAACATCATCAGGGGCATGGATTCCCTGATATGGGGATTATTAGTCCATTTTAGAGCCTGCCTGCCATGTTATAAAATGCACCTAACACATAAGACATACTCAGTAGGGGTGCCTGGGTGGCTCAGTCAGTTAAGCATCTGCCTTTGATCAGGTCCTGATCCTTGGGTCCTGGGATCAAGCCCCAAGTCCAGCTCTCTGCTCAGCAGGCAGTCTACTTCTCCCTCTCCCTCTGCCCACCCTCCCCCACCCCTGCTTGTGCTCTCTCTTGCTCTATCTCAATAAATAAATAAAATCTTTAAAAAAAAAAAGACATACTCAATAATTGTCAGTTGAAATATGTTAAAAAGAAAACCATAGGCCCAAAATGGTGTCACTTACGCCAAGTCTGGCAAACCAAGATTTAATACCTAACCTAACTATAGTTTCAACCCCTTGGGAATATAACCTTTAACCAGTCAATATGGAATGTCCTGGTCAATACTAGGAAATTTACCAATAGAATCCTTCCGCTTCCTTCAGGAGGACAGCAATCTTGCCAAACAACGAATTCCTTGTTATTAAATCCCTTTCTTTCTTTTTAAGCCCTCTCTCTGCAGTTAAAAACCTTTTTGTTTTGTTTTGTTTTTGTTTAGCATTGTGGATCATCCTTTACTTGCTAGATGGGATGCTGCCTGATTCATGAATGGGTTGATAAAGCCAATTAGATCTTCAAATGTACTCAGTTGAATTTTTGTTATTTAATAAATCTAAAGTCATGTTAAAATGGTTTTCTGCAGATTTGTCTTAATATGTAAAATGAGTGTGATAATTTTTCTGTAGTTATTCTTCATTTTATGCAGATTTTTCTACGTGAACTTGATTGGTAGTGACTAACGAATATTAGTTCTCTTCTGTCTTCTCTCCCTTAAATCTTAATATTCCTAGATCTTGAAATATTTTTATATCACATCCTTTAAAATCTGCAATGACCTTTCCAGCAACTGAACTAACCAACTCACTCTCTGCATCTAAGAAAAAACAAATATTATTTTTATCTTAAATGATTATAAGAAAGAAATCATTGTTATCCTAATGGACAGGTTTAAGATTCTAAAGAATGAGGATTATCCCAACAATAATAATTTTGGCATTTGTTTCTTGTTTTAATCTGCAAATAAATCCTCGCCTCACTACATAATTCCTTTTATCCATGCAAAATAGTGATAGTAAACTCTATAATACAATGTTTTTGCTCTAAAAAGGTGTAAAACACCTAAAAACGAGGTAATCATTTCTTCTTAGGGACTTATTTGGTTGCAAACAGCATTTTAAGAGAGAAATGGGAAAAGAGAACTGCAGTCATCTCAATGGACCCATGTTTCAAGGGTTTCCAAGATTTTACATGGTAGTTACATGAGATGCTTCTTCAGAATGCTGATTTTATGGACTTCAGATATCAGTTATCAGTTGATATCCATACTGAAAACTCTACAAATGATTCTGATGCGCCCCAGTGTATACTGAGATAATCAGACAATATCTGTGTCTGTATCAATAGAAATAGCTATATCAATCTCTGTGTATATTTATAGCTACATCAACATAATAAATGTAATTCCAGCCTTAGCATTTATATCTTTTCCATTCAGGAATAAAGAGACATATAGTCTGGTAAACCAAAGTACTGGACAGTAGCCCAGTCCTGTCACATGGATGGGAAAATACTTTTTGACAGGGGCAAGGGAAGTGGATTTAGAACTCTTCCTTCTTATCCCATCAAGCCATTTGGCTGCCCATCCATCCATAAGCTGCCTAACAAATACTGTCTCCTCCCTGTTTCCCTTCCTGAGGACAATTTCATGCTGATCAAAATCTTCTCAAAAGTCCTCAGCCCCTCCTACTCCACAGGAATGCCCCTATTTGGCCAGGTACTCAAATCAATTTGCCTTTGCTTAAACCTCCAGGGGAGATGTCATATGGTGAGTCTTTCTTGATGCCTGAGATTTGTCCAAAAGTATGACACAGATTCAGTATTTCTGAAAGTGAGGCATGTGTTTTGGCCACAGTTCGCAGTGGATTTGAGCTATTCATTTTCTGTCAAGAGGTTTCTTGGGTTCCTCCTGGCTGTTCACTTTGAAGCTGATGGATCATGCTTTTGTTTATTTAATAGACATTGACCTTCTAATATGTTTATGGAATAGCTCTAGAAACTCTGGGCAATTAAAAAATGAGTTAGATGTGCTCCATGACCTTAAGAAGCTTATAAACTCCTACGGGTAAAACAGATTGTTTCACTGGTAACCGTAAGGGTTTAATATCACAGTAGTCACTCAATCACTGTTGGTAAATTAAGGAGATCCTAGAAGAGAATTGTCATCGTACCACTGAGAAAGCTAGAGGAAGGATTACTAATTTTCATGTTGTGGGACAGAAAACACCTCTGTCCTTCCACTTCTCTAAATATTGAAATCTGATGCACCTCCCAGGCTTTCCTTAACCATTAATGTAGAAATAAAAAATTCAAGCAGAAGGTTTTGCCTGAGTAGAGAGGTGGAAAAATGTATGATATATCTGAGAAATGATGAACAGATTGTGGGATTAGGCGTATGGAGAGTATCAGGTGGAATTAGGCCAAATACAGAATCATGAGATAAAGACAGTTTGGGGAGGATAGTTTGTGATAATTAAATAACACATCCCCTAGGTACAACAACAAAAAAAACCCCAGCCACCAGTCCCTTAATTTCTTCTCCAGTATGTGTTTCCTCCCCATCGCTGTCACTCTCCTCCTCTGGCCTTACAAATTTGACAAAACTCCCTTGGGAGAAAATGTAACGGAATTGATTTCTGTTTCTAAGCAGCAGGCCATCTTTAGCTTCTCCTGAATATGGTCAGTTCCATCCTATCTCCTGTTGGAGTTGGATGGACCGATGGATTTGGCATTTCCTCTTCAGAATGTGCACTCCTTGAGGAAGGATAGCTTGTTTGCTCAGTCAAGCTAATGGTGTCAAAATCAATTTCCTCCATGCATAAAATCAGCAGAAAGTGAATACTGAGCTTTCAGGAGCTTGAATGGGTGGATCATTGTATTACACCCATGAAAATTGGATCTGTAACTCAGATCCTCAACATATTTGTGTTTTATCTTTAGAAAACATGTTGGGTCCTCTTGGTGTCTCATATGTGTAAATACTCAAACATAGGAGGTTCTTTCGATATTTAAAATACTTGAGTGTGTCTTGTAGTCTGTCTGATGGGCTTGATCATCTCATAGTTGTGTATAAAAGCTAACACACATAAAAGTTGCAGTGGTTCAAGGAGGTAAATTAACTCACATAACTGATCTACTGATAGGAGTCTATATATATAAACATACAAGATTAGAAATTTATAAGGAGAGAAGCCTTTAGAGAATTCAGTGCAATTTCTCATCATGGGCTGTTATCCCTATAGTGTTGTCTACTTAATCGTTCTGATTTAGACCTCAAAATCTGACTTGCTCTTGAGAATAAGCAATGTGATCAGCTTGGCTGGGGTTGGACTGTTCAACTCAGGTCACATATTAGGCAGGTATGTGAAAGGACCATGTATATATAATTTAGGCATTAGACAGATGAGGTAGAAGCTAGGAGTGGGTAATTCATGTTAAGGAGATATTAACCAGATTACTCCTGATGTTCACTCCGCTTCTGCTTCCGTAGCAGTTGTCAGATTTTGTGTTTCACGATCCAGTAGCTGCATTGGGTAAGTAGTCCAGAGAAATTGCTATACACTGCCATTTATTAAACATGTGAAGGGTGCCAAATATTGTCTAAGCACTTTCCTCATCTAAAGAACAAAGGTATTATTATTATTACATCCTTCAGAAGGAAACTGGGAGAATTAAGTAATCTAATACATCTGAAATATCCAGTGGCTCAGAGAGGTATTCTGCATTTAAAATGCTATCATTTAAAATTATTTATTGAGGTGCTATCTATGCCAAGCAATTTGCTAGGCACTGAGGGTTCAGCACAGAACAAAAGATAGAGGAATACTGATTTCATGGAGATAATATTATAGTGGATAAAGACAAGCAATAAACAAAATATGTCAATAATCAAATTAATAGGGAGGGGTAAAGGCTATATAAAAAAATAAAATGATAAAACATAAAGAAGTATCCATGCAAGGTCTTCTAAGAGAAGTTAATCTTAATTTGAGATTAAATGAACAGCAAAAGTAAATCATATGATAACAAAGAGAAAGAGCATTTCTCATGATGGGAATTTCTAGGTAAAAACCTTTAAAGGTTGGAGCATTCAAGGACCAGAAAGAAGCCCTGTGGCTTGAAAGAAATAAGGGCCGGGGGTATATGATGTGGAGTGGTAGGATATAAGGTAAGAAAGATCTATAGGAGCCACGTTATATAAACTTTGGTAGTCCCCAGTAATGAGCTTGGGTTTTACTCTCACCTAAAGAGAAACTATGGAAGAGGATAGCATGACCTGACTTAAGTTTTAAAATGGTGTCAGTGACTTCTGACTGCAGAAGAAATTATGGGGGAGCAAAAGTAGAATAAGAGAGATGACTTCTCCAGCACAGATGGGTGATGGAGATGTGTTGAGTTAGAATGTCAGCAGTGGAAGTGAAGAATGACTGCTCTGGAATAACACTGATCAACGGAACTTTCTGTGATGATGTTCTATATCGGAGCACTTGAAATGTGACTAGTATGACTGTGGGATTCACTTTTTACATTTTATTTGATTTTAATTCATGTACATTTAAATACCACACATGGCTACTGGTTTCTCCATTGAGCTGTATAGTTCTAGAAAGTGAACAATTGGAATCAACCTGACATGACTTCAAAAGTCCATGTTCTTAACTACCACCCTGCAGTGCATCACTTAAAACATGCAAAAGAGACATTCTTGAGTTGCTCCATTTCTAATGCCTCCTGGGCTCCTTGACACAGAAAATGCTATCACCAACACAGAAAGAATAAAGGTAATGCCACCCAACACTTCCTCACTATTAGTGCTTCTGCAGAGGATTGCTGCCTTGCAATCCCCCCTTTTGATCATAGCGTGTTCTATAAAGTGAGGAGGAGAGACACGTTTACTTTCTAAGAACACTTAGTCTTACTGGTAATGTGTTTAGTACCAAAGACCTGCTTTAAATTATGAAGAGGTTGCATTTAAAACTGTCTTCTTCCAGTTGATTGTTAATTTATGGCAACATTATTAGTGACAACAAATAGCTTCTCTGGTATGGCAGAAATGCAGTTAGATTGTCACGGACTGTCAGTTGTTGTATTTGGGTGGGATTTTTTTTAAGGCATCCCTTATATAAGCCTCTCATGCTAATAATAATAGAAACAGAACTTGCTGTTTTCTTTTTAGGGAACGGAAGTAATTATAAGCACATTCTATTATATTCAGAGAGAAAATTGCAGCAAGGAAGTTGCAGTAAATATTAGGGTCCTCAAGATTCTCCTTGCTTAGTGCCTACATTTAGTAAGAGCTCAATAAATATTTTAAATAATAAATAAATGAATAATGTAATAAAAAGGCCTTTAAAATAAAACTGCAGAATGAGTATTTCCATGTTTGCCCTTTTTCTCAAATAATCTCATTGGTTGTTGGAACCTTATTCCAGTATTTCTCTGAGAATATGTAAAAACTCCTTTTGGAAATTTTTCAGTATCCTCTACATGATTAGTTAAGGGAAGACATCATTTCTAGCCTGGTCAGTAGCGGGCGGCGGTGGGGGAGGGGTCTTAGGAGCTCTGGGAACTCGGAACAAAGGTACTCAAAGACTTCTGACTGTGCATTGTAAACCTCTCCACTGAGCACCCTGAGTGAATAGGGATCAGTGCAAGTGCCTTTTGAGTCCCTTGCTCTGTTATAATAAACAATCTCTCTGAGGATCCAAAGCAATGTTTCGATTTAGCAAAAACCCAGCTCCATCATGGTGAATAGTGTAGATAATTAAATTTGAAGAGGTTTTTGTTCAAAGATGCAATATGATTATAAGTACATAAAACAAGCTCATAAACTGTGGAATGACTGCAAGAGATTCCCCAAGTATTCTCTGAGTCTCAGTGGTGCAGTTGGACTTTTGCTGGATCTACTCTAAAGGAGGAAAAATACCTTCAACTTTGGTTTCTGAAGACTAATAGCATTGAGAAACCTGGAACCCCCTGGAGAATCTCAGCAGCAACCTGCAATATCTGAGAGGCATATTTCTGGGATAGACACACTGACGGAAGTGCCAGGCTGTCTCTTCCTAGAGACGTTCAAGAAACCTCTAACTGATCAGTCTAGTAGAAGGACTTCCGTGATATTTGCAATCAGCAATATTCATCTTATTTGTTACTTTTACAGACCCTTTTATGTTACTTCACATAATATTTGACATTGAAGGAAAAGGAGAATGACAAATACATGTTAGTTTCAGTAGGCTTCAATCCTAAATTCTTCTCCAGGAAAAGAAAGTTGATCGTTCAAATATCACTCTCTGCGACTGGTCTGCCTTCATGAAGTTGATTCCATGAAAACCTGCTGAGCAACGATGATGTTCCAAGTCCTGGGCCAGACCTGGGAGAGATGTGGTTCTTGCCTGCATAGAAATTTTGGTAGATGTATTGCTACTAATGAGATTCCACCTCATTGCCAATGCTGTCCCCTGAAAATTGTGGGGCTCATTCTGCACTTCTCTTGCCCATAAATAGTTCAATATTTATCAAGCACTCAGGACTCATGATGCACTGAATTCTACCCACATGGGCAATAGTGGTCAAGTGACACTGATACCAAGCTACCAAGACACTTGTTCTTCTCTATTGAACATGAATTGTCTCCAAGTCCTATATCTTCATTGACTATGGTCTTTCCTGCAATCTAGACTTAGATATCCAGTAGGAAGATGAACATAAAATCACTGTCTCAGAATTAATATGTCCAAAATGCTGAATTTTACTTCTAGTCTCCAAGCATCTTTTTCCTATGGTCTTCATCTGAGATATTCCCTCACCACTTACTCAATTGCTCATCACAATACCCAGAGTTATCACAATCCCTTCTTTTCTTTAACCTCCACATCCAATTCTTTATCTGTTTGTTCCAACCACACTTTGAAAACATCCAATCTCTTCCACCTTCATTGCTACTACCCTAGTCCAAGCTGCCACTGTCACCAGTCTGGACCAGTATAGTACACATCTTGTTCATCTTTCTCTCCCACTCTTGTCTGGCTACGCACCATTCAATACAAATCAATGGAAGGATGCTACTAAAAGCAAATTGCTCTGAAAAAAAAAAATCACTTAATCACCATTTATTGGATGTTTATTTAAATTTTAAACTTCAGATGTGGCCTAAAATGATTATCTCTCATCTGATTATCAAATACAAGCATAACTCATTTTATTTATTTTTTTTTAAGATTTTATTTATTTATTTGACAGAGAGAGACACAGCGAGAGAGGGAACACAAGCAGGGGGAGTGGCAGAGGGAGAAGCAGGCTTCCCGCTGAGCAGGGAGCCTGATGCGGGGCTCCATCCCAGGACCCTGGGATCATGACCTGAGCTGAAGGCAGCTGCTAAATGACTGAGCCACCCAGGTGCCCCACATAACTAATTTTATGGTGCTTCACAGATATTGTGGGGTTTTTTGGGTTTTGTTTTTGTTTTTTAAATTGAAGGTTTGTAGCAACCTTGCATCAAGCAAGTATATCAGTGCCATTTTTCCAACAGCATTTGCTCACTTCATGCCTCTGTATCACATGTTGATAATTCTGACAATATTTCATATTTCATTATTATTATACTTGTTATCGTGATCTGGGTTCATCAATTCTGAGTTGCTGAAAGTTCAAATGATGGTTAGCATTTTTTTAGCAATGCAGTATTTTGTAATTAAGGTATATACCTTAAAAAATGACACTTTGTCCTGACACAGGACTAGGTGCTATTTGGTATGAGGATTTAGTGAGAAGATGCAATGGAAAACTCTTTCAGACATGCACATGTGAGGATTATTTTTTCTGAGAAATGTGTTCTGCCATTTTTTTAAAGACATAATGCTATTGCCCACTTTATAATAGTCTACATTATAGTGTAAACTTAAGTTTTGGATGCACTGGGAAACCAGAAAATTCATTTGACTTGCTTTATTGCAATATTTGCTTTATTGGGGTGGTTTGGAACTGAATCCGCAATATCTCCAAGGTGTCGCTGTACACAAAACTCTTGCTGACCTCAGTGCATTTGCGGGCCCCCTACTGGTCAATCTCTTCCAGGCTTCTCATTTGATTACCTGGTTTCTTAATAACACTCAGATCTCTTCAGCAAAACCTCAATCGACTGGCCCTCTCAAAAATATAAAGACTCTAGTGTAACAAACCAGTCACAGAGGGGCAGATACTTTACTATTCTACTTATATGAGGTATCCGAAAAAAGTCAAACTTAGAGAAACAGAGAGTAGATTGGTGGTTTCCGGGGTTAGAGGTGGAAATGAGAAGTCGCTGTTCAATGGGCATATATTTTCAGTTATGCAATATGAACAGCTTCTAGCGAGCTGCTGTACAACACTGCATCTACACTTGAGGATACCGTATTCTATACTTAGAAATATGTTAAAAGGCTATATTTCATGTTAGGTGTTCTCACTACAGTAGTAAAATGTAAAGCCTCCCTCCTCCTTGTTTTATCACATCACCTGTTGAATTCCTTCTTTGCAATTCTCACTGTCAAAAATTATTTTATTCATTTGGGGCGCCTGGGTGGCTCAGCCATTAAGCGTCTGCCTTCGGCTCAGGTCATGATCTCAGGGTCCTGGAATCGAGCCCCACATCGGGCTCCCTGCTTGGTGGGAAGCCTGCTTCTCCCTCTCCCACTCCCCCTGCTTGTGTTCCCTCTCTCGCTGTGTCTCTCTCTCTGTCAAATAAATAAATAAAATCTTTAAAAAAAAAAAATTATTTTATTCATTTGAATACCTATTAGAACACAAATTCGACTAGGCGGGGGCAGGGTGATATATTTTGGTTCTGCTGTCTTCCCAGAGTCTAGCATATGAACCAGCACATAATAGATGCATACTAAATATTTGTTGAAAGAATAAATCAAGAGGTCTTTGATTCTGAACCTGCAGACCATGTGAGAAGCACTCTACCACTGAGGATATGTCATTATCACTCAGGAACCTTCTCGCTTCTTTTCACAATGGAATCCCACAAGGAGGCAGTCCTCACTTCAGAAACTGGCGCGTTACAGCTATTGAGTTTTCAGAAACACAACGCACATTCTAAATATAGTGCCAAGCGTTCAGTGATTTCAAAATAGCTCTCCCGAGGGTGTTTAAAGGCCTTCACTCAAACAAGCCACCTCGCAAATTAATTTGCTAGTTTTAAATCTTTATTAATGCAAATTGACTCGATACAGTAAACATATACAGACAAGTGTTCAGGTTTCCCCTTGCTGTCTCCGCACACTGAGGCAGTGTTAACAGCGAGCTCTGCAGAGAGACACAACTTCAACAAAGAACATGGTTGAGCCTTCCCTTCTAAGCTGACCAATTTTCTTTTCCCAAAACGAATCTCACACTTGCTTTAAAAGGTGATGTTATAATTCCCCACATACATCTTATCCCCAGAAGGACAGAAATTGACATGATATTTCTGCAACAAGAAATTTTTAGAATAATCAGACCTGAACACTGATCAGCTTGAGCAGACATGTGGTGCAGCCAAGTTGTATAGTGTCAGCGACTGCAAAATGTAAAACTCACACAGGAAAGATGGAATCACTTGCTCACTGTTCTCCTTGCCTGAAATATACACATCGCTTCCTGGTTCAGGATGCCCGATGGAAGGCCAACTGAGGATAAAGACAGAAGGCCAGACTCACTTTCTTGGTCTCCAAATGGCAGAACACATTTCTTACAAAAAAAATCCTTACATGTGCTCAATATTGTGCATGTCTAGAAGAGTTTTCCACTGCATCTTCTCTTTAAATCCTCATAGCAAATAACATCTAACCCTGCATCAGGACAGAGTATCTTTTTTTTCCCCTTTTAATTTATTTCAAATATAGATAAAGATAATGGGGAAAGCCTCCTTAATTTTATGAAAAAAAAATAAGTTAACAAATGGAGCAGAGGTGGGACATTTTGAATTGTTTTAGTCTGTAACCAGGATGTTAACTGACATAAAGATTCAAGTCTCATGCACTGAATAAATGATTAATTCAAGAATATGATCATACCTCTCTACAGAGAAGAAAACTAAAGGTCAGAGAACTTAGATAGTTATATAACTAAATATAAGTATAAATCTATCATCTTATTATGTCCCCTCTTCCTCAGCCAACCTGTCAGCTAGGCAAATGCAAACACAATTTTATAAGTGAAAAAAAAAAAAAAAAAAAAAAACGAGAATCACAGAAATTTTAAGGGTTAGACAATATATGGTTAGCTGTTGAAATTAAAAAGCATCTAACAAATAACACTTCAGTTAAATAATGGTTTAGTATTGTTTTAATTGTTTTAAAATTCTCTTTTTTCCCCAGTTAAAGGAGGAGGGAAAAAAAAAAAAAGCACAACCATTCTGTTCTTCATCCTCCATTTCTGTCTCTGTCCTTGTAGATTCCAGTAGAATAATCATAGGCAGCTGGTGAGATTTGGTGTCGTTGGTTTGTTTTTCCCTAGTTTTTGACAAAGATCTAAACATACCTCCCATAACTCCATGGTGATTCTAGATTGTCTTTGAAATGAACATTTTGCCTTTTTTTTTTTTTTCCAAAGAGCTGTAAAGTTGTAATAATACAAAACATTTGCCAAATTGGGCAGTGATCTATGTGTTTAATAATCATGGACTCTTCGGGGTGCCTAGGTGGCTCAGTTGGTTAAGGTTCCGACTCTTGATTTCAACTCAAGTCTTGATCTCAGGGTGATGAGATTGAGCCCCAGGTGGGTCTTCATAACTTCTCTGTGAGGTCTCCGTGGTGAGCTCTGGGCTGGGTATGGAGCCTGCTTAGGATTCTTTCTTCCTCTCCCTCTGCCCCTCCCACCTCCACATACATTCTCTCTCTCTGTCTCTAAAATAAATAAACAAACAAACAAATAGATAAATAATCGTAATCACAATGAACTCTTTTAAGTATCTAAAGAGTAGTATTATAAAGAAAAAGCTATGGGGGTGCCTGAGTGGCTCAGTCGTTAAGCGTCTGCCTTCGGCTCAGGTCATGATCCCAGGGTCCCGGGATCGAGCCCCGCATCGGGCTCCCTGCTCAGCGGGAAGCCTGCTCCTCCCTCTCCTACTCCCCCTGCTAGTGTTCCCTCTCTTGCTATCTTTCTCTCTGTCAAATAAATAAATAAAATCTTTAATAAAAAAAAAGAAAAAGCTATGGCAGGTTTGTACGTGTTAAAGATAAATTACTTTTGTCAATTATCCAACTGGACTTGGAGGGTCACTATCATTTGGTACCCGTGACACTTGAAGATTAGAAAGGACTTCTCCTTAGAAGAAAACTGTGGAAGTATCAAAAATGGTTTGATTTCCCATATCTTAAATTTAATTTCTGAATTAGAAGCCAATTTTTCCCCATGGACTGTTTTTTCTGCATAAAAGAAAAATATATGTGCACTGTCTGATTATGATAGCTACTAGTCACATGTGGCTTTTTTTTTTTTTTAATTATTTTATTTATTTATTTGACAGAGAGAGACACAGTGAGAGAGGGAACACAAGCAGGGGGAGTGGGAGAGAGAGAGGGAGAGGGACAAGCAGGCTTCCCGCTGAGCAGGGAGCCCGATGTGGGACTCGATCCCAGGACCCTGGGATCATGACCTGAGCCAAAGGCAGATGCTTAACGACTGAGCCACCCAGGCGCCCCAGCCACATGTGGCTTTTAAGCAATTGAATTGTGCCTAGTTCAAAATGAGATATGAGTAAAATGCACACAGGTTTTCAAAGACATAATACAAAAAAAAAAAAAAAAAAAACCTCATAATTATTGATATCAATGACATGTTGAAATATAGGATTTTTAGTGTATTGGATTAAATATTATTAAAATCAGTTTAACCTGTTACTTTTTACCTTTTACATGTGGACCCCAAGAAATTTAGAAATTTGTGTGTAGCTCAAATGGACAGTACTGGCTTAAATATTTTAGAAGTGTATTTAGAAACTGCAAAGGTATAACCACGTATTCCAAAACCTTCTTCACCTGACAAATATTGAATGCTGATCTCCACTTTATACTTGGGAATACTTACCCTGCAGTGTGTACAAATTATCTTTGATATGTCATTTATTTCAGTAATGTGGAGGAAAAAAAGCTCATAAATAGTGCCATTTTTCTCTTTTCATAGAATTTTAGTAAAGATGAAAGAGAATGGGGAAAGACTCCTAAATTTCATAAATAATTAGGTTAAGAAATGGGGCAGAGGCAGTTGAGGGATAGAGACATTGTACTTTAAGATATTTGGAAGCCCACTGGGCGCCTGGGTGGCTCAGTTGGTTAAGCGACTGCCTTCGGCTCAGGTCATGATCCTGGAGTCCCGGGATCGAGTCCCACATCGGGCTCCCTGCTCAGCAGGGAGTCTGCTTCTCCCTCTGACCCTCCCTCTCGTGCTCTCTGTCTCTCATTCTCTCTCTCTCAAATAAATAAATAAAATCTAAAAAAAACAAAACAAAACAAAACAAAACAAAAGATATTTGGAAGCCCACTGACATATTTTTATTTCATAATTCTTTGTATTTGATATAAAGAAATGTTCACAAGATAAAATTCTCAAAAAAAAAAAAATGCAAAACCACATACACAAGATGGCCTTTGGAGGGGGTAGGGGAGACTAGAATGTAGGGAGATGCACTTTTATGTTTAAAAAAGTTGTTATTTCGATGTGATCAATGTGGGTGGATTGATAGGTTATGGGTGAGTTCTGTTTTCCCCTTAGGATTTATATTATAAATAAATGTGTTTTTTACATTATCTACAATCAAGATACAGTAACTTTATCTGAAAGTATTTCTTTATTAAAATACAAAGTATTTCCTTTAATAATTACCTACAAAGCTTTTAATACTAGCCAGCAGTGAGAAGGAGAACTTGAACAGATTTCATTCCAAGAACCAAGAATCATCAAAGGAGTAAAGTTTCCCAGTGAACATGGCCAAAGTGAAACACTATTAAAATTTTCTCTGTAATTACATGCACCATCCAGTCTATACAACAGAGACAGATGGTAGGAGCCTGAGGCTGTGTCCATACAATCTGACTCCCAGGTACTTTTTCAACTATTTCCCCATTTTCATGTATAGAAACACCACAAGCAGATCTTAGCGGTCGGCTCCCTGGAGAAACGGAATCTAAAACTTTGTGAATTGGATTGAGATGCTTTAGGATATTTTTCCCACATAAGGACAAACATAAGCTTTTTAACTTAGGATGTAAATAGATGTCCTGGTAAATTTCAGCAAAAACAGACCTCAGAAGGGTTAAGAGTGTCTTTTGTCACTCCCTAAGCAAGATAAAATGAATCTTTATACTTCTTTTGGCAAAAGGATTGAAGGCAAAAAAAAAATATCTTCCAAAGCAGAATAAAAGGATATATGGTGCTTTCTATGGGAGATATGGAAAGGAATTTTTATCTAAATGGATAAAATGCATTTTCAGATAGAAAACAGAGATTTCCGTGAGCATTTGTGCAAGAAAATTGAAAGACTAAATGAGTTAAAGTCATCACAAATAAGGAGACATTTCACTTGAAAAATGTTAATAGAAGTAAAATGGATGGAATATATCAGAAATTGGCCTGCAGATGACAAGCAGAGCTGACAAAAATATAGGCAGATGCCCGTTAAGGTGCCAAACCTTGAAAGCACTGGAAAAAGTACCTATCAGGGAACCAAGATGATTTTCAATGAATTTAAAATGAAAGCTTTGCATTGCATTTTTACAATGTAAAAATGTTTCTTAAATATTGTCATAGGGGAAAATTGTTTTATCAGTAAAGTGTTTGGTTTCATAGCCCTTAAGCCTTGAGAGTCTATGAATTTATCTCTAATTTGGGGTTGGAATTATTTTAGATAATTCTTGCTAACCAGTTAATGTACCTCTATTTCTAGTCATTTATTAATTCAACAAGTGTTTGTAAAGCAGCTACTATGTATCATTTATTATGTTGGCTTTAAAAATATAATGATGGACAGAACACAAGTTTGTCTTCCATTGCTTGTAAGGAAAAATATATATACATTTATGACTACTCTATTTATTTAGTTATTACTGGTGTGATAATAGGAAGGAGAAGTGGCTAAGGCATGTGGTCAGGTGCTGAGATTTAAAGACTTCTCTAAGAAGGTGACCTATGAGTTGAGATTGGAGGTATCAATAAGGATTAACCAGGCAGAGAGGAAGTGTTATAAAATGCTCTAGGCTGAAAAAGCAGCCAATGTAAAGACCCGAACTCAGGAAGGATTGGGAGTATAGTAGGGACTCAAAGAAATGTGTATGAATAGAAAGAAGACAGAAAGGGAGGGAAGGCACAAGGAGGTGGAAAGGGAGGTGAAACTAAACCATAGTTAAGGATTATACATTTTACATTATACACAATGAAATCAGAAAGATTGAAGATGTTTTTGAAAAACAAAACAAAAAAATGAGCTTTTCCGTATAATAATGGCTGATAGTTATTGTGCACCTTTTAAGTGATTTTGCATGTATGATCCCATTTAATGGGTTGATAGTTCATTGGCTGGAGAGAAGAAATTGTGACTTAATATCTTTGGAGTATAAGAGTTGAATACTTAGTTGTGCAAAGCTCTGAATAATGTGTGGTGTCTCCTAAGTGTATTTCATTTTTTTCCTCTTGGACATTAATAAGATGTATTCCCTTATTAAAGATTCTGAGAAGCTTATGTAAACACTTTAACTTTACTAATCCATTGTGTCCCAAGTATCCCATGGATTTTAAATTCTGTGAAACATTTTTTTCTTAAGAGGTGAGCTAGGGGATTTGTAAAAATTCCTAAAAATATCTGTCAAAGATGTTGGGTAGAATTACCATTGGATCTGTGGTTCATAAAGAGACTTTGACAATGCTGAGAGGTTAGACTTTGGATGAAAATGATTGAAACCAGTAAAAATATAGTATTATAAACACCATGTATCCTTAAAAATACAACTAAAATGTCATGCTGTGCTACTCAAGTCTTTAGAAACACCATCCTTTCCTGCCCATAAACATAAAAATGTAGAAGTCTTAAACAAAATGCTAGTCTCTGCCTGATACATTTTTTTTATGACAACTCAGTTATCCATTTAATCTCACAAGTATTTGGAGCTCAACTTTAGAAGTGAGAATCTGTTTTCAATCTCTCTGAAACATGGTAGGGGACAGTTGAATCTGATGCCTGAAGCCACTTCACACGGGCAGAGGGATAGCCTTTGCCAATGCTCTGGCCACAGGCCTTCAGAAACTCTGTAGTCTTGGGTTTCACCAGCCTGCTGACTCTAGTTCCAGAAGTCTGTTGAGAAGAAATCTTTCCCATTCTGTCAAAATGTATGTCGGTGCTTGAAAATCTGCAAGCACATTGGCTACTAACCTCATTTTCATGTTGGACCCATTTGAGTCATGAAATTCATTGCTCCTCAAGGAATCCACAAGAGCACTAACTCACAGTGGTTCCTCAGGCCCCAGATTCTTATGAGTGATCACCTTAAATTATGTCATGAAGGGACTTGTGATTAAATGAATGAGCACCAGAGTTTGACAACAGTAAATCAGCAAATAATCACGGGCATGGAAAAATATATGTGTGCAATTTCACAATGCCTCATACATCTGCATTTGCCTTGGCAGGCTTCAGCACTCCCTGCATCGAGCAGAAGTCATCTTTTATACTTAAGTTATGAGGACAAGAATATTCAACTTTGTTTGTTATTCTTCTACCCATTTATACCATAGCACCCACAACTTTCTACTTCAGAGGCTTCTGATGTACTTTGAGAATCCTTAATATACTTACTGTAATTTGTATGAGCTTAACTTAATTTGTTTAAAGCTCTGCTCTACAGAATTCTGCCTGAATTTTTTTTTAAAGATTTTATTTATTTATTCACGAGAGACAGAGAGAGAGAGAGAGGCAGAGGGAGAAGTGGGCTCCCAAGGAGTAGGGAGCCCGATGCCGGACTCGATCCCAGGACTCTGGGATCATGACCTGAGCTGAAGGCAGATGCTTAACCGTCTGAGCCACCCAGGCGCCCTCTGCCTGAATTTTTAATACTAAGGTAATATTTTGCAGATACCATAAAAAATACAATATTTTTGATATGCAAGTAGTTCTCATCAAAGAATAATTCTTTAGACAAGCTAATTACCTTTTATACAAATTTAGGGCTAAGGTAGATGTGCAGAATGTTATTGCTCTGGGGATGGTTTCTACAGATGACACCATTTCAATTTTCCATAACAATATTTAATTATTTCATTTTATTTAACCCTGAGAAAAAGTTCTCAGACATATGCTAACATTAGAGCAATTATCACTGATGATAATCAGTTGCCATTATTTATAGGTGCATAATTCATAAACTAATATATACTTTCATGTTTAAGTAACCCTACTTGAATAAATAGAATTCAGACTAATTCTAAATTAAGACTGTACATCTTCTTAGGTTTTTTTCTCACTTCTGTATTGAAGAATGGGTAAGAAAGTCTCCTTACCTCACTGACATATTCTCCCAGAGTCATGTTATTGAGACAAGTTAATGAGAAAAACACAGACCATAATCTTAGTCACAGTCCGTTTTTTATAAGCTTGATGTTTTCCAGGAATTCCCTAGAATTGTATTTATTCTTCATATTGAGAGATATTCTTTGAAGGCTTGTAAACACTTCATCACAGTTTATGGATATATATTCTTTCTCTTCTACAACACTGTTCCTAAAAATATTTGCTTCTATAGACCCCCCAAACACTTAATTCAATTTCAAGACAAATGGTCACCATAAACACCTTCAGAATTTTGACACCTTATTTTGCTCACATATCAAAGGATTAAACATGACTAAACACTTTGAAAGTTGAATTGTGAATATAACTTGAGTTTAGGCAATTTGGCTAAGGCATTCATAGCCTGGAAAACCTCTGGGTTTTGTTTTATTTTGTTTTTGTTGTCATTGTCATCACTTTATTTCAGCTGCCACACTTAATATTTGGCACTTCATATAATTTCAAGTTTAGCTTTCAACTTACAAAAGTGTAATTTTATTCTACAACTTATTTATCCTTTGAAATTATTTTGAGTATGTACAATGTGCACTGATGCTGCTACAGCGGTATGAAACAGATGTGTGTGTAATACAGATGTGAGACTAGAATCCTTACTTTCAAGGAGCTCCCTTGAGTAGAAGAAAGAAAACTTAATAACAAATGTGTTACAAAATAATATATGCTTTAGGAAATATATAAATCGTTGAATGGATGCTCCTATAGAGAACTTATTCATTGAATGGGAAGCTATCATGTAGGGAGAAATTTGAACTTGGTGGTAAAGAAGGGTAAAGTTTGCACATGGGAAAGGGGTGTTGATCTGTCTCAGGTGGCGGGATAGTGCTTATAAAGGTAAAAAGAATGAAAAGTTGGAAAATCAGGCATTTTGTATTATGTGAATTAAATGCCTTAAAGTATGTGATCCTTAAAGGGTAGCAGAAGGAAGGGAAATTAAAAAAAAAAGTGAGATTCTGAGCAAACTTACAATACTTTTGATTCCAGAGCTCTGCCCACTCCTTCTGCTCTAAACTCTTATGGTCTCCATTACCATGCAAGTAATCTGAAAACAGCATGAAAGAAAAAGACTATGGAAACCAGAGAAACTGAAGATGATCAAGAGCTAATTTGGGGCTTTCCTAGGAGTTAAAACTAGGGATAATGGGAGTTTGGAATTGGAAATTACAAAGAGAAGTAGAGAAGCCGCAATGCCTGTTGAACTGTTACAGAGACTCTGGTAGAAGTTTACAGGGCTGGTTTGGAAATTGACTCCCTTTTCCCTTTTGTAACACATATCCAAAAATGATGGTGAGGATCAGAACATAGGTTACAGGAATAAACATATTCTGTTTAATACACATGATAATTTTGGAAAGGGTTTTGAGTAGAAGTAGCAGAAATGAGTCTAGTTTTGAACGTTAGATTTAAAGATATCTTCAGGAGTTCAGTGATGTGCATCCTTTTATCAAGTAGCTAAAAATCAGAAGCTGGAGCACTTGGTGGGAAAATAATAAAGATTTAGCTATAGGAGACACTTGGTCAGGTAATATAGTTAAACCTATTAGATCGGATAGGATATATCATAAGGAGAGAAGCCATGTAGTGTATCTAATGTTCCATGTATCAAATGAGAAGTAAAAAAGCCAGAAAAAAGAGGAAGAGTTTCCAGTCTCAGCTATAACATGGAAAGAATTTAGAAGTCATCATCCCCGTCCTTATAGCTAGAACAAGATGGGTAGACTGAAAATCAACATCTTTCTGGCACCTTATCAGAGAACTGAGGTTTCAGGGCAAATAGCCAAACCAAAACCTGGAAAGGCAGGTAGATCCAGAGAAACACAGTGGGGATCTGCCTACCCTGGGCAGAAGCCACTGGAGCCATAAACTCTAGGTACAATTAAGTGGTAATTTTGATGAATTTCCGTAGGATGACTATGGACTCGCTTGAGAGTGAGAAAATGCTAGCACCACTCTTAGAGGTTTCTACATCTTAATAGCTTTTATCTCCAGGAATCCCACCAGGTTCTCACAGTGAAGATCTGAGAAAGATCCCCTGGTGATTGTCTGATGTTGGGGAGGATGAGGGGATGGGAAAAGAAGTTATTGTGAAATATGTCCAGAACCTTCTCCATATCAAAGGCGTACTATCCAGGGAGAAATCAAACAAACTAACAAAACTTTGCCACAGTCTTTTCCAAACTATAGAGAAAGAGCCTTTTTCCCTTCTTCAGCCACTGCTACTGTTCTTGTATGGAATGAGAGGGAAAAGAAAACAGAATCAAAAGGGATAAGAAAGTCAACAAAACTGATTGGGGATGTTGCAGCCAGGGAAAGGAATATGGCTCAGGAGAAAACTGGTATACCAATGTAAAAATACTTGTTAAGGTCACAACCTCAAGACACAGCTCCATGAAAAGACAAAAATTAGTCAAATGTAGAATGCTCCCACCCCCAGCATGTTGTACTACAACAACAGGAATCCAGTGTTTCAACAGTGGACTGCAGGTGAAAGAGCTTCAACGCATAGACTTTCTCTGAAGAGGAATACATAGGGAAACCCCGAAGAAGCAGGAAATGGAAAAACAAGTTATTGGAGGGATTTGAAGGCTCTGGTACCTAGAGTTACAAAACCTAACTCTTAGCCAGGTGAACATAAATATATAAAATGTCTTTGTATCTCAGTTCCAGTTACTCAATACAACATGTCAGTTTTCAACAAAAATATTCAGAGACAGGCCAAAAGCCAGAAAAAATAAAATCTCAAAAGACAAAGCAATCATCAGAAGCAGGCTCATATACAATACAGTTGGAGTTATCAGAGAAAGAATTTAAACTATCTGTTTAAAATGTTAAAGGCTCTAGTGAACGCAATGAACTCTTAAAACTCCACAATAAGAAAACAAATATTCCATTTAAAGTATTGGAACAATCTGAAGATCACCTCACCAAAGCAAATATAAAGGTGGCAAATAGCATATGAAAAGAAGCTCAGCATCATATTTCTCTAGACAAAATGCAAATTAAAGAAACAATGGGATATCACTATGAACCTACTGGATGACTAAAGATTTTTAAAACCGGCAGTAACAATTGCTGAGGATGTGAACAACAGGAGCTTCATTCATTACTGGTAGAAATGCAAACAAAGTGGCATAGTAACTGTGGGACACGGTGTGACAGTTCCCTGCACAACGAAACATGGTTTTCAATACAATTCCAGCAGTCACACTCCTTGGTTTTTGATCATCTTATTTGGAAAGTTATGTCTACACGAAAATCTTCGTGTGAATATTTATGACCACTTTTTCTCTAATCACCAAGAACTGGAAACAATACAGTATCTTTCAACAGGTGAGTGGTTAAGCAACCTTTGGTGCATCTGTATAATGGAACAATATTCAGGGATGAAAAGGAAGGAACTATCAAGCTGCACCAAGATACGGATAATCTTGATCACATTTTGCCATTGTGAAAGCAGCCAGTCTGAAAAGGCTACCTACTGTAAAATCCTACTTTTGTGATATTCAGGAAAATGTGGCACTTTAGAGATAGTAAACAAATCACTGGTTGCAGGGGATTTGGGAAGGCTGTTGAATTTGTGATGCACAGGGGATTGCTAGGGTGTGGAAATTTCTATGACACTCTAATGGTGAAAACATGACACAATGTTTTCTCTTTTTTATCAGAACCCATAGAACTTTACAGGACAAAGAGCAATCCTTCATGTTTGCAAATTAAAAAAAAAAAAATCAATTTAATGGTCAGAGAACTCCAGGATATTAGGTACAAACAGACTGACAAAAAGCGTGAACTTTATTTAGTGATAATGTATTGATAATGATTTATTAATTATGACAAATTAGCACACAAATACAAGATATTAATCACAAGATAAACTGAATGTCAGGCATATGGGAACTCTTTCTACTATCTTCTCAATTCTTCTCTGAATTTAAAACTATTACAAAATTTTAAAAAGAGAGAGGGGGTAGAGATATTGAGTAAGAGGGTACATAAAATTAGAAAAGTTTCCTAGAGAGTGTCTTTGTCACTAAGTACAGAAGAGAAAACATTTAAAGAAGAAGATAAGCGAATGTTTCAAATACTGAAGAAAGATTTACATACCATGGGAAAAATTATTGATAAAAATTAACATTAAGTAGTAAAACTCGTTACCATGAAATTCTTCTGTGTGGCTGGCAAGTGGATCTGTTTCCTGATGAGCAAACCACTAGGGGAAATATGCTTAAATAAATCAATAACAAATTCCTCTTCCTTTATTTCTATATGTTGCTTTTAAGAATTTTCAATGCACTGAATTACTGATTTCTTGAAACCCAGGCAAGTTTCATCTGTGTGAATCTGTATGGGTGTCTCACAGAAAAGCCCTCTGCTTGGGGGAAAGCGGGGAGACGGCACAGCCTGTGCTCTCCAGCTGGCAAAATCTGGAGGAACAGAGGAAGAGAACTACTGGCAGTGGACACGAGAAATCCCTGCCAATTCTTTGGTTGCACAGTTAAAAACTCCATGTGCTTCCCGTCACACAGCAATATTTTCACACCACTTGTGCCATTAATTAAGCTCTCTTTATCATCCCAAATTCAGGGAAGAGACCCACATCATTGAATGCTGAGATCCATTTTTAATAGGGGCAAGCGTGAGATATATATTCAATATTGGATGGTTTTCCCATATTCGTTTTTGCATCGTCAAGCTGAGTGAGATGTGAAACACCATATATATTTGCTATAGCAATTGATCTTGTCACAAAGTTGAACCTATTGGGAATAATCATTCAGACCATCTGTCTGAGACTGAGTCATAAATTGCATATTTTTTTCCATAGAATTTTAATCTGTAGCATTAGTATGAGTTGAATAGTTATTAGCAGACTGTGAGTTGAATAAATGAATTCTGTGAGATGTCAACAGCACTGGGGAATTTCAAAATTATAGCATGAATAGGTATACATATAATAGTTTAATTTATGTCCAATCTGGACATTGTCTGTAGTCATCATTTAACTTAGTTGCCTAGGCAAAGGAATTACCAATAACAAGGAGGTTTTATTTTTAATATTTTTTGCTTTATTGTCTATTGTTCTTTCTGAAATAAGTATTTTAATGTTTTGCTTTAGAAGGAATAATTATGATTCATGGGAACTTTTGAGAAAATGTACAAGAGGTCTCAGTACACTAAACCCAGTGGAAACACCTTTTAATCCTGGGGTATGATATTAAAACCAGGAAATTAATATTAGTACAGTCCAGGGAGCTTATTCAGCTTTTACCAGTTTTACTTGCCTCTGTGTGTGTGTGTGTGTGTGTGTATTTCTGTACAATTTTATTGCATGTGTTGATTATGTCGATTCATGATTCAACACAATCCAGATACAAAACTATTTTACCACCACCAGACTCCTTTATACTATGTCTTTGTAGCCACACCCACCCCTTCCCTATCCCTAACACTTGACAACTACTAACTTTTTCCTCCATCTATAAAATTTGTTATTTCAATGTTATACAAATGGAATCCTACTAACTTAACTTCATGAGATTGACTTTTTTCACTCAGCATAATTCCTTTGAGATTTTTAAAAATAAAAATAAAATATCAAATGTCCATTGATCATTTGAATTTCTTAGGTCACTTTATTTTTTTTTTTTTATTATGTTCAGTTAGCCAACATATGGTACGTCATTAGTTTTTGCCACTTTAAAATTATGGATTACTGAGCCTAGACAGCAAGGATTTTTGGAGATGAAGAATGTGTTTTCAGATTCTATTGGCTAAGGATGCTCTTGGGGTGTCTATCAGAAGACTAGATTCTTAAGGTGGAAAACTTGAGGTCTCCTGTGAGAATAATCCATCTCACTCTCTTCTTCCTAGAAGTTTGTATTAGGGAGCAAAATGTAGGAGCGAGGCTGTTACATATGCATAATCTTGAGAGTATGTACTTCACAAAGCTAGGGAAATACCAGTTTTATATTACCAGTGCATTCTAGAGACTACCATGGTGCCTGACCTCACAGTAGGTGATAGCAACATCTCAAATAAACAACACTATGAGTTAGCAATTATTTCCATTTTATGGTGGAGGGACAGAATATTAATATATTAAAACAAAATGATCAATATCGTATATTTCTAGGTTATAAAGTAAATGTAGAGCAGAAGGATAGAGAACTTTATTTTGGCATACTCATAAATTGATTAGTAGTTGTTTATCTGAGTGTTTTTCTTAGCTACCATCCAGACTTACTCAAAGTTCATAAAGAGCAAGCAGAATATCTGGAAATCCTCTTGAGTTACAATTATTACAGATGACACCAAATACAAGACGTGGTTTCTAGAAAAATACAGAGGAACAGGCTTTTGAGAACACTGCTCTGTGCCTGGTTCACTGTGAGAATGTGAGCTATTTGATAACAACAACAACAAAAATACTTCTTCTTGGCATCCCCATTGCCTAATACATGGTCTGGCACACACCAGGCTGTAAATAAAATTGTACTGTCCTGATTTGAATTGTTCTAATCAAAACTAGTCATGAGATCCTGATGGGAATGGGTGAAATCAATTAAACTAAACAGTTTCTTTTTAGGTATGGAAGGCTCTCTTTTTGTTGTTGCTGTATTGTTTTCCTTTTCTTTTTTAAGTAACACAACCAGGAGAGATGATTTCATTAATTTGTCTTCCTCCCTGATACTTGGACTTTATCCTGGGGGTGGGGGTGGCCTTAAAGATTTTTTCCGGGGACCACTTCCCATCCAATATTTACAAATCACTAAGCCCTGAATTAGGAACTCAAGGCTAGTTGTATGAACAACAAATAATTAATCCTCCCAGCTTCCAAGATTACAAATTCCGTAATTGGTGGGAGTCTAGAGTTGAATTTGTATAGTACTAGTGACAGAAACATTCAAATACTATTTCATATTTTTTATACAGGAGAGAGGTAAAATATCTCATGCTGGGGTATAGCTTTAGGTGTCTTACCCATGGTTGTTACCCATAACTGTACTAATCCTTAACTAAAGGTCTAATACTCGTTAACAGTTTGAAATACTATTTCAAGTAATTACTTAATGAATTTATAGATTGCTATAAGACCATATGTATATCTTGTTAGAGGGAGGGGACTTATTGTTATCAGGAGCAAAATTAATGCACAGAAGGAGAGTTTTAGCATCAGATTTACTATAGAGACCTCCACTGAGCAAATCCCCCACAGATATAGTATCTTAAGTTACACCACAGAGCTGCCTGGTAAACATGATCACAATTGCCATTGCTCTTCATGAGAATATGAGTGCATAATTTTATGAGGCTGCTGCCTTGCATCATTAATTTTAATGGAGCTTTGCATAGGGAAATATTTTTCAGGTATTGTATAATGCATAGCAAGGCCTATGAATTCTAAATAATACCACTAATATTATTCCTCATATAGTAATTAATAAAGAATTCTGACTTATGATTTTATTTAGTAACTTGACATCAACCCCCACCCTCAACCAAGGGCTTTATTATCAACTCCAACATTAATTGTCATAATACAGAAACCATGTGCCATTTTTGTCTTAAAAAAAGCACATTTCAGAGCAAGGGCATAATGAAAAGGATTCATTATTTAGCAGATTACAAATGAGTTCTTTGTGATTAGTCATTTTGTGGTGCGAAGCAAAATTCATTCAAGTAACATTGAAAGAGATTATTGATTTATTATTTTTTTTACAAAAACATAAGAAACATTTCCAGCTCATCTTCAGTAAATAGAAGTTAAGGGAGGATATGTTTGTAGAAGTGACAGGAGAAAGAAGACCGAACCCCAAAACCCAAAACTTCAGAATCTAATTTAGCATGTTAGCTGCAGTACACAGTGAGGTTGGCCAAGGGATCAGTCTTTGTAGGTCTGAGTCAGATGTTAATATTCTATTATTGCAGGCCAGAGGCTTACATTTAATTTGATGCTTCACGTTCAGAAAGGAGCACTGCATATTGGCTTTTGACCACATCTGTCAAGTTTCTAGAGGGGAAAATTGAAAGGTATTGGCTTTATTTATAAATAGTTTAGTGCCCAGCAAAAGTCTCCCTTCCATTGCTCTTTCTCCAAATTTTAAAATAAAAGGCACATTGGTGTCTACACAGGAATCCTGTTTCCTACCATTTCCATAGGAAATTCTCCTTGTTTTCCCAACTCACTTGGACAATAATACCGAAGACTTAGTCCTTATTCTACCTCCAGCCTCGTGCTTCCAAACATCTGCTCATGTGAAAAGGCATGGGTATATAAAGATGGAAGAGACAGAGATTCGCAAGTACCAGTTTCAGCTTGTCCTAAATGTTCCTCCTTTCATGAATTCTCTCCTCATCCTCCTACATGGGTGTGGTTTTCTGCAAAATCACGTTCTAATTTGCATTATAGTTTCATCCAAAGAGGGAAGATAAGTTCTATAGCCATTTATGCGTATTCTGTCTCCAGCATAGGATCTTGACCACAGTATTAAAAACAAAATAATTCATGTTAAAGCAAACATTTATGTGGCTGTCTTGATAACAGTTGCAGTATTTTATGTATTTACAATAGTGATTTAAAATTTGCTTCTTCCCTTTCAATGCTTCTGGGTGCCAAAACCAGAAATTTGGAGGGTTAGGACATTTAAGATGGATTATTTAAACATATGGAGGCAGTTCCTATAGTCTTCTTATTTCTAGCTTAAATAACTTAAGTGTTTCATTATCAACATGAGCTCAAATATAAGGGCTTAATAAATGTTAACCTCAAGTCATGTCCTGTTCTCAGCATCTTTTTGTGCTTTATTTTGCTTAATCTCCAACAATCTATGAAGTATGTGTTATTATTGTTAACCTTTCTGAGTGGTAGATTGTTTGCAAATACAGTAACAATAAGTTCCCTCTCTATTTCTTCCAAGTACCTACAGTTGTATATGGTCCCTTCCCACACAGATTCCGGCCTTGGTCCTGTACTTACTTTGGCCAGTGAGTCCTTACCTGGGTACACATTTTTAAATCTGAGCCTCCTCAGAATGATATACCTGGACTCTGTAAGTCATAGGTCAATTTTTAAGATTAATTTTTACCTATATATTTTTTATATTATAGACATAAAACTATGAGTTTTGAAATCTTTCTTTTGATACAGAAAGTATCTACTTTAGTAATAGGACATATACTGAAGATAAGCAGTATAAATAATGACATACATAAATATTTCTGCATTGTTGGACACCTACATTGCTCTCAATTTAACAGTGTTAAAAATGGAGAGTAAAAGAACATTTTGAGCACATCTGTGGATGATGAAATACATTTTTGAGCTTCCATACTGGGATTTATGTTTATCGTAGTAGTGAAAATTGAAGGAGACCACCCTGAAACTGGCATCTGTTTTTTGGCCGCTCTTCTAGACTACTAACTTTTAGCCCAAACAATAGTCCTATAAGGTGTTATTATCTATACATTATAGATGAGGAAATAGAGGCCTAAAGGAGAGAAGTAATTTTTCTACATTATTTCAATCAATAAGCAATAAGATCAAGATTCAGATCTTTTCCTTTGATTCACATCTCATGCTACTAAGTATCATCTCAGACATCGGTTGCAAGTGTTCTGCCAACAACTGAAGAGGCCCCATTTGCTTTAGGCTCCGTCATTCTTCACACTCCTCCTGTGAAGGAGGGGCTGGAGTCGTCCTCTCAGATCACTGGGTGGAAAGATTGTTTAATATTTCCCAAATGCCTTTGATGGATATGAAGAGGACTGGGACCTCCTCTGTCACAACACAGCCTTGCCCTTGGACAAGTCACGAACTGCCTCTGATCCTCCCTTCCCTCATCTGAAAACCTGAAAATATCTACCTTAATAAACATCTGTGAGGACATGGCTTTCTAAATCAAAGTTGCCACATTCTGAGTTAGATTCTTTCACCCTGTTCACATTTTACAAGTCTCATTGATTCTTGATTCTTATCTCATGATTCTTATAGTGGTTTTCTAACATTTTTGAGGCCACTGAATTTAAACTTCAACTGCAATTTTATGCCAGTCAGTATACGAAATAAATAAAAATTAAATCCCTGGAAAGGAGTACAGTGTTGGATTGGGGGTCCTGCTGCTAGGCCTTACTTTTGACCACCATGAGAGCTAAGACCGCCAAGGAATTTGTAAAGATCTGGAGGCACACTGTAAAAATACCACTGATTGAGTAGATCTATTCCTTCCCTTATTCTGAGCCCCTGCATTCACTCTGTCTTGTACAGTGCCTGACACATGAAAGGATCCAAATAAAACCAGCCATTCACAGGATTAAAATGGACAACTAAACAATAAACCCCTACAGCCTTTTGAAGAAGTCCTTCCCTGCCCCCTGCATTGACAGACTGAATGCTCTCCATCCCTTAGAGTATCAGTTAAGCTCTGCCAACCATAACTTACATCCAGCTCTCATGCCGTCTTTGTTTCCATGACTAACAGGCCGATTTACTTAACAGTATCTAGTGATACCCTTAAAGAAACTGATTCGGAAAAGACTGTGAAAAAACAATTTAGCAGAATTAGTGTGAAGTGACTTTCACTGAGTGAATTCATGTTGTTTTATAGTGATTATTATGACCTATTTTAGGTAGATAGAACCCAAGTGCTTAGGAATTCCCTCTAGCAACCACAGGGCCTTTATGTTGACTTGGTACTAATTATATCTCCTCTGGACTACTTTCCTGATCCAGATTAACGCCCTTCTGTTATTGACCTGTTAATCTATAAAAATTTGCAGTGGATCTATGTCTAGAGATGAGAAATTGGACTGACCACACAACCTACTGCCGAACAGATTACTATACCTTTTGATGCTGAAAAGACCTTTCTAGGAGGTAGGAAGTAACTAACCCCACATTAAATGATTTAAACACTGCTGAAGACACAATGAAGTTAGTCCATTTTCTCCATTATAACTTAATGTGATATAGCACAAATATAATGAGGCCCATAGATGGAAGAAAATGAAAACATCAGGAGGCAGTATGATGATTAACCTGTTTTCAAGTTCAGCTAACATAGTTGTGAATTATAAAATCAGAAAAAAAGTTTTTGATAGAGTAATTTTTTTAATTATTAAATTCAAACAATGTATACAAATTTGAGAAATAATTACACTATTAAAAAGAAGGTTATTGAACTCACAGTTTTAAAAGAGTAAAATTAATCAAAATAAAACTATTGAGTTTGTAAAGCTCTGCAACCCTTTTATTTTAATTTTATATTATTTTATTATCATAATTTGTCACAACTATTTAAAATATATAAAAAGCTCATTGATTCCAGAAAATAGTATTAAATACCTATTTTGGTTTTGACATGTTTTAGGTTCTGAGGAATTTTCAGAAATACGAACTTGGAAGTGTTTCCGCTCTCATGGAGGTGATATTCTAGTTCAGACAAACTGATACAAAATAAATAATTTTATAATTAGTCATGTTATTTGTGCAAATTACTTATCACCTTTAAGCCTTAATTTTTTATACCATCCGTAAAATGGGGGGAAATAATATGCATGTCTAGTGGCTTTTGGGATAATTGGCACACACTAAATGTTTGGTACAATTAATTGAGTAGCTAATATTTCTCTTTATTGGTCTCATTTTAAATGTTGTTTTCAGATATTACCTTATACTTTGCCTGAATATTTATATAGTAAAACCATAGTATCCCAAAAGTATAGCTTAGGATTCATGTGCAAAATTACTTTATGGTTCAAAAAATAAAATAAAAAACCAATCCTATAAACAGTCCCCTTTCTAGAGTGCTAAAGTTCTACTTGTAAAATGGGCTGCAAATTCTATAACTTTCTTTTTTTTTAATTTTATTATGTTATGTTAATCACCATACATTACATCATTAGTTTTTGATGTAGTGTTCCATTGTTTGTGCATAACACCCAGTGCTCCATGCAGAACGTGCCCTCTTTAATACCCATCACCAGGCTAACCCATCCTCCCACCCCCCTCCCCTCTAGAACCCTCAGTTTGTTTCTCAGAGTCCAGAGTCTCTCATGATTCGTCTCCCCCTCCGATTTCCCCCCCTTCATTTTTCCCTTCCTACTATCTTTTTTTTTTTTAACATATAATGTATTATTTGTTTCAGAGGTACAGGCCTGTGATTCATCAGTCTTACACAATTCACAGTGCTCACCATAGCACATATCCTCCCCAATGTCTATCACCCAGCCACCCCATCCCTCCCACCCCCCACCACTCCAGCACCCCTCAGTTTGTTTCCTGAGATTAAGAATTCCTCATATCAGTGAGGTCATATGATACATGTCTTTCTCTGATTGACTAATTTCGCTCAGCATATAACTTTCTTACCATTTAAACTTTCTCTCTGCTACTCCTCCGACCATTTTATAAGCAGATCGCAACCTCAGGCTCCAGGCTGAACTTGTGCCAATGATGTGTAGTTTGCTATTTTTGTACTTTCAATCTGGGTCACTCCATTTTTTAGTAACCTGTTGGAAATGATTCACATTACTCAACACGTTCCCGCGCTATTTAGTGAGTGGTCATTGAATCAAGGGGTAGTCATTCAGTCAAGGGAAACTGGGGAAAAACAAAACATAACACAAAATATGCGAAGTAAATTTCTAGTAAGTAATTCAGACATAAAACTGTGGGGTCATAATGACACACTAGCATTTGTGGATCTCAACTTAGTTAAAGAGCCCCAGGATGCCAAAAGTTAAAATATGACCATAATTTCATCACTAAAATAAAGGCATAATAGACATTACATAATTCATACGAATCTAAAGTGTTACGGTTTTATATGATCTCATGGTGGCTCATGTGGATTTCTTTTTTAGTCTTTCCATGGCTATGGTGATATTACAGTTGGTACAGGATCAGGAAGGCTTTGTGAAGGCAGGAAATAGTCCTGAAGAGTTTTGCTTTAAAATCCACAGCATGAGGCAGTGGAAGGGACCTACAGCACAGAGTCTGATATGTGTATATGTTCAGTATTTATTGAATCAATCAATAAGTTACTTAAGTGTTGTTTCACAACACTTCACTAATTAGCTAAATTTGGTTAAAGAACAATGACAAAATTAACTCATTTAATACTCAAAATGGTCCCATTTTGTGTTATGCTCACTATACAAATGAAGACAGTTGTCAAAAGGCATCATTTGAACATGAATGTTTCATGTTCTCTAAAACACATTGTGTTAACCTTCAATTCAACCAGATTATATTTATTGTACTGTTTTTGGAATATCCAAAAGTTTAGTAAGTATTCATTCATTCATTCATTCACTCATTTACATTAATCTGTTGAATAGTCATAATGGTCTATGTTTTATGATACATAAATGGAACCATTGGTGAGTAGAAACAGACATGGTCTTTGTTCACCTGAAATTCACAGTCTAGTGAGGGAGACATTCTTTACTCAATTTACACACATAAATGTAAAGTTATAATTCAGATTGCTATAAGTGAAGTATGCATAGTGTTCAGAGATTAATAAAAAGGAATCTGGCATTATATGAGTAGTCAAGGACGACTTCACTTTGAAAGGGTAAAGTAACTCAGAAGAGGAAGATAGGGATTTCCAGGCAGAGGTAACATTGATACAAAAGCCCTATGGGGTGCCTGGGTGGCTCAGTTGGTTAAGCATCTGCCTTTGGCTCAAGTCATGATCCCAGGGTTCTAGGATCGAACCCCATGTCAGGCTCCTTGCTCAGTGGGGAGTCTGCTTCTCCCTCTCCCTCTGCCTCTCCCCCCAGCTTGTGCTCACTCTCACTCACTCTCTCTCTCTCAAATAAATAAATAAAATCTTTAAAAGAAAAAAATCCTTATGGTAAGAAGGACTAGAGGATATCAGGGTAAAGAAGTCAGCAGCAGGCCTAGACTGGGCAGAGCTTTTAGAAAGTAACTAAGCTCATCTTTGTCAACCTCGTCTTTGGTGCAATGGCAATTCATTCAAATGGTTTAGTCAAAAGGGTGACACTATCAGATACATGCTTTAAAAAGAAAACAACGGCTGTCAGTCCCCTCCTCCCAGATATAAACCTACTTAGAAAAGGAAGCTAATTAATGGTTAAGATAACTCTTGGGCTGTAATTATCTTTGCTCTCCTTTTTGCCCATCAGAGGAGGAATAGAGAATTATCTCCACTGATGCTTTAATCACTGGAGAACTGTTCTACTTGATCAATGCTCAGTGTTCTTTTAATGCTATCTACTTTACAATAACAGAAAATCCCCCAAGGGTCATTTTTGTACTCTGGGTACAAATTTCATAATTATTAACAACAACAACAACAAAAGTTCAAATCCACAGCTCGTTTACCCAAACTGAAAGGTTGCATTAAAAATACTTTAACAACATGGAGTTATCAATGGAATCATTAATTAAATTACCTAATGGTAAAATTTAGGAATCAATTACAAAAATAATTAAAGTAACGAGACTAGCAACATTTAGAAGATAGTATAAAGAGAGCAATTGTGTGAAATGACAATTGTCCCTGGACACACTTAATAATTACAAACACTTAAATGCATTATTTGTTCCAAAATGGCCCCATGTGCCGTAAAGATTCATTCTCCAGATACTATTCTGAATTCCTTTCTAGAATTAAGCTATGTGTATTAATTTATAAATATATATTAAGGTTGGATCATGCAAATAAAGGTATTCTTTTAAAAATATAAAGCCACTGTTGTATTTTTAAAACAAGGACAGGTAATTTCTTGGCCTTTGAACTGATTCATAAACTGTTCTGCAGCTCTTCCTTGGATTGGTTAAAAAATCCCCAGCATTTCAAATCAAAATTTTCCATACTAGTAAAGATGGGTATCTATTTTTTTAATTGAACATATGAAGTATAGTGTAAAGTCCTTGTGCTTTGGTGTCAGCCATGCTTAGGTTCAAATATCAGCTCTCCAGGTGCTCATGCACCTAAGCACAAGGTGATCTTAGGTAAAATGCTCTACCTCACCTTTAGAAATGGAGGTATTATTCAAATCTATTTCATAGACCTTATTCAAGAATTAAATGGAATAATTCACACAGAGTGTTTAGACCATAAAAGTCATTATCATTAATTATTCATTTATTAAGTACTTCCCAATACTCAAGAAAGGTATTTAAACAGTTTTAATAGTATATTGTTTGATGGGGTATTTTTTACACTTGGGTCAATTTTGTAACATAATTCAAATTTTTAAAATGTGTTCTCATCTATTCCCTTTATTTCATGACATAAACTCTGTGCATCATCATGTTTCCCTTTTGGTCTTGCTGATCAGAGGCTTCAAGTTAATATCTGCTAAATCCAAGCTACCATTCTTAATCATTTCCCCTTTGGTTCATGAATCCTCCTTCTCCCAGCTTTGATAATACCTAAATTCTGTAGATGTATTCTCATTTTGATTATATATATACCTTTTTCTATTTCCAGAAAGAATTTGATATGGACTAAGGTGAATACATAAATATGGAAACAAATATAAATACAAACAGACTGTGGATAGAGGGCCCAATCTTCATCTGTATCTTTAAAGGCCTCTAGGGATGATCTACTCCAGCAGCCACAATGAGTCTATGAATATTTGTGATATCTTGGCAGTCCCCATCATTTCAGCTGGTCAGCCTTCCTGCCAGCAACTTTAACTTATAAATTGATCATCTCTCCATCTCTTTCTCTCTGCATTTACATACCTGTTATTACTGTCCCCTCCTAAAATTTGGTAACTTTGATTTTGATTTGTCTTAGCTGTTTGTACTTGAAAGTATTTGTTTCCTCTTCTTCATGTTGGGCATCTGTGTAGTTAACCTGGATTCCTTCTGGGGACTAGGGTTACCTTATCTAAGGTTGGAGTGTAAATGGGTCATCTGATTAATTCTAAAAGCTGAGTTCTGACAGAGACCCTAGTCAAGCTCAGGAGCTGGCTACTATCTGTGCCATGGAATAATTTGTCTCTTCATTCTCCTGCCTAATTCACAGTCAGAACAGACATACATCTACACTGATATTTTATAGAATGAGAATTCTGAAGAGTTGAAAAATCATTTCCCATTTCTACCAACTAGCAGTGTACTCTTTTGTATTATAAGCTCCATAATTTAGAATACGCAAATAATAGGCATCTATTCCAATAACAAATTCATCCAGTTATTAAGAAAGACAAAAGGGATGCACTTTTAAAATAAAGATGTGACAGGATTAGAAACCAATGGAGATCATCCGAAATTTGAGGAAAAATATATTTTTCCCCTCACAGTTAGCAATTAGACAGCTGTATTTTGCACAAGCTAAAATTGATACCAGGAATACAGTGCTCAAGTTGCTTTAGCTAGAAATAGAATTGAATATAAGTTATGGGGAATAAATTCTTCCTGAAAGGCCTATAAGTGTATCTAACACTTATCTAGACTGTGTTTCCATATTCCTGGCTAAGTGAATTTTTTTTTTCCTCTTTGAACTGCTTATCTGACTGACTCTCTTTCTTTCTCTCTTTCTTCCCTCCCTCCAAGCTTCCCTCCTTTCTTTTCTTCTTTATCTTTTTCTTCAAAAAGACAGAGTTTCCATTGAAACATATTTAAGGCAATAAAAATGAATAAACAAATGTATAAAGATTTGGGAAAGAGAGCTACACTATTTGAATCTGGGATCTTCTCATATCTAATGAGCTTTCCATTCATCTACTTAACTTTTCATCATGTATGTATATGTGTTCTCTAAATAGAACTTAGAAGAACTAAGTTAACGGAAGGAATTCTTTGTAAAACATTAAAATAGTCGAGCTCATGATTTACTAACTTCACTGAAGGAACATGTTCGCCTATCTTTGGAATCATTTATTCAATGCAGAAATTATTTTTGTGGCAATCTACAATGTTTTCTGGAGCTTACATTTGATAGTATACTCTGCTCAGGTAAAAGTATTAAAGCCAGTTTTATTTAATCAATATATTAAATATTTAGAAATAAAGAATAATAGCAGTGCTTAGACCATTGTTTGCCTTTCATTTCATGAGAGATTTTGGAAAAAATAATGAATGAGTAGAAAAATAGTAATATCTTCTGCCTTTTTGGTTGGCTCATATTTAGGAGGAAGATGAGACTATGATGAAGCAATTGGGTTTGCAATTGAGCAATTAGTTTGTAATACATTAATGCAAAACCACTCTGTATGAAACCTTGTGAAAAATATATACACAACATGTTGTATGACAAAACTTCCATTAGCATTTTATTGTACCAATGATACAGCAATTACTCATACATTCTCAAAGTCCTTTGAGTCACTCCATTTTGAACAATGTCTTAATAATACATGTAATAGCATTTTACCTGTGGTAGTAATATTATTGATCTAACACCATTAACGTTTGTAGCATTTTTAAGACCCATTACCTGCTTGTATATAGCAGCCCTGCCTGGCAAAAACACATCACTTTCTCTGTTAAAGTTTGGCAGACAACAACACACAAAAAAAGCAATTTTACCTGCTACAGTGTCTGTCTCACTGCTTGATAATGTCAATCAATAACTGAATTCACTTTCCTATGGTCTCTGGTAAACAAGATGTCTGCTCCATTTCAGATGCAAGCAAAAAGAAAGGAGCCCAGATAGGGGTGGCTCCAAATAGAGTGTTCTGGATAATATTTAATGGGCATTTTAGGGAAAGGTGGGAGTAAAGATACAGAAAATCATATTCCCTAAAGGAAATATTGACTGAATAACTCATGGAAATAATGGTTTAGTGGCCTGAAAAATTTTTGAACAGAGATAGGAGGTTTGTTTCTTTTTTAATGGGGTTGTGATAGAAAGCCATTTGAATGAAATAAATTTTAAATATTCATAAAGAAGATATGCTGTCTAACTATAATTTTACCTAGTTAGCTGTCTATCATCTATCTATCCTCTTACTATCTAATAAGCTTGTTAGCTAAATATTACTGTATTTATTTGTCTGCGTATCTATTATATAAATTATTATTTCTACCTGGTGAATGGCGGACATTATGAAGACAATTACAATTTTTAATAAATCTTTGGAGTAGTTTAGGGGAATTTTTAAAAGGCTCAGAGAAATATAAGGCATTTTAATATAATTGTAGAACTAAAGAGCAAAAAGAGTAGTTAAACCTCGCCAAAATGCACATTGGGTCGGTGTGTGAGTAGACACAGTTTGGCCCATGATATGCCTCTGTTCTGATCCCCAGTTTAGTGTTGATATAGGTGAAATGGAAACTTGGATTTGGGGTCAAACTGTTATAATAGTGCACTTTTTATTATTAAAGTCATATGCACTCCCAAATCATTCACAACAATCAGCCAAAATGTCTGGGATCAACATCTCTGTCTGGTTCCTTGACAAATACTCTCCCCTGACTTCTTCCTTACCCAGTTGTGTCCCACAAATTTGGGCAGGTTTTTCTTTCTCTAATGATTTCAAGTATCTAATGTCCAGACACACGCACCCCCACTCCAACAAACAACATATAATTAGATAGAAAAACAATGGAAGGGCAGTTTTGTAATGGTCTGACTTTTTTTTCTACCCTAAGTATTACAGTTATGATAATAACGTATTCTAACAGCTTCTAGAGATTATTATGTGACTGGCACTTCGAGCCTTTAAGGTCTTGTCAGGAAGACAGATGGAATGCTCAAAACGGTTTATAAAGAAACCATTTCCAAATTAAAGCGATGCCAAGAGTTGAAGGAATGAGAAGGGATGGCGAGGCACTAAGGGATGACTCGGAGAGACATCTTTGACACCCCGAAACCTGAGGAAGCAAAAGGAGGCAGTTATTGGAAGCTAAAGAGAGTGAGAGAGGTCGAAGAGGAGCTCTCATCCTCTCATCAGGGGCCTTAGTCTTGGAGGAACTCGGATTTCGTCAGTGGTAAACAATCTGGCCTCTCTTTCCTCTGTTCTACAATCTCCTATAAGTGGTCCCCATTGGCTGAACCTGACAAGAAGCTGAAGAGCATGTCTACAATCTCCTTTAAGTGGTCCCCATTGGCTGGACCTGACAAGAAGCTGAAGAGCATGGGGGACCCAGACTATGCAGTCTGTAGAGGAGAGCCTGTGGGGCCATGGAGCAGTGGTGCAAAAGTGTGGAGAAGGAACTGTGAGTGTTCAGGGGAAATGGAGAACAACCTGCATGATGCTCTACCTCAGGTCAGTCTCACCGCACCCCTAAAAATATCCCATATTTCGGTTGAGGAAATCAAAAGTCAGAGTGGAAGAGTGACAGCCCAAGTTTAACTTGGGTTCAGTTCCAACTCTGCCCACCACCTACCACTACCCACCCCTCCCACAGTTTCTATGGAAAAAAAAAAAAAAAAGATAAGAAAAGATTGGAATAACTTCTGTTGAACAAAGAACATTCATTAGTGCGGAGTAAGTTTTGAAATAAAGAACTTTGTGGTTCACGAGCACTTTGAACAGTATTGCAATTGATTTTCACAGCTATACTATTGTTAGGCCTGAAAAGGAGCTTTATCCCCATTTGTCGACAAAACGATTAAAGAAGAGTTTGTTTTCAGTCCTACAATCAGTATTAGAACTTGCTCTGGAATCCAGGCTGTCTAAATTTCAATCCAGCACCACCATCCCCCTCCCCCACCACATACCACATTATTCAGTAGGGCTTGTGCATTAAAAGAAATAGTGTTTTAAAACTGTATCTTTAATCTCTTGTAGTTACTGCCCGGCAACAAATTTATATAACACATGAGTTGCTTCACAACTATTTGTAAGCTCTATTTTCATAATGTTTATGTGTTTTGATTTGTGGATAATCCTTGGCCTATAAAGCAAATATTAATACATTATTAACTGATCCCATAGTACAACTGGTGATGACCTTTTCAAAAACTGAGATAAGCAGATGAGAGCAGCCCCATGCAAAATAATAAAGGTCACTCAGATTTTATCATTTAATTTTCATAATGCAGATGTCAAATAAAGCCTACTTAATAACATGTATATTTTGGGGAAAAAAAAGATGACACCATGAATTATATTAGTTGAACTGCCACAATGAATTTTAGTGAATATTCTCTACTGTGCACAAACTCTGAGGTTTATCCCCCATGAAGAGAGGGAGTCTAATGAAGAAGATTGGCAGTCAAGTTCTCAGCTTCCATATACAAAATGCCTCTCACTCCGTTCTCACCCCCATCATCTCTCATTCTCCTTGTATCTGACCCAGCTGTGCCCCGAGAATGTGAACAGTCCCAACATCTGTTATTTATAATAAATTCTATTTGTAAACCTAAAATAGTAATGCTTTGTCATTTCTCGTAATTCTTTAGGTTGGCTGACTTCAGCTAGGCAGTTCTGTTTTACTTGCACTCCACTGGAGTCACTCACATGGCTTCATTCAGCTGTGAACTTGGCCAGGACAGTGAAATCCAAAATGATCTCCCTCACATGTCTGAGACACTGGTGCTGGCAACCAGGTGGGGAGCTGTGGCTTTTGTCCATGTGACTTCTCTCACTCTCTCTCCATATGGCCTCTTCTCATTCAGTAGACTAGCATGAGTTGGTTTTTGTTTTTGTTTTTGTTTTTGTATGGTGGCTGGTTTCCAAGAGAGCAAATTCAGAAGCTCCCCAACCCCTATGGACTAAACCCAGAACTGCCTCAAAGTCACATTGGCCACATTCTATTGGTCAAACAAGTTATAAAGCCAGAAAGAGACTCCACTCCTTGAAGAGAGGCGAGGTATGCTCATATATGGATGGGAAGATTGTTGGTGTTCATGTTTGGAAGTATTGCTTCAGGTCTTTTAGGATGTTTCCTATCAAAAAACAAACAAAGAACAGAAAATAACAGGTGTTGGTTAGGATATAGAGAAATGGGAACCTCTGTGTACTATTAGTAAAAATGTAAAATGGTGCCTATGTCATGGAAAACGGTATGGCAGTTCTTCAAAAAATTAAAAATAGGGACACCTGGGTGGCTTAGTCAGTTGGATGTCCAACTCTTGATTTTGGCTCAGGTCATGATCTCAGGGTTATGCGATCGAGCCTTGTGTCGGGCCCCATGCTGGACATAGAACCTGCTTAAGATTCTTTCTCTCCCTGTCCCTCTGCCCCTCCTCCCTTAACTCTTGCTCTCTCTTTCTCTCTCTTCCTCTCTATAAAAGAAAAAAGAAAGAAAAAAATTAAAAATAGAACTACCATATGATTTAGCAGTCCTGCTTCTGGGTATTTATCCAAAAGAATTGAAATCAGAATCTCAAGAGATATTTGCACTACCATGTTTATTACACTTTATTCACAGTAGCTAAGTGGTGAAAATGGCATATACATACAACAGAATATTTAGACATAGAAAGTAAAGAAATCCTGTCACATGGTACAACACAGACTAACCTTGAGGACATTATGCTAAATGAAATAAGGCAGTCACAGTAATACAAACACTGCATGATTCCACTTCTTTGAAGTTACTAAAGTAGACAAACTCATAGAAACACAAAGTAAAATGGTGGTTGCTAGCGACTGGGAGGAGAGAGAAATAGGGAGTTGCTTTTCAATGTGTATAGTGTTTCAGTCATGCAAGATAAAAAAAGTTCTAGAGATTTGTTGTATAACATTATGCTTATAGTTAACAATACTGTACTGTACATCTAAAAATTTGTTGGGGGTCAATCTCATGTTATGTCCTTTTTACCAAAATTTTTAAGAAGCAGGTATTAATTACTATCTGTTGTTATATGGTAGGTTCTTTTCAGAGATTTATATGCCTTTTTTTCAGTTAATTCTCATGCCAGCACTAAGATAGAAGTAGAGATATGAGAAAATTAATCTTAGAAAGGTTATGTATATTTTTAAGGTCATAACCCTAAGAAAGTTACAGATTGAATTATAAACTGATTCATCTGCCCAAATTAACAACAGTGTTCTACTGTGTTATTCATAATTTCTAATATGTATACACTATATTATTACTTTTTAAAAATCTTATTTATTTATTTGAGAGAGAGAGCATGAGCTGGGGGAGAGGCAGAGGGAGAGGGAGAAGCAGACTCCCTGATGGGCAGGGTGCCCGATGTGGGGCTTGATCCCAGGACCCTGAGATATGACCTGAGCCAATGACAGATGCTTAACCAACTGAGCCACCCAGGTGCCCCTGTATACAGTATATTAGTTTTAAAGTGAAATGAATATATATTTTCATCCCAAATCAAACCAATATAAACCTGTTCTGTGAGAACAACTGAGGAGACCAGTGAAGAAGGAATGGAAAGAAGAAAAGTAGGAATGAAAAAGGATAATAGGACTCCATAGTCAGGTTACCACAAGACTTTTTTTCAACCTGGTAGTTGGTAGATGGTATCGAGAAGAAATCATGCATCATGCTATGCATATATTTATAATAAAATCATCCAATATTAATAAATAAATACCTACCATTAATAAATGATAATGATCACCATGATCCTAGTAAATCTTTTTACTTTCTAAATATTTATTTATTTATTTTTGAGAGAGAGAGAGTACACACAGAGTGGGGGAAGGAGCAGAGAGAGAGGGAAAGAGAATCATCAAGCAGACTTCCTGCTGAGTGCAGAGCCCCATGCAGGGCTCAATCCCAGGACCCTGAGATCATGACTTGAACCAAAATTATGAGCCAGCTAACTGACTGAGCCACCCAGGCACCGCCCTAGTAAATCTTAATAATAAAATGGATCAAATATATTTCTCTCATTAATAAAACTATAATTAAATAGTGGACTCTTCCTCAAAGTATTGTTATAAAATATATTTTCATTGAGGAATTTGTCAAATCCTTAGAGATGCTATTTTTCCACTATTTTTCGGGAAATTAAGACAGATTTATACATATGAGTCTATCTTTCTCTTTTTTTTTGGCATGAGGAGGAAAGAAAATTCTTCTGATTGCATAATTATTTACTTTAGATCCTGCACTTAAAACACATCTACTATGTAGGTTCACATATTTCATTGTATTCATATCTTCTGAACATCAATTTCTTCATACACAAAACGGGTCTGATATTCTCATAGCAGCACCTGTTCATCCAAGTTACTGAAAATATATATTTTGAGGAGCAACTATGTGAGAGACATTCTTTAGATACCAAATAAAGCAGGTAAAGTCCATGCTCACATAGAATTTATATTCTATAGGAATAAGCAGATTTTTTTTTTAATTTTTAAATATAGCTTCATAATTCAGTGCTTGATATGAAATAGTAAAAGAACTTTGTAAAGAATGGAAATCTGCTGACTTGATTGTGATTGAGTGGAAAGAGGACTGGTCTATATATCAGGTGGTCCAAGAAAAAATGCTGTGTGGAGATATTATTGAAACAGACCTGCATAAAAGTATGGAACCAGCCAAACAGGGCTAGGAATAATTCCATTCCAGGTAGAGGGAAGAGCAGGCCTTGAACATGAAGAATTTGACATAAGAATGAAATCTGAATTCCAGGAGGTGTAGGGAAGTATATAGAGATGTTGGGAAAATCTATGCAGAATGCAATACATAGAGCTTTGTTTTGAGGCTGGAGGGTTTGGTCAAGGTAAGGGTCTAAATATTTTAGTCTAAATGCCATGGGAAGACACTGGATGACTTTTACAGAATTCAAAGATCTTAAATAATATGCACTAGTCGGAGTCATTTTTCTGTTTTTCTTTGTCCTGGAGAGAGGAGAGTATCTTGAAATCTGTATTTTATGAAAGAAGCCCATTTGAGGAACTTCCCTTCAAAAATAGAGATGATTCTTTCTTGAATAGAAACCTCAAATGAAAAAGAGAGATTAGAAGAGGCAGAGGGAAGGAGGGGAAAAAAACCTATATGTCTAATTTTTATGGTTGATGTCACATTGTATTTAACCAATGTGTCTATAATTATCAATATACAATATGACTGATAAGAGTCAAAACAAGAAAAATAAATCCACTGCATATTTTGATAGAGAGTAGCTTTAGTATGACAACATTCTCATCATCTAGGATTAGCTGTTAGATACTAGGAAATGAGAACAGATCAAAGCAATTTAGTAATAAATTCTGTGTCTGTCTGGATTTGTTTTTGTTTTCTGTTTGTTTCTTCTTCCAACACTTCTGAAATACTTGTTTCACCTAAAAAGCAGAAGTTGATTATTAACTTCAACAATTATTGTAGTTTCTCCATTCCCCCGGTAGAGCTAAGGTGTTTCCAAAACACAGATCAAGACACACCCCCTAATTAAATACTAATTTACTTTGACAGCTGAAAGTTAGCAAACACAGAGCCTCAAAATTGTGAGTTATCTTCAATAAGATACTAATCATTACTCTTTGAACACATTAGTTTGAGCATTTTCTTTTTAATTGTGAAATATCAAGTCAACAGGAAGGGCTTATATTAAAACACTAGCATGGGCTCCAAAACTTCTCAAGGAGATGAACACTCAAAGCCATTAAAGACAAAATGCCCTATCAATTTGAATGACAATAATAGCTTGGCATATCCATTACTGCATTAATACTACATGAAGCCATTACATTGTTTCCACATATCTATTAATACCCTGTTTCCACATATCTATTAATATAATTAGTGATAATATGGAAAGCATTCAATATTATTGAAGCCTTAAAAAAGAGAAAATTTTAAAAGGATTATCTTTGAGAATTAACATGGTAGTTTTTTCTTATTTTTCCTGTCCAATGACAATAAAAAGTCCTAGCAGGAAACTACCACCCTACAAATACAGATTATCTGCACAATCAAGGAAGTATCCTAGAAGTTGAACAGATAGAACATCTTGTCCAAGATGAAGGTTATAGGGGGAGATCAACATTTGAGTTGGGTTTGTATGCCATCTTAATAATTTATGTTCATTGTGACCCAGGCTAAGTCACATGAAACACAATGAGGATGATACCCTCTACCTCACAGAATAACTATTACTATTATAAACCCCATTTTAGGGCTTAGCACATTTCTTGGAACATTGGAAGCTTTTACTAAATACCGACTTTTTGTAGTATTATTATCTCTTAAAGTACTCACAATGATCTCCAGTGGGGTAGAACTATCTACATTTTGTAGGAAAAGTGAACTGAATTTGGCCCACATATACACAGGCAATAAGTGAGTCTGGATTTTAAAGAGAGTCAGTACCTGGGAGTTGGCATATTGTAGCAGGTGCTGGACAGAGTACTTGACAGAATAAATGCATAGCAACTTCAACAACAATAAAAAAGCATCAATCTTTTCATTTCTTCAACATGTGTGTTTTGCTCATGAATCTTCCCTTTTAGAATGGTGTGTCAGGGCGCCTGGGTGGCTCAGTCGTTAAGCGTCTGCCTTCGGCTCAGGTCATGATCCCAGGGTCCTGGGATCGAGCCCCACATTGGACTCCCTGCTCAGCGGGAAGCCTTCTTCTCCCTCTCCCACTCCCCCTGCTTGTGTTCCCTCTCTCACTGTGTCTCTCTCTGTCAAATAAATAAAATCTTTAAAAAAAAAAAGAATGGTGTGTCAGACTGTGTTGTAGGAGGGCAGCCAATAAAACCAATAAAATAAAGGTATCGAAGGAGCCGGAGCCTCTGCTGACAGGGTATTTATACCATGTGGCTGGGATGTGATAATATTTGACACTCTCGTTTCAGTGTTATCAGGGATGTTCAAGCCGAAGAAGCTATGCTAAACATCAGATCTGTGAGGTGATTCTGTTGCTTTAAATCTGGCTTATGATCATTTGTCTCACTGGTGGTTTGGTTTCATAAAGTGGAGAAATGTAGGACTTTCCCTTTGTGCTTGATTTTGGCTCTTGTTCTTGACTCAGACTCCTACTGTTTATCCCACTTCAGCTCTTGAAATTGTTCCATTCTGATAGCTAAGTGTGTTGAGGGGCCAAGGGAGATTCAAGACCTGTCAAAGTCGCTCCAAGATAAAAGGGCATTTCGGCTACTGCTTCTATAGTATCAGCCCAGAGCAGGTGACTGGTTTTGATTTTTCTAGGTCCTGCCCCAGAGCCAGTGTACAGAATTTAAAGTTCTGTCTTTATTTTTATTTGGAACTTGGTTTGATAAATGTCTCATAGTATTACACTCAACCAGGACTTTATTTTACACACACACACACACACAAAGCCTAATGCACATCTATGTTTTTTTTATTTCCAAATTTGGAGAAGTTTAAAATAAATTAGAAAGAAAACATTTTTTTTATGTTACGTTAATCACCATACATTACATCATTAGTTTTAGATGTAGTGTTCCATGATTCATTGTTTGCGTATAACACCCAGTGCTCCATGCAGAATGTGCCCTCTTTAATACCCATCACCAGGTTAACCCATCCCCCCCACTCCCCTCCCCTCTAGAACCCTCAGTTTGTTTTTCAGAGTCCATAGTCTCTCATGGTTCGTCTCCCCCTCCGATTTCCCCCCCTTCATTCTTCTCCTCCTGCTATCTTCTTCTTCTTTTTTTTTTTTTTAACATATAATGTATTATTTGTTTCAGAGGTACAGGTCTGTGATTCATCAGTCTTAGACAATTCACAGCGCTTACCAGAGCACATACCCTCCCCAGTGTCTATCACCCAGCCACCCCATCCCTCCCAACCCCCACCACCCCAGCAACCCTCAGTTTGTTTCCTGAGATTAAGAATTCCTTATATCAGTGAGGTCATATGATACATGTCTTTCTCTGATTGACTTACTTCACTCAGAAAGAAAACATTTTTTTAAAGATTTATATATTTGAGAGAGAGTGGGTGCACAGTGGGGGAGGGGCACAGGGAAAGGGGAGAAGCAGACTCTGCTGAGCATGGAGCCAGATTCCTGGCTTGATCCTGCAATCCATGAGATCATGACCTGAGCCTAAACCAAGAATTAGCTGCTTAACTGACTGAGCCACCCAAGCGCCCTGAAAGAAAACATTATTAATTGTAGCTGAGAGTGATATTCCACTTTATTAGGTATGTTTTCCTCTTCTTCAAAAATACAAACATAATATGATCCAGGATGTAGTCTTACATAATTCAAGGAATCAATATGGTCAAGGCATCACCTAAACAAAGTTAATATGTGGTAACTGACCTCTGCAATCTAAAATATCCCCATATACTTACATCATAAAATACATATAAGACATGGGACAGAGCTATGTCATGTAGTTTGATATCAGTGTGGTTTCCAGGCATTGTTTCTTCCTACTTGCAATTTAAATCTATGGCTAGAAGCTGGTATTTTCTACTTGTAAAGAGGCTGCCTGGTGTCTTTCTGGCTTAGAAGTGAACACGACCCCCCGATCCTCACCACGCTTCTGCAGAATCTTTACTATGTTATATGCCACCCTCTGGGGTAGCTTGAGAAGCAAGTTTAGAGAAAAGGTCATATTCTGGGCGGACAGCTTGCATCTGTCTAAAAGGCAACTTCATTTGTTTCCACGTTATGCTATTTTATTTGAAAAGGGGTGTTTAAGTAATATTTGCTTGCTTCTTGCTCTACTAGTGAGAAAAATCACATACTGGAGACAAACATGTCAGTGGAAGGTCTCAAAGATTTTGAAATAGTTTCAAGTGTGATCATAAAAAAAAATTATAAGGCATATTTTTTCCCTGCTGGGAAGACTTACTTATTGATTAAAGTATTAAATCACTATTTCATTGAGATTTTTTTTTCCTAGAAACCAGCAGCAACCCTACATTTCCAGATTAAGCCAACTAATATGATAGGTGGAAAGTAGTTGATGTTTAATATCTAGCATTGAAGCAGATATGCTGAAATACAAATTCTCATACATCATTGCTGATAATTTATATTTATTCTGGTTTTCCAGAGGGCAATTGAGGAATATTTGCTAAACTTGAAGTGCACACAGCCTTTGTGTTAGTAAATCTGCAAATACAATTTTATTCTACAGACATCTTTGCCCATTTCCAACAGTAGTATAAGAATATTCCTTGTGAAATTGTTTATTATTGTTACCTATTCATGAACATTTGTATTATTTTAAAGTTTTTCACCATCTGAAGAAAATATGGTACCTTAAAAAATAATATAATATATAGACTATAAAAATGAAGTGCATCTATATGTGTTGACAAATAAAGACAATTGCATTTGCATAAAACCCATGAAAAAGGAACTAGTATAGGGAGAAGTTTAAGAGAGCAGTCCACTGAATTAAATTCCTTGGGTTTAATGTCTGACTCCATGTAGTAAGTGAGTAATCATGTACCAGTTACCCAGTATCTTTGAGCATCAGATTTTCCTCTGTTAGTGTAGCCCTCATAATGGTCATACTAAGTAGGTTTTATATAAATTCAAAGAGTTAATTCTGGGGAGAGGGATGGGCCGATGAAAAGAAATTTACTTTTTAATTATATGATGATTTAAATGTAAAAATTATTTATCACAGAATTATAAGATTATGCTTAATATTCAAAACAAAATTTGCAAAAGGAACTTTCTATAGCAGGCATCAATTATTGTAAAGTGAAATTTGATGAATTAATGATTGGATTATGAACCGTATTTCTAATGGCTTGAAACATTACATAAATTCCATGTTTCAAGGTATGCATTTGGTTCTGAGGATACTAAGTATAATGCTCATACCAGATCTTTTTCTTTGAGATTAAGAACTTCTTACTTTTTTGATAAACATATGGGGTCTCCCAACCTATTCAGTGCATGTAGCCAAAGTACTATGAAAATTGTTCATGGCTTTCAAAAAATAAATTAAAATTATAGATTTCAAATGCTTCCAGTTTAAAAAAAAAGTGAAACTTTTACAAAGGACGCTAAACATTTTGAAGTTAACAAAATGACAAACAATATCAATAATAATAATGACATAGTGCTTATAACTGGGAAACTTCTCAACACATATTAACTAAAATATCTTATCTCATTTAATCCTTACCATTTTATATATGAGAAATACAGGCTAAGAAGATATTAAATAAATATAAGTATATATGCAGAGGTATTCAACCTAAGGTTTGCCTACTTTAAATATTCTTTTTATTTTTTTAAGTAATCTTTGTACCCAAAGTGGGGCTCGAATTCAAACCCCAAGATCAAAAGTCACACATTTTACTGACTGAGCCAGTCAGGAGCCCCAAGATTTTGCCTACTTGAATCATAAATCTGTAGAGGTTTCCAGTGGTTTTCTTACCCTAGTGATTTATTCCAGTTAAATGACTCTGAATATTCATTCAGAAAGTTATTGTATATATAAATCCATATGTTATGACATCTTTCCTAAATAAATATTATAACTTTATATCTCAGTGTGTCCTATAGGCCAAGATTAAACTCATATTCATGTCACCAGTAGTAACAATGTTAAAGACAGTAAATAATTAATCAACATCAACACCAAACTTGACTTCTTAGAATACAGAAATGTCAAAAAATAGAAACAAAGAAAAAAATAACTCCTGTCCAGTTGGAAGTTTGTAGCATTAATTGAAACCAACCTAATTTTAATTATTTTGAAAGGTTTTCATTTGTAACAATAAGTGTCTGAAGATGATAAAGCAAATAATATCAGAAGCCTCAAGGAAAAAAGATGTGTCATTTAACCACTGGAGATAGAAAGGGGTAAAAACTGCATAGACATAGACACTCATTGTCTAAGATCTACATCTTTCACAGGCAGTTAAGTTTATAAATTATAGGAAAAATCAAGGGCTCCTGGGTGGCTTAGTGGGTTAAGTGTGCCTTTGGCCCAGGTCGTGATCCCAGGGTCCTGGGATTGGGCCCCCATCTTGGGGTCCCTGCTCAGCGGGGAGTCTGCTTCTCCCTCTCTCTCTGCCCCTCCCCCCACCTGTGCTTGCACACGCTCTCTCTCTCTCTTTCTCAAAGAAATTAAAAAAAAAAAAATCAGAGGGGTGCCTGGGTGGCTCAGTCAGTTAAGTGACCAACTTGTGATTTTGGCTCAGGCCATGATTTCAGGGCTATAGAATGGAGTCCGGAGTCTGATTACAAGCTCAGCGGGGAGTCTGCTTGAGATTCTCTCCCTCTCCCTCTGTCCCTCCCCTCCCTGCTTGTGCGCGCGCTCTCTCTCTCTCTCTCTCTCAAATAAATAAATAAATCTTTAAAAAAATAAGAAAAATCAGCAGAGCCATGTCTTTGCTTTTAGAAGGTAAATGGCTAAATGATGATCTCAATTTATTTATTATTAATTCATCCATCTCTTCATTTACTCATTCACTCATTCATTTATTCATGACTCATTTATTCATTAAATATTTATTTAATATTCATTTGGTGCCTGGCACTATACTAATTGCTTCAGAAAAAAAAATTAAAAAAAAGAAATGAAATAAAAAAAAATTAAAAAAGAGATAATAAAAAAAAGAAATCAAACCCATTAATACCTAGACCATTGCACTGTGATCTCCCCAAGAAGGACTTCTGGCTTTTGTATTTGTTTGAATGAGTTTGAATCTGTCAGTCATGGTCTTGACATGAAAAGGTGGTACCCTCCAATTGGGTAGCTTGAGGAGAATGCTAAAACAGGCTATTTGGGAAGAATACCAGTAGCATTGAGAAAAAGAAATAATGGATGTTACAATACTACAGGGCTTGTAACAGCAGGAAGATATTACCACTTCAAGGCGTGAGAGAGTCAGGATAGGGAGTCATTACCTGAGTGCTGAGAGAAGCTGATGAGAGAGGGCTACCTAAGGAGCTATGGCCATGAAATAACCAGACCAAGGAAACACAGCAGACAGGGCACCTGTGGACTACCTGTCTCAACTCTACTCTCCTACTACCCTCTGATTTCCTTCCCATATCTCTTACTGGTCTACCTCAACCATGATCTAGAACATGGAGAAACCATTGAGACACTGCATAACGACAGCCTTTTGGGGCACAGATCAAGTTAAAGATGAGAGAGTGGCTGGAAGTCCAGGTAGAAGAGATCTAGCACACTGAGGGAGTCATTTAAATACCAAGAAATTAGGGGCACTGGGGTGGCTCATTTGGTTGAGCATCTTGCTCTTGGTTTTGGCTCAGGTGATGATCTCAGGGTCATGAGACTGAAACCCATGTCAGACTCCCCTCAGCCCAGAGTCTGCTTGGAATTCTCTCTCTCCCTCTCCTTCCTCCCCCTTCCCCAGCTCACGCTCATGCTCTCTCTCTCTCACTCTCTTAAATAAATAAATAAATAAATAAATAAATAAATAAATAAAATCTTCAAAAAGAAAGAAATACCAAGAACTTAATGTTCCTCACCTATGTGCAGGCAGACAGCATTTTCTCCCTCCCCTACCATCTCTACCAAGCCTTCAAGGATGCATATAATAAGCTAGACTAATAAAGGTGAAAAAGAGGTGTTGTGCTCATCTCTGAATTGCATTATTAGTGACTTTTTTTTTTTGCACAACTGTAGTTGTGATTCCTGATTAAAAACGTCCATCTTTGTTTTGTTAAAATTTCGACAAACATCTAATCAATTCTGCCCACTCATTCAGAGGGGTGCCTAATGGAGCAAAGCTGAATAGAGAAAGGAAGAGAAAAAGTAGGATGAGGAGACTGGAGGGATTAGTTTCCTTTGGTTCAAGGAATGTCATTTTGTCTCAGTCAACTAATAATGAAGACCAGTGTGAGTGATCTGAAATCCAGCTAAAAGGACATATGTCTTTTGAGAACATGAGAATCAGTTGACTATTACAATAGCAACTTTTGTCCTTTCCTCACACAACCAATCTTGACGCAATGTTAAAAAGCAGCATGTCATATCCTTCTTTACTCTGATGTCTGTGTGTGTGTGCCTAAGCTTGTGCACAAATGTGATTACTGAAAGTAAGATTCTCACTCCCACTAGTAAAAGTGTAATGGTGGTGTTACATTTAAAATAGTTGACATTATGTTAAAACAACCGAGTCAAAAGTTAATTTTAAAACATGAAGTGAGACAAGACGTGTAAAGCCTTTGTTAGGGACTGATATATAACAGCTGTTTATCAAATAGTAGGTTCATAGTGGGGAGAGGAAAAAGGAACTATATTTTCTCAGCTTCCTCATCTAAACACATCTGATGGAGCTTCATTTATTTTAAAGCATTTTGAGCCCTAAAGTCACAAATTAGTAACAGATGTCAAAACTGTACAGTATCTCTCCCAGATACACTTGTGAGACCAGAAAGTGTGCTCATTTTGTATAAAGGCAACAATTCTGCTTCAAGAAAGGGGCACATATGTGTGGAAACCAAATACTCTGAGGCTATTCTGGTTAGCTCTTTGGGAGGGAGGAGGGACTTTTGCACAGCCTGTGTAAAACACTTGAACAATGATGGAGCTCAGTATAGATATGTGAAATGTCATTCAAATATTGCCTTTGTATTGAGACAGATACGAACTCACATTCCAGCTTCATCAATCATTAGTGTGTAACCTTGGGCAAGTCAATTAACATTTCTAAGTCTGCTTCCTAATATATAACATAAGTGTTTTTTCTCGCCATTGTGTGTGAATTCTGAGAGGTTTAGGAATATTCTTTTGTTTTTATTTTTTGCTTAGTAGCTTACGTAGGTAACCATGCAATCATCCTCTTCCTCTCCATTGTAATAATTAGCTACATATTGAAATTAATATTGGTTACACACCATGCACAGTACTAAATATGTTGGACTTCATTCAATTACTTAACCTTCATATAGTTTTCTTTTCTGTAAAATGCCTACATGTGAGGACTTTATTAGATAATGCATGCAGCTAAAGCTAAAATTTGAAATAAGGTCTATCTGAGTGACTTACAGTGTTAGTAACTGCTTAACTATTCAAGTAACTTGTCCCACATGACAAAGTGTGCTTGATTTGTCTTCTTAATGAAATCATCAGACACCAGTCCCTATTAGAACTATACCATTGCAGTTCTAATAACTGACATTTATAGCCTTCTAAGCTTACTATGGGACATGGAATATGTCAAGAATCCTACTTCCTCATTTTCTCTTTGATGATCTCTGCTTTACTAAGACAGCATTCACACCCTCACTGCACCTGCTTTATCACAACACTTTATTAACATAGGTACTAATAACACCAATTGATGCAAGCATCCTACACTGATCAAAATGATCTTCCCAATGGCTATCCATTCATACTGATTGCCCTGCATCCAAACCATAGGGGTTGATGTGAAGGGCCAGGTGAATCCTGAACATGCGGAGGGGGTACATTATGGAGAGGAATCTATAGTAAACGTAGCACAGGAAATCCTAAATTTTTTGAAGATAATTTTTTTTTTTTGCTTTATTGAGATATAATTGACATATAACATTTAAGGTATATCATGTGATGATTTGATATACTTATGTATTGCAAAATGATTACCACAGTAGGATTAGTTAACATCTCCATCAATTCACATAATTACTGTTTCTTTTTAAGGTGAGGGCATTTAAGATCTATTCTTTTAGCAGCTTTCAAATGTATAATACAGTATGGTAGATATAGATATGTATATCAATATACATACACATAGAAGCACATCTCATTTATCCATTCATTCACCTATACATAGACAGGTTGTTCCCATATCCTGGCTGTTGTAACTGATGCTGCAGTGAAGATGGGGGTACAGATATCTCTTTGATAACCTGATTTTGTTTCCTTTGGATGTATCCCCAGAAGCAGGATTGCTGGATCATAGGTAGTTCTAGTTTTAATTTTTTGAGGAACCTGCATACTGTTTTCCATCATGGCTGCCCTAGTTTGCATTCCCACCAACAGGGCACAATGGTTCCCTTTTCTTTCTGTCCTCACCAATACTTGTTATCTCTTGTCTTTTTGGTAATAGGCCTTCTAACAAGCATGAGGTGCTATCTTCTTGTCATTTTACTTGTGTTTCCCTGATGATTAGTGATGGTGAGCATCTTTTTATGCACCTGTTGGCCATTTGTATGTCTTCCTTGGATAAATGTCTATTCAAGCCCTTTACCCATTTTATTTATTTATTTATTTATTTATTTATTTATTTATTTATTTATCAGAGAGAGAGGGAGAGACAGCGAAAGAGCACAAGCAGGGGGAGAGGCAGGCAGAGGGAGAAGCAGGCTCCCTGCTGAGCAAGGAGCCCGATGCAGGACTCGATCCCAGGACCGTGGGATCATGACCTGAGCTGAAGGCAGCCGCCTAAACCACTGAGCCACCCAGGCGTCTCACCCTTTACCCACTTTTTAACTGGTATTATTAACTGCGTCATTGTCCATTTTTAAATTGGGACATTTTGTTACAGATTTATAGAAGTTCCTTTCAAGAATATTTATTCTTCTGATCCAAGAACATGGAATCTTTTATTTATTTCTACTTCTTTAATTTCTTTCTCACAGTCTTGTAATTTTGAGGGTAGAGATGTTTCATCTCATGGTTTAATTTATTCCTAAGTATTTTGTTATTTTTGATGCTCCTGTGATTGTGATTATTTTCTTTATTTCATTTTAAGATATTTTCTTGTTAGTATATAGAAAGGCAACTGATTTTGTACTCTGCAATGCACTGGACCAATGCTGATAGCCTCCTTTTTGCTTTCCCAGGTGTGATGCTAAAGCTCAAGTTTGTGGTCTCTCCCTGACCCATAGATGGGGGCCAGCTTTCTGTGCATGCTCACTAACCATCTGTAAAAGCTCACTTTCTCTGCTAGCCAGGCCTGGCACAAGGAGCAGGCGATAGGTTCGAGGTATGTAGAGGTGAGGCGTGCAGAGTGCTTGGGTTGCCTGAGGGCCAGTTGATGGGATCCACAGGTGAGGTGTACCCAGTGTAGAAGGAAATATATCCCTTCAGTGCCCTCTGAAATTCCTATCTGCCACTCTCGCCACCTCTTTGGGACCTGCAAACACCTCTGGACCCAGTACTGTGGTTGGGGCAAGGGAGAAATGGGCATCTTTGGCAGGATCCCACACAGCTGGGAAAGCAGTTGCATATACTCTCATTCTCTCACGCTCTCACTTACCCCTGGGGGAGAAATTGTAGGCCCAAGAAGGTCTCCCTTGGCAGTGAGCTGTGCCTCTTTTGGGGAAGAGGTCACACGGGCAAAGTCAAATTGTTCCTCTTACCCTGTTCAATGCATTCAACTTTGTTTGTGTTTGTGTTTTTTCTTTTTTTCTTTCTAACAGGTGCTGGAACTTCTCCACTGTACTCCTGGACTTTCACAAACGCTCTCTCGTCTGTGGGTAATAATACAAGACAGTGCTCTCCAGGGGCTTTCAGACTGCTACAGAGGGGCTGGTGCTAACATACAGGCCACTGCAGGGTCCACAGCCGGGACCAGGTCCATCTGCCTATTACCCGTTGTACAGGTAGGTGAGACTCCTCCTGGGTCCCTTGGCATGTGTGCTGGATCCCATTGCTCTCACAAAGGCACTTTTGTCCATGGGTGAATGCTAAATTGTTGTTGCTGAGTGGGGAATACAAGTGAAGGATGTCTTTTCTGGCTAACTTGCTGATGTCACTCCTCAGAAAGAAAACAATTGTACTGTTGAATAAGCATGCAACCAGAATGTGATGTACATCACAGGCGATGTGCTAAGAGATTGCCTAGGTAGATAGAAATCTCACCCTTTCATATTGCCAAGGAGATAGAACCCATTGCGTATGTGTTCTCAAGATAAGCAATACCTAGTCCTCAAGTATGGAAACTTGACAGCACCATTAATTACACATACTTCATATTAAATTCACTTGGTAATTGGGATGACCATCTGTGTTAGCTAATTAGCTTTAACTGAAGGAGAAATAAATTCCTCATGTATTTATGACAAGAGGTAGTTTTACAGCTGGGATGAAGGAAACCACCAAAGTTAGGCTCCGAACCTCCCACAGAAACTGGGAGATAAGCATGCTATCTATCTTCCTTGATGATTACATTTCAAAGAAATTGTTCCCAGGTTCTTGAGAAAGACATTCCTGAGTTACAAAGCTAGCAAGAGACATATTTAGCTTTTTGAAAGATGTATATGCATTTCAAAAACACAGAGAAAGAACTTACAATGACATATATTTTAAAGTAAATGCTCTAAGGTAAAGGGAGAGCTTTCCCTCCCTTATTTTCAACCAGGAGAATTAAGCCTTTTATTTATAATTTGCATTTGCCCTTACAATACACACACACTCATGGACATCCGCACACACATGCACGTGCATACACACACATGCATACATGCACCCATGTATATAATTATAGATTTTATTCTGAGCCATTTGAAAGTAAATACCTATCTATAATATATTTACTAATTTGCTTAATCCTAGAATATACAGAATGTAGTGTCAGAATTGTTAACCTATATTACTGTCGAATAAAAAACCTCCTAACTAGAGTTCATTATTTGTTTACAGTTCTATAAATATTATGTTCAAAATTATTTTCTGTTTCCCCTTTTGGTGAGATTGTGTTATTCATTTGAAATATGGTTTGATTCATTTGTTTTTATGATTTGGGGGTTTGAACCCAGCCTTGTTAATTTTTTAAAAATTCATCATTCTTGAATGTAAAACACATTAACATAGTTCCAGAAGTCAGAACTATACTGAAGGTATATTCAGAGAAGTGTCCTCATGCCTCCCCATATTTCTTTTGTCATTTTCACTTTGTTCCCGCCCACTCCCTATAGCTAAGCTATCTCACTAGTCTGGATTTTTTTCTTCACAGTTTTTTTTTTTTTTTTAAAGATTTTATTTATTTATTTGACAGAGAGAGAGACACAGCGAGAGAGGGAGCACAAGCAGGGGGAGTGGGAGAGGGAGAAGCAGGCTTCCTGCGGAGCAGAGAGCCCGATGCGGGGCTCAGTCCCAGGACCCTGGGACCGTGACCTGAGCCGAAGGCAGACGCTTAATGACTGAGCCACCCAGGTACCCCTCTTCAGTTTTTAAAAATAAATAGACACTTTTATATTTTCCTATTTCTTCTTGTTCTTACACAAATATAGTACAATAAAGATACTCATATACTTTGTTTTTGCACTTAACAATATGAAATTCAATGAATTGGTAATCTCTTTTTACTGATTCATAGAATTTCATTTTTTATATATGCTACATAGTAGTCCATTGTGTGGATGTAACAGAATTTTGCCAACTCCTCAATCTAAGGACATATAGGAGATTATAAACAATTACAAATAATGCTACAATGAGTTACTTCATGCTATGTATCTATGTATTGTTGAGTACAATTTTAGGGTAAATTTCCTCTCCTTTTATAGCAAATGTAAACAGGCGTGTTAACAGGAAGACCAGGTGTAGTGTAGGACCTCACAGTGCTGTGCACTATGTTTTCTAATTTTCAGAATTTACAACTACATAATCAATCCTGAGAAGTGGTCTGGGTGCAAGGACCATCAGAATTGGGGCCTTGCAATTTTGACATACTCAGAAAGATGTATAGGAGTGTAAGAGGTCCATTGTGAATTGTCTCCCATATCTTCTTATGTAAATACTCCAGGGCACCTCTTGAGACTTGATTAGGTTCTCCTCTGTTCTACTTCTTCCATCAAAGCACTTGATATTTTGCATTATAATCATTGATTTTCTTGCCAATCTGTCCTTCCTTGAGAAAAATGAGTACATCTTATTGAACTCCTATCAAACGCCTGAAGCTGTTTTAGATGCTTAGTGATACAGGGATGAGTAAATACAGGTAAATGAACATACGGAAAAGATTAAAATTTGAGGAGCACAGCTAGCCTGTGCTTTGTTCATCTGGGTTTTACTATTTCTAATCCCAGATGCTTAGTGTACAGTGGTACTTGTTAAAATGCAAATTATTTCCCCCTACTCCTCCAGGAATTTAGGGACAGAGGACTACAATCTTGTTATCTGTCACTCCAAGAGAATCTGAAGCAAGCAGTCCAAAAATCCCATGTAGAGGCTGATCTTCACCTAGATAATTGGCCTTTCTATGCCTTAAACTACGTATTACAATAAGAAATATATAAAATATCTTGAGGGTAGAAATTAGACTTTCTGATGCTGCTCTTGTGGAAGGTGCATTGATACTGAAATAGGTATCATTGATAGGATCATTACTACATAAAAGAACAGGCCAAGCAATTTTCCATTCACTGCATTAGAAAAAGACACACATTATAGGTTCCAACTGCTTAAGGATATAGAATACGTAGCCTTTGTTTTTCGGGACAGTTTAACCTCAAGCAAAATGTGGGTTACTGAGTAGAGAGACTCTGCTGTGGAAGTGACTTTTGTCAAAGAAAGGACTTTTTATAATACCCTTGGTCCTTCCCATGATAAGTTGCAATGGAAGATGTTTACCCATGTTCCCTTAACTTAGGGAATTACCTCTTGCCCACCTCATATGTTTTTTTGAGACTGCCAATCACAGTGGTTGCAGGTATAATGAAGGGACTTGGCTTAGGCAAACATGGTATCCTTTGTGTTCACAGCTATCAGTCTGAGCATGGTAGACATGACTAGAGCAATACTCTTCAGATTCATTTCGAAGTGTACAATCTAGTAAATCTGGGAAGGGAAGTTCCAAAAACCACTTAAACCTAGTCCTTCTTTTGGTCATCTTCCAAAGTGCATGAGTAAGGTCTTTTCAAGAATGAACTCTGCTCAGAAGAAAGCAGCACCAAGAAATGTGGGAGATGCAGAACTCTGCAAACATGTTTGGAGCACCTGAATCCGGCTGAGCCATAAGCGACTATCCCTTATCTGTTGAGTTATATATGCCAGTAAGTCCCTAACCATCTCTTCCTTTCTATTTTATTTTTATACGACTTTCTTAAATTAGTAGACTTTTTAATTCATTAGAGAAGGGTATCTTATTTACACTGCCTTAAGCAACATGACTAAAAACAAACATCTAGGATGTGACTCTTCTCTAGTACTGTGACTCTTCTCTTAGATTTTATACTAAGACTTTTGTGAGCAAAAAAAAAAAAAAAAGTATATATGGAGGCGAGGCTAAAAAATAGATGTGATGTTAGGTAGTATTTGGGTCATGAAAGAAGATGCAAAGAGACAAAGTAATCATGAGAATAATGGTCAGGGGGACAGAGTATGTGGGTTTTAATTCTGGCTCTCCATTTAATATGTCTTATGGCATTTAGTGAAAATAAGGTTCATTTACTCAAATAAGTAGAGGGTCAACCAACCATTGATTCCAAACAAAGTTCCTAAATTTCTAAAAAAAAAAAAAAAAAGTCTACAGAGCTAACAGTGAGGCTCTTTACCCTATTTTTAAAAAATAGATTTAAGAAATCTATTAAGAATCATAGGTAAAACTGGGGAAATCCCTGCCTTGGCCAAAGCATCCTCATAGTTTCGTTAATATGAGTGCTCTTATTTGAACTAAGCCTAATAACTTTGGCTTTCTCATGTAAATAAAAAATGTTATGATTTCTGGGTTGTATAAGTTTGTGATTAATAATAAATAGGTAGTCAATTATTATTTAATAAACTCCATGGGTTTGGAAGACCACAACCAGATGGTCCTGTGGTTCCTGACCTTTATTTCCCCAACAAGGACCCTTTTATTATTTTCTGCTGTCTTTTGAAATATTTCAAAACAACCTGAGGAAAAGTTTGTGCTTTGGTGACTTTCGGATTGGAGTTTTGCTTCTATACCTAGAAATAACCAGTTCAGTGTTCATTTGAACCTTAGTTTCATCACCTTTAAAATGGGATTGCTGGTAACTACAGCACAGAACTGCAATAAAGTATAAATGAGGGGGGCCGGCTGTTGATGTTTCATAAATGTTAGTTTTCCTTCTAGCTCCAAAACCCAAAACTTCTGTTTGATATCTCATTTCTATGTTGACTGTAGTACATTACAAGTCCTGCAGGAACACAGGCATCAACAGGATTAAAAAAGAAAGTGCTTTTTTGAAAATGAGTGAGTAGAAATAGACACATTTAGTAATGGAACACTAATGGAATTTGAAATGTTGCACAAAGGCTATACGGCTAAGACACGTTGTTCACGTAATGAGTACATATACTGAAAGAGAATGTCATGGATTAAGTAGTACAAATACCCAACTGTCACAAAGCGTCTAGCATGAGAACTTAAATTAAACCTCCCTTAATGAAGTGTTAACATTTAAAATTCAAGAAAGCAAAGATTATCTGGCCCAGTGAAGACCTTTAGTACGTATATAGAGCAGATCTGATATGCAACAAGGTACAGGAAAATACGCCAGTGAATTTCTTTCTGTAAGGCCACCTGTATCAAAGTGAGACTTTTTCAAAAAGGGACATGAGACTAAGGATGTTTCTGAAAAAGAAATCAGACTAATGCTTTTTCTGAGCTCTAGATGAGATGAAAAATAGATTATTGCAATTTGAAACCTGCTAACTTACCTTTAAACATGTCGAAGTCTTTGTGTGTTTCACAAGTTATCCATAAAACTTGAAAGCCTTTGCATAGAACTTTGGAAATCACTAAAACTTCCAAAAGATAAACACCTTTGTAAGGTTAACATATAAGTACATAGATGCTCAAAGTGGACTCACGTTTTCCAAATTTAGTTTCTTTTCCAAGGCTGTCATGGAAATTCTATTACTGATCCTTTCAGAACCAGAGGAAACCTATAGACACTTTCCAAGAATAATTTATATGATTTATATTTGGACACATACACAAATTTGTTCAGGTACATCAGAGACACCTTGAAGTTCACAGTGTCCCTTAGATGAATAACCTCTGGTTTATATATCATCTGATAATTTTGGTAATTGTGTCAATCTGTTAATAAGGTTTATATCAGTAATTGACCGCCATGACCCCAAAGATGATTCATGGGAGAAGTGGACACAAGCAAGCTGAAGGATCCTATAGTTAATTTTGTCGTGTACCCAAACAAGGCCATCCCTGAAGCATGCAAGACCCTGAACCCTGGACTCGATTGTGTTCTGGCCCAGGCCCCTGACACCATTTGTCACTGCCAGCCTGGTGGCCCTCAGGCACTGGAGGGGAGTTAGAAAATTTCAAAAGGTACTCTAAAGTATGGAGGCTCCTGAGGCACAAGGCCCCAAATATGGGCCCCAGCTGCCAGATTCAAGGGAATACTCTCTCCAAGAATTGATAAGTCTCTAAGAGAGATAGACACTAAATAATCTACTGGAATATTAGCATGTTATATAGAACTTCAGTTTCACAGAAACAGAATAGAATGGGGTTTGCCAGGTGTTCTGAGGAGGGGGACTTGGGGTGATGTAGGTCACAGGGTGCAAGTCTTCAGTTATAAAATGAGTAAGTTCTGAGGCTCTAATGCACATTATGGTGACTACAGTTAAAAACACAGTATTGCATACATGGAAGTTGCTGAAAGCAGATCTGAAGCATTCTTACCACACACACAGAAGAGTTAACTATGTGAGGCAATGGGTATGTAAATTATCTTGATCTTGGTAATCGTTCTACAATATATGTATATCAAATCATCACACTGTTCACTTTAAATATATACAATTATATCTATCAATTATTTCTCAGTAAAGTTTTAAAAACTGTTGAAAGAGAAACTTTACTGAGAAAAAAAAAAAAATCCGTGCTCTGTTGTGCTGGAAATGGGGAAAGGAAAAGGTCTGGCTTTTATTATTTTTATAAAATTCTTTTTTGTAGGGCAAGAGCTATGTGCCAGGAACTTTGCTGAGCGCTTTCACTTTGGCTCTGTCAGTGGTTTTCAACCAGGAAGGATGGTGAGGTTGCCTTCCAAGGGACATTTGTCAATGTTCGGTGACATTTTGTTTTTTTAATTAGGAGGAGAGTGTCACTGGCATCCATTGTGTAGAGGCCAGCGATATTGCAAAACATACTATGACACACAGAATAGCCTCCGACAGCGAATTTTCCAGCTCAAAATGGTAATAGTGATGATCTTGCAAAACACTGGTCCATATTATTTTATTATTTTCTAGGACTGTGTCGATTGAAGATCTAAGTATCTCCATATTCTATGTGTAAAATTGGCATATTAATTAAATTACTCCTATCACTCAGAGATTTAAAAAAAGGCAGGTTAAAGTTCTCTACAAGGTTGATTTTACTCTCCACACAGTCCCCAGTTTTTAGCTTCTATTTTATCTCATCTTAAGCTTCATAAAAGGAACTTTATGAGTATAACTTTCATAGTTCTGGGCGCACCTCTTTTAATGCCTGTGTAACATGATATCCCACCATCAAATTTTGAAACCTTCCCAAATCTGCCTACCTTCATTCATACATTTTGTTTTACTCATGGACTGGGGATTTAGTTTCTATTGTAGAATGGGGCCTTGCAGTCTCCCTTTGAATTGAATGTTGAAGAAACTTCAGCTTTAATTAAAATGATAGTATCACCATTTAAAGGCTAAAATACCTACAAGGACACAAGTAATAATGGCCCAGTTTTATGTGGCTTTGCAGGGCCAGCTATCCCAAGAATGCTTCTTACGTGCCTGGTTTGCTTTGAGAAAGAGGAAGGTTGATTTTCTAAAGCTATGAATTCTGGATCTGATTGCCTCTGTGAAGAACATTTAAAGAGGGTTAGGCATCTCTGGCTGAAAATAAAAATCACTTTGTGTTAAAAGTTTCATAGTATGACTGTAATAGAAGTCCCACTGACTGAGCAAACTTGTGTGTTGCAGACTATTGAACAATACCAATGGCCCAGAGTTGCAACAGGAATAGGGCAGGTAGGATCTGTGATGCATCCCATGAAGGGTGACATGGACAAAGGAAGGGGTTTGGAAGACAAAAAGCCAAGTGATTAAATATGTATGTGTATATATATATATGACCCCTCTAGTCCTCATTACCAGCTAATAATCTTGCACCTTATTTTACCAAGAAAATAGGAGAATGTCCACATTGCCAAACCATCATGTTTATCCACCTCTATGTATAGTCCCATATATAGGTCTGTACTTTCTCCTGTTAATTTGGGTTAATTGTCTTACTTCTCATATACGTCAGTCCTCCTACCAATCTACTAAATCCAATCCCTTCTCTTCATTTTCGTCATTGGAGCAACCCTCCTATTTTTCTTCGCTGCATTCTAATACCCCTCTCTAGTAGATTTTCTCCAAGCTCACATAAAAATGCTTTTAATTTCCCCGCAACAAAAACTTCTATTGCCCCCTCCCATCCTATCCCCTACTTCATTTATCAGTGGCCTTTGTGTCAAATATTGGAAAGAATGATCTGGTAAAATGTAAATTAGATCATATCACTCCACTGTTCGACACTTTCCAAAATCTCGTCTCATTTGGGGTAAAAGCAGCATATTTACAATGGTCAGATGCCCCCCAGGACATAGCCTTCAGCTGCTTTCTGACCTGACCTCCAACCTTTTCTCCCACTCTCTTATTCACCTCTCCTCAATGACACTGTTTCTTTTTCTTCAGTTGCCCGAAATGCCCTGCGTTTTCCCCAATTCAGGGTCTCTGTATTTGCTCTTCCCTCTATTTGAGACATTGTTCCTCCAAACAGTGAGGAAGATTACTTCCTTGCCTCTTCAGATCATTGTTAAAACACCCACCTTGTTGACGAGGCCTTCCTTGATGACTACACATTAAATGGCAGCCCCCATCCTTCGGCATTCTTTATCCTCTTCCGATATTTCCTTGTTCTCCATTGTGTGGGTCACAGTCTAATGTGTTATATATTTATTTGATTGTTTTATTCACAAGAATGGAAATTCCATGACGATCGGAACTTTATGGTCTATTTCATTCATTGCTGTATCCTCTATACCTACAAAAGTGGTTAGCACGTGTTTGGCAGGGGAGAAGATTGGAGTAGGGTGGTAAATAGTAACTAGAGAGTTTTGGCAATGATGGAATCTAAACAAAAGGCATTAGTTCAGGGACATCACTTTATAATTGCTATGGCTCTGTGAACCTGGAATTTTCATCTCCACTATAGAGTTACATCTGTCAAGCAGTAAAGTATATTTGGGTCCATAGACATGTGTCCTTTCCATAGGTAATGCTGGAAATGGTGATATATTTGTATACTCTGGAAACTCCAGTTCTATCCCCTATACATCTCTTCCTCTATTTACACCTTACATCTTTAGCTAGAATCTGGAAAAATGTGATCGTTTGTGCTGTCACAGTGCCTAGATATTTTCAAATCCCAAAAGAGCCTGAATGGGACAGAGTTATGATGGACCTGTGTACCATTTACTTCCAGGTGGGACCACACTGCCTTCAGAGGTAGAACCCATCATCCTAAGTAAAGAAATAAAAGAAGTCAAGGTTAACCTAGGAACAAAGTCTTGGTTTTCAGATGCCACAAGATTCTCAAAAAGAAAAGGTATTCATATTGTTCTGGATATCAGAGCTTTAAGATGCTCTATGACAAAGTTGGAGATGCTTCTTTTTTGTCTTGCAGTCTGTTAACGGGCTACCAAAATAATAACCTCTTAGACACAAAAGCTTAACTCAGACTCCCTGATGCCAAAAGTGTCCTCCCTGGCCCAGCCGAAGAAGTCCCCCTTCCATGCAGTGTTTAGAGAAACCAGGCAAGCAGAGGCTTAAGAAGGGTCAAGGATTTTAATTACACCTCAGTGGTGACCAGAGCCTTCTCACATAAGTTCCTACAACCTTCTAAAGTTCCTATTTGCTATATATCTGTTTCAAAAGGGAACAAACTCTCTGTTCAAGAACAGAACTAACACTCAAGCATAGGACCCGGGGTCCAGGACCCCATCCTCTGAAGACAGAAGCTTGTATATACTCCCACACACCCAGACCTCCTGAGGCCTCAGTGAAGGTTTCAACAGCCAGAATGAAGTCTCTGGCCCCACCAGACATCCTCCTGCCACAGAGAGCTATTGCATATTTATCTAGAGAGGCCTTCAATTCCCAAGACCCAGGCCTGAGTCTAAGGGTATCTTGACCATGTGCAAGACCCCCACTGCATGTGAGAGAATTTCCTGTGGAAGCAGCAACAATAACAGAAGCACAGATGCCTCATTAGACACTGTAAATATGTCTGTGTGGTTTGCATTTGGTGTTTCCTGTTAGTTTGTGATATCCAGGTTCAAGCAGGTAATGAGAAAGAGAAAAGAAAAAAAAAAAAACACACACATTGGAAAGTCAGCTCCTGGGATCTCCCAGTAATACTTAGAGCTGGGACACATTTATCTTGGTCTGGCATTAAAATGTCGGGATGAGTATTAGCAAAACAAAATTTACAAAAGCTGCAGGATACCCACTTCAAGGACATCTCACCTGAACCCCAGTAACACCATCATAAACTCGATACCAAGTAAAAACAGAGTTTATGTTGTCCATGCCCCCACCCCCATCATTATATTTCAATTGATTTCTATTTATTTATGATCTATTTTTTAATTTATCTGTTACATTTCCTGCATCAGGTAACTGAAGTGATAGATACACTCATAATCAAAATTTTACTTGAAGAGGGTATCATCAGGAAAAGGGGCTGGGACAATCCTGAGGAACTTCCTTTCAGCCATGGTGAAGCCTGAGGGACCTTGGAGAAGGAATAGAGTTCCCTTCTACGCAGGTAAACATCAGGGATCTTCTTGGCCTCTCAGGAGACAGTGTTTCTATAAAGGGAAGCACCTTTCTCTCTCATGGTTCACTGATGAGGTGAAACTTGTTCCAGCATACTTTGTTCAGTTTCTTCTTCACAGTTTCTAAAAATTTCTACTTAATGTGACATTTCTCCTCCCAACACTCCTGGGAATGCCTGCTATATATAGCATCAAATTATGAATCTACACTTTTGATGACATCTTTTTCTTTAACAGAATTTCATATAAGGATAATCTATGGAGGCTTAAGCCTTGCATAATCCCTCTTCTCACCAAACATAGGAATATTATCATTAATACACACCAAATAGTTTTTCTTTTAAATGTAAGAGTGGAATTAAGAGTTTTTATTTGTGTTTTCTTTTTCTGATACCAAAAGCCTCTGTTTCCCTTTCTGCTGGGCTGCCACCTGTCCCCACCAGATGCCTTCTTTATTAATCCTTTGACAGTGACCATTGCCAGTTCATTCCCTGAACTCTCAGGGTTCTTAGCAGGTAAACTTTCTTTCCGGAAGTAATTCTCCCTCCCTCCTCCTTCCTCTCTCTCTCCACTCTGCCATTTTAGTTACCTTGGTGTACCCAAGTTTCCTTCTGCAGACTACATTCATGGAAAGAAAAGATTCTAAAGTCCTTGTTAAATTGGTTTATGTGCTCCCAAGAATCATTGCCTCCTCCTCTGTGATTGGCTTTCTGACCTGGAGGAAAATTGTTTGACCAAAACTATAAGCCCAGGGGCACCTGGGTGGCTCAGTCAGTTAAGCATCTGACTCTTGGTTTCAGGTCAGGTCATGATCTCACAGTTGTGAGATCGAGCCCCATGTCAGGCTCTGCGCTTAGCACAGAGTCTACCACAGATTCTCTCTCCCTCTCCCAACCCTCTTCCTACTCACTGTCTCTAAAATAAATAAATAAAATCTTTAAAACAAAAGACAAAAAAACAAAACAAAAAAAAACTGTAAGATAAATTTCCCTTTCCATTCTGGAGGAAAACAAAGAAACCTATGGGGAAACTAAACTGCTTTATAGCTGTATCATATCAATTTAATTATATTAAAATACAATAGCAGTTTTACATTTGTCTTTACCTCCTTCCAAATTACATCAATTCCATAAATAGCTTCTGATCATTATACCTTTTTTTTGGGGTCTGTCTGGAAATGATATAACATGATCATAAGAGCAAGTGTTTCTGTGTCCAGCTTATTAGAGAAAACTCTCCCTATGTCCTCATGTCCTCATGTTGAAGAGATATTCAGCCCCTAAATGGAAAGCACTGGGAACCTATGTCTATTTCTGAAATTGAAGAGGCAAGATATATAATTATTTATCACTCTTTAATCCCAGTAGAGCTTCATTACCATGTGACCTTAAACTAATGACTTAACTTCTGAGTCTTATATTTCTAGTCTAGAAAACAGTAATTAGTAATACCATACCTCATAGGATTGTCTCAGATTTAGAAAGATAAATTAGGTCAAAAAGACCCCTGATACACTATTTAACATAAAAGAGGGACTCAGTAAGCTTTAGATCCTATTGCCCATATTATACACAAAAGAACTTTTCTGTAAAGGATGGCTCCATGGTTCAAACCAACACTTTGGACTTAGGTCATTATGTTCTGGTTTGTTTTGAGGACTTACTGAAATAATGACTGTAAATATAAATACAGCTCTTGACATAAATTAAGCTCTTAGTAAATGAAAGTTATTACCATATTTCATTATTTTTACTTTACATAACCACACATTTCCCTCTATTCTCCTAAATAAGTCTGTTTGAAGAGGGAAAGATTACTCTTGATCCAGTTGATTCATCAGATCATAAATATTCCTGTGTCACAATTAGAACTTTTGGCCCAGATCACGCAGAAAATAGGGAATGGAGAGACCCACAGCATGGAGACAGGAAGGGTTGATTATAGAAATCAAAATGTGCCTCAATTTTCCTTATCATCACAATATCTGCAGTTCTTTGGGAATATCCTCAAAGGCTTGATGTGAAATGAACAGATGTCCTGCCTTTTAATTTAATTTCTGCATAATTTTATGCAAGGACTAACCGTTTTTCTTAAGTCATTTTTATTACAGTTCATACAAGGAAGAGCTCTTGCAAGTAATTACTTCATAAAACTTGAGGGAATAAATCACAGAACTTCAGGATTAATAGGAAATCAAGGCATGAATCTTCCTTACTTGCCAGGAGAGAACCCCCTGAAATAATATGCTAAAATCATAGAACACTAAAGAGGGACAGAAGGAGAATGAAAGATCTTCTTTTCCAAATGCCTTATTGTGTCTCCTGGAGAAACTGAGCCCCAAATAAATTAAGTTACCGAGTCCACGATTGGTATATGTTCTTCAACCCATGCCATTCATAGGACTCAATCTTCACAAAATGTGGAGATGAACATTATTAAATTTGGGGAACAGAAGTATGTAACTTGGCAATGGACCTCAGTAGTCATTGAGTAAAATAGGACTAAAGATATAAACCTCAAGAGTAGTGGTGGGGATGGTGAGGATCCAGTGATAAAATTTACTTGTACCTAGTTCTTACTTTGTGCCCAGCATTGCAGTAGGCATGTTGCATGCAATTTTTTTAACCATTGGAAGGCCATTTCTATCACCTTCTTTCCAGAAGCATCAACTTATCCTAAATGAGAATTGAAAGGCAAGGAGGGTCAGTGCCATTGGTTCCAAGCTCGGATGCTGGGACTGACTTGTGGGGAAACCAGGAAGAAACAGGCAGTTGTTAGCTTATTCTAACTCTGTTTTTTTTTTTGTTTTTTAAAAAGGTTTGCTACAGCTCAACACTTAGAATTTAGCTCCAATTCCTTGGAGACCCACTATTTCACTTCTGAGAAAATTTCCCTCAGGCATATGTGGAGGGAAAGGAGTTTTTGAAAAAGCATATCAGCCCAATTATATTTACTAGAGCATAAGTGTTTGTCAAAAATAACTGAACTGTCAATACACACTAAAAGAGGGTATTAAGAAGGAAAATGTAAAGTTACATAAGGTTGTCAAAAGCTCAATAAATTGCACTATAAATCTGGTCAGAATTTACTTAGGAGATCTTCCCACTTGAGAACTGAGCTTCTCTATCCTAGAAAGGCAGACAAATTAGAAAAATTTAGCCAAAACAGCCCTTTAAAATAATCTAGTTCAACATTAAATTCTATATTTGCAAAGAGCCAGTGAAGTGAAGTGATTTCCAAAGGTCTTATTTACTGGCTCAGGAAAGATTAGGACACACAATCTGTCACCCAAATCCAGTGCTCTTTTCACTAATCCAGGCTGTCTGCAAGTGTTAGCTACAAATGAAACAGATGATGATGATTAGATAGATAGATAGATAGATAGATAGATAGATAGATAGATAAATTTTCCAAAAATGAAATTTTAAGGAATGCCAACCTTTAAGAATGTAGTATCAGGATAGAAGCAAGGGAAGGAGACCATGAAGAAAGAATTTAAGTGTTATATGGAAACTTAGGGAAAAAAAGATGAAAGGAAGGAATCTAAGGATAATCAGAGCTTAAAGAAGGACTAATTAACAATATTGACTTTGAGAGTAAAAGAAATGAAGATTAAATGATAAGCTGAAGATGTATTATATAAAAGATTGTCTTGTGTTCTACTCTTTGCCATCCTATTTGAAGTTGGGTTAGGTGTCATGGAGCAGGATAAATGCATACATGGGTGGGGAACTGGATATGTGTTCGTATTTTAGGAGCTCACTGGTCTAAAGGTAGAAGACTGTCACTCAGTTGCAGTTGATGTGTACAGAGATGTTGGCCTAGCTTTGCCAGGTTGTCTAATTTTTCTTGAGAAGCAGAAAATCTGGATTGTTTTGGGTCATATTTCAGTTTTGCTAGAAACATGCGTGGATAAAATAAAACATTTTTCTTAGTGGATTCAGCTTGTAAGTGACTAGTTCAAGCTCTTAGTGCATTGTTGTCAGTATGGGGCAGTTTACAGTGAAATCTCCAAATTATCTGCAGACCAGATGATCTCTTCTTTCCCCATGTTGTCTAAGAAAGGACTTCCAGAGAAGTACAGAGAGCTGAGGATGGAAAGTTGGCCAACGCTACTATTTAGAAGTAGGCAAAAGAGAGAAGTCTGAAAGAAAAGAGTAGTGAGATGAAAATAAAGAGACTCACGGAGGGGAGATTAGGACATTTAAAGAAAAAGATGTGGCCAGTTACATCAAATTCAACCAACTATTCATGAAAACAAAATAATAACCATTGAATTTGTCAATCATTAGGGTATTTGTATTTAGAAGTTTGATATTAACAAAGTTGTATTTCTAAGTGTTTGGACAACAAATGAGGTTTTGGAATAGACAGAAATTATGAACTATCTACTCTCCTTTCTCCACTGGGTCCAATGAAATTAAGAGTTTTTTGATTAGAAAGAGACTTGACCCACAGATATTGTCAAGGAGAAAGATACTGGGCTTTTAATAGATTAATGTGGCTAGAGCAAAGATGACATTAAAGAGGCTAGAAAGAGATAAGGAAGGAAATGCAACTGTTGTTAGCCAGCAGAGGAATTTGAATGCTTTGTTCAAAACTTCAACTCTATCATGTTAACAAGTTTTTACTAATCAACCTTCATGTATAATTCACTATGTGAATACTTGACACAAACCACTTCTAAGTCTCACAGTGATAGATGGCTTCTCATTGTCTTTACAATGGATATAATATTAAGATACACTCTAGCAGCCACATTGATAATCTATGTCACCTGTTGCAGACCAACCTCTGATTTCAAGCTGCAACCATAGCAGACAGTTCATATGCATTACAGGAGTGCTACTTCTAAAGTTTTTGCCTTATATCTCTGTTTTTCTACTTTGGGGCTTCTCCCCAAATTCTTGGCAACTTGCTCAGGTGATGCATTGGACAGTCCAAACATACAAGGGATTGGCATGCCTAGTGGTCAGTGTCTACCACTGGAGAATGGGAATCATGAACACTTTTTTTTTTTTTTTAAAGATCTTATTTATTTATTTGACAGAGAGAGAGACAGGAGAGAGGGAACACAAGCAGGCGGAGTGGGAGAGGGAAAAGCAGGCTCCCTGCTGAGCAGGGAGCCCGATGCGGGGCTCGATCCCAGGACCCTGGGATCATGACCTGAGCCGAAGGCAGATGCTTAACAACTGATCCACCCAGGTGCCCATGAACAAACACTTTTATATGTCATCCTTCAGAAAGACACATCCCACATAGTACCCCAAAAGCAGCCAGTAGGATTGATCCCCAGTTGTCTACAATGAGAACTAAGTCCTTATCTCAGGCTCTGCTTTCAGAAGAATTCTAGACCACTCAGAGAATCTGGGTAATTTTTCTAAGGATCTCTGGATAGAATTGCATCCATACTTCAGAACTTGATTTTATTTCACTCAGATGTCCATCTTCTTTATACCATATCACCATATCAGGGCAACTCTCTGCCCAAAGGTGATTGAAGGTTTTGAGGAAAGACAGGGAGAGGTCTTCTGATTCATTAGGGAAAATACAACTGGCAGAGGTGGGTAGGACACAGTGGAAACACAGATTCCCCTAGAAACAAGGGAAGTCATTACAAGACAGTTATGTTCTAGCAATGAATGTATTGTTCCTCACCACATGGCCCCAGAACTGAGAAATATTCTTCAGATGTCAAATGAAATAAGTTGGCTCCAACTTTGCCCTTTCAAAATTTACTTCGCTTCTTACGGGAAAAGCAGACTCCTGGGTCCTACGATGTACTGTTTTCCCTAGGTAATCATTGTTTCCTTTGCAATTCAGCAGTATTTTCGATGGCTTTGACAGTTCAAACTCGTCTGACATTTCCAAAGTAGCATACAATGAGGAAACAGCTGAGTGCTTGATTTTATAAGTATTTTCAAAGAAAAGAGAGGCATTCTCTTCCAGCTTTGTCATCCTTATCTTAATGAGCCTTAAATTGATAGATTAGCCAAGCCAAACTTATGAGACTTTGCTGTTAAAATTAATAAAGGTTTTACAAATGGATTTGACATAGCAGTTGAATGCCCACTTAAGACACTGAATCATTTGAGATCAGGAAAGAGCGTTATTAAAAGAAACATTGGGTCACTGAAGGGCAAAATACCTTTGAAAAACTATTTGAAACAGAACATTTAAATCATGAGTAGCACAAAATTCTACATACTGGAAATGTGACTCATATGAAATAGTACCCATGTGACTCAGGTGATTATGGGCATCATCATATATGGGTCTTCCTCAAAGAACTTCAGACAGAAAAAAATAAAACATAAAATAAAGACGACATAATTGGATGCTGAAAAGATGGTGGAGGAGTAGGGGACCCTATTCCAACTGGTCCCTGGAACTGAGCTGGATATCTACCAGACAACTCTAAACACCCACGAAATCAGCATGCGATGTAAGAAGATAGATCTGGATCTCTACAAACAGAATATCGCAGGCAGTTGTTTTCGAGGTACGAAGTGGGAAGCCGTGATTCTGCGGGCAGATATCAGAGGATAAACGGCCATGGGAGGGAGCCTGGCCATGGGGATCCTACACCAGTGAGCGATAGCCTCCCGTGCTGGGGACCAGGCACAGGCTCGCAGACCGGTAGTGGCAGGGAAAGGACTTTAGGGCAGCCCCCCAGACGGAAACCTGGAGCAGCGGGGCCATGCGTGCGAACTGTGGGAGGCTGGTGGTTTGAGAAGCACAAGGGCAGAGACGTGCCCCAACCTGGAGGTGAGGACTGGGAGTGCTGCTTAGGGGCGCACAACCCAGGATACTGCAGTTTATAGCAGCACAGACAGAAGTGGAGATAGTGTGGCCTGGAGAGCTCACTGAAGAACAGACTGGGATCTCTCTGCTCTGAGGCAGAGGGTGGGAAATGGTCTCTTCTGCTCTGACTCTCGGTATAGACATGGAAAACCGCCAGAGAACAAAAGCCCCAAAAAAACAGTTTTCACTGAGCCCATACCCCACCACAGGGAGCAGGGCAACTCTGCCCAAACAGGGTTGCCTGAGTAACAGTGCGGCAGGGCCCTCCCCCAGAAGACAGGCTGGGAAAACAAGACGCCAGCAAACCTAAGGTCCCTAGAAAACAGGTACATCTTGCTTGGGTTGTGGTCAATAATTTGGACTCTATACATTACCTCAATCACTCCTCGATAGAATGAATAAGAGGAGGAACCCCCAAAATACGAAAGGCTCAGAGATTATGATTTATGCCACAGATTTACAAATGGATTCAGATATAACCAAGATGTCGGAGATGGAATTCAGGTTAGCAATTGTGAAGACAATAGCTAGAATGGAGAAATCAATTAATGGCAACATAGTGTCTCTAAGGGCAGAAATGAAAGCTGAATTGGCAGAATTTAAAAATGCTATCAGTGAGATCCAATCTAATCTAGATCATCTAACAGCTAGGGTAGGGGAGGCAGAAGAACAAATTAGTGACCTGGAAGACCATTTAATAGATAAAAAGGGAAAAGAGGAGGCCAAGGAAAAACAACTCAGAATCCATGAAAATAGAATCAGAGAAATAAGTGACACCATGAAACGTTCCAATGTCAGAATTATTGGAATCCCTGAGGGGGTGGAGAGAGAGAGAGGACTAAATGATATAGTTGAGCAAATCATAGCTGAGAACTTCCCTAATCTGGGGAATGAAACAAATGTTCATGTCCTAGAAGCAGAGAGGACCCCTCCCAAGATCAAGGAAAACAGGCCAACACCCCGGCATGTAATAGTAAAACTCACAAATCTTAGAACCAAGGAAACCATCTTAAGGGCAGTTAGCGGGAAGAGATTCCTTACGTACAGAGGGAGGAACATCAGAATAACGTCAGACCTATCCACAGAGACCTGGCAAGTGAGAAAGGCCTGGCAAGACATATTCAGGGTACTAAACGAGAGGAACATTCAGCCAAGAATACTTTATCCAGCAAGGCTGTCATTTAGAATGGATGGAGAGATGCAGAGCTTCCACGACAAGCAGAAAGTGAAAGAATATGTGACCACTAAGCCGGCCCTGCAAGAAATATTAAGGGGAGAAAGACCCCAAGAGTGATATAGAACAGAAATTTACAGGGACAATCTATAAAAACAAGGTCCTCACAGGCAACCTGATGACAATAAATTCATATCTTTCAATAATCACTCTCAACATGAACGGCCTAAATGCTCCCATAAAACGGCACAGGGTTGCAGATTTGATAAAAAGACAGGACCCTTCCATATGCTGTGTACAAGAGACTCATTTTGAACCTAAAGATACGGACTGAAAGTGAAGGGATAGAGATACACCTTCCATGCCAGCGGACCTCAAAAGAAAGCTGGGGTAGCAATTCTTATATCAGACAAATTAGATTTTAAACTAAAGTCTGTAATAAGAGACACAGAAGGACACTATATCATTCTTAATGGGTCTATCCAACAAGAAGATCTAACAGCTGTAAATATCTATGCCCCCAACATGGGAGCAGCCATCTACATAAGCCAACTGTTAACCAAAATAAGGAGTCATATTGATAACAATACGTTAATTGTAGGAGACCTCAATACTCCACTTTCAGCAATAGACAGATCATCTAAGCAGAAAATCAACAAAGAAACAAGAGCTTTGAATGACACACTGGACCAGATGGACCTCATAGATATATACAGAACATTCCACCCTAAAACAACAGAATACTCATTCTTCTCAAGCACACATGGAACTTTCTCCAGAATAAACCACATACTGGGTCACAAATCAGGTCTCAACCGATACCAAAAGATTGAGATTATTCCCTCCATATTCTCAGACCATAATGCTTTAAAACTGGAACTCAGTCACAAGAAAAAATTTGGAAGAAATTCGAACACATGAAAGCTAAAGACCACTCTGCTCAAGAATGTTTGGGTCAACCAGGAAATCAAAGAAGAACTTAAACAATTCATGGAAATCAATGAGAATGAAAACACATCGGTCCAAAACCTATGGGATACTGCAAAGGCAGTCCTAAGGGGGAAATACATAGCCATGCTCACTCAAAAAAGTAGAAAAATCCCGAATTCACCAACTAACTTTACACCCTAAAGAACTAGAGAAAAAGCAACAAAGGATGCCTAAGAAGAGAAATAATTAAGATTAGAGCAGATATCAATTAGAAACCAGAAACACAGTGGATCAGATCAATGAAACTAGAAGCTGGTTCTTTGAAAGAATTAATAAGATTGATAAACCACTGGCCAGACTTAACCAAAAGGAAAGAGAAAGGACCCAAATTAATAAAATTATGAATGAAAGGGGAGAGATCATGACTAACACTAAGGAAATAGAAACAATTATTAGAAATTATTATCAACAACTATATGCCAATAAATTGAGCAACCTGGATGAAATGGATGCCTTCCTGGAAACCTATAAACTCCCAAGACTGAAACAGGAAGAAATTGACAACCTGAATAAGCCAATAACCAGTAACGAGATTGAAGCAGTGATCAAAAACCTCCCAAAAAACAAGAGTCCAGGGCCTGATGGATTCCCTGGGGAATTCTACCAAACATTCAAAGAAGAAATAATACCTATTCTACTGAAGCTGTTTCAAAAAATAGAAACAGAAGAAAAGCTTCCAGCCTCATTCTATGAGGCCAGCATGACCTTAATCCCCAAACCAGGCAAAGACCCCATCAAAAAGGAGAATTTCAGACTGACATCCCTGATGAATATGGATTCCAAAATCCTCAACAAAATCCTAGCTAATAGGATCCAACAATACATTAAAAGGATCATCCACCATGACCAAGTGGGATTTATCCCCGGGATGCAAGGGTGGTTCAACATGGGCAAATCAATCAACGTGATAGAACACATTAGTAAGAGGAGAGAGGAGAACCATATGGTCCTCTCAATTGATGCATAAAAGGCATTTGACAAAATACAGCATCCTGTCCTGATTAAAACTCTTCAGAGTATAGCGATAGAGGGAACATTCCTCAAGTTCATAAAATCCATCTATGAAAACTCCACAGCGAATATCATCCTCAAGGAGGAAAAGCTGAGAGCCTTTGCCTTAAGATCAGGAACACGTCAAGGATGCCCACTCTTGCCACTATTGTTCAACATAGTACTAGAAGTCCTAGCAACAGCAATCAGACAACAAAAAGAAATAAAAGGTATTCAAGTTGGCAAGGAAGAAGTCAAACTCTCTTTTCGCAGATGACATGATACTTCACGTGGAAAACCCAAAAGACTCCACCCCCAAATTACTAGAACTCATACAGCAATTCAGTAATGTGGTAGGATACAAAATCAATGCACAGAAAACAGTTACTTTCTTATACACTAATAATGAAACTGTAGAAAGAGAAATTAGAGAAACAATTCCATTTACAATAGCACCAAAAACCATAAGATACCTCAGAATAAACCTAACCAAGAGGTAAAGGATCTATACTCTAGGAACTACAGAACACTCATGAAAGAAATTGAAGAAGACACAAAAAGATGGAAAAATATTCCATGCTCATGGATCGGAAGAGTAAACATTGTTAAAATGTCTATGCTGCCCAGAGCAATCTATACCTTCAGTGCCATCCCTATCAAAATTCCAATGACATTTTTCAAAGTGCTGGAACAAACAATCCTAAAATTTGTATGGAATCAGAAAAGACCCTGAATCGCCAAGGAAATGTTGAAAAAGAAAAACAAAGCTGGGGGCATCACGTTGCCCGATTTCAAGCTATATTACAAAGCTGTGATCACCAAGACAGCATGGTACTGGCACAAAAACAGACATATAGACCAATGGAACAGAATAGAGAGCCCAGATATGGACCCTCAACTCTATGGTCAGATAATCTTCGACAAAGCAGGAAAAAATATGCACTGGAAAAAAGACAGTCTCTTCAATAACTGGTGCTGGGAAAACTGGGCAGCTATATACAGAAGAATGAAATTCGACCATTCTCTAACACTGTACACAAAGATAAACTCAAAATGGATTGAAGATCTCAATGTGAGACAGCAATCCATCAAAATCCTAGAGGAGAACATAGGCAGTAACCTCTGACAGTGGCCACAGCAACTTCTTTCAAGATACATCTCCAAAGGCTAGTGAAACAAAAGCAAAAATGAACCTTTGGGACTTCATCAAGATAAAAAGCTTCTGTACAGCAAAGGAAACAGTCAGCAAAACAAAGAGGCAACCCACAGAATGGGAGAAGATATTTGCAAATGACACTACAGATAAAGGGCTCGTATCCAAGATCTATAAAGAACTTCTCAACACCCAAAAGACAAATAATCAAGTCAAAAAATGGGCAGAAGACATGAAAAGACACTTCTCTGAAGAAGACAGACACATGAAAAAATGTTCATCATCATTAGCCATCAGGGAAATTCAAATCAAAACCACACTGAGATACCACCTTAACACCAGTTAGAATGGCGAAAATTGACAAGGCAAGAAACAACAAACGTTGGAGAGGTTGTGGAGAAAGGGGAACCCTCTTACACTGTTGGTGGGAATGCGAGTTGGTACAGCCACTTTGGAAAACAGTGTGGAGGTGCCCCAAAGAATTAAAAATAGAGCTACCCTATGACCCAGCAATTGCACTATTGGGTATTTACCCCAGAGACACAGATGTAGTGAAAAGAAGGGCCATATGCACCCCAATGTTCATAGCAGCAATGTCCGCAATAGCCAAACTGTGGAAAGAGCCGAGATGCCCTTCAACAGATGAATGGATAAAGAAGATGTGGTCCATATATACAATGGAATATTACTCGCCATCAGAAAGGATAAATACCCAACTTTTACATCAGTATGGATGGGACTAGAGGAGATTATGGTCAGTGAAATAAGTCAAGCAGAGAAAGTCAATTATCATATGGTTTCACTTATTTGTGGAACATAAGGACTAGCATGGAGACATTAGGAGAAGGAAGGGAAAAATGAAGGGGGATTTTGGAGGGAGAGAAGAACCATGAGAGACTCTGAACTCTGAGAAACAAACTGAGGGTTTTAGAGGGGAGGGGAGTGGAGGGATGGGTTAGCCGAGTCATAGGTATTAAGGTGGGCACATACTGCATGGAGCACTGGGTGTTATACGAAAACAATGAATCGTGGATCACTACATCAAAAACTAATTATGTGTGGTGACTAACGTAACATAAGAAAATAAAATAAAATTTAAAAAAAAGAACATTAAAAAAAAAAAAAGACGATATAATTACTTTCAACCAAAATATTTGGTAGGAGAGCAGATCCTGTTACATGGGAATTCTCTTTGTGCTGCTGGGTTTGGGTATGTGAAGGTGGGCCTGGAGCAGATTGTAGCAGAAGGAGTGTCAGAGAAATGATTCCTCCTTATTCAGTAAGAAGACTCTACTCATTCCCTGGCGGTCCATGTGGGAGTGGGGAAAAAGAGAAATAGGAAAAGAGAGTAAAAGAATGACATCTTGAGAGGTTATGAAGTAGGCAATTATGACTGAAATATAGTTTAAATTTTTTCATGGTGGGCTAACCAAAGTCTGTTTTAGAGGCCATCTATTTAACGTAGCTTTTGAAATTGTTATGATTGTGATGTAAGCCAATTTCCTATTATGTCCCAACTCCCACAATCCCAGCAGAAGCCCATTCTTCTATATTCCATAAAGTGCATTACACTACACAATGCCTTCTGTGAAAAAGGATTTTTAAGGTATCTGAGGAAATGATTTCATTTGATATTTTTCAGAACAGAGAGAACACACAGATGCCTGTACAGAAACAGAGTGATCAAGGGAGTGCATCTCTCTGCCCTTCCGCATTCTCTACCCAACATTTGTTTGCTGAAATCTATGTACTAGAGAGCTTTGGATTCTATAGATATTAAAAGAGGGCCTTTAGTAGATAGATCAATCCAAAATGGGCCAGAAAACCTTGGGTGTCATATGAGTTACACAAGTAATAGTATCATGAAAATATGTATTAGAGTTCAAAAGGAAAAAAAAGAACAGTAACTAACTAGAAATTAATCTTTTCTCTATTGCCTATAACTACCATGAACATTATCTGCTAAGTGTAATGAGGTGTGGAAAGGAAAGGTTAGAGCCATAGACTCAGAGTTAGAAACATACCTAGTCTAGTCCAAGATTCTTGCTATTTAAAAAAAAAAAAAAAGATTTTATAGTTTATGGGATCTTACATCAGTCATCCATACCCACCCCAGAATATAATGAACTACTGTACTGCAGCACCCTTGTAACTTTGGGGAACTCAGTTTGAGAATCATGAATGCAGTTCAATAACACATTTTACAGATGGGGAAATAGATGAGTAGAGCTCTTTAATGCCTTAGCTGAAAACTAACTGCTACATAAGGCATTATGACAACCAAGAGAATAGTGAAATAGCCATGAATTACTTTTATAGACATTAAGAGAGAAGTTATATTTTAATATCACTGACTTGTCTATAGCTGGTTCTGAATCCCTCCCATAATGCCACAGGAAATTATACAACAATATTTGAAAATGTGCTACAAACACAAAGGTTCAAATCCTAAACTGCTGAAGAATATTAATCAGTAAGATTCAGATTCTCTGAAAGTTCTCAGAATTACCTCATAATTAGTCTGTCTTTGGCTTTGACCTATTCCAAGATCAGAGAGACCTCACGTTCAATTGAGAAGGTATCGGTCATTACTGTCTTCCAAGTGATGATATAGTTGAACCCCAGTATTTTCTTTAGAAAATGATTATTTTATTTTAGAAAATAAAAATTATGACAAACAAGCACAGAAAAGACTGCTTTGTGAATTTTAGCTTTTTGGAAGACTTTTAGCACTACATTTTCTCCATTATGAGAGTTAATAAAGCCAATTTACACGGAGCAAAAGGCAAACATTCTAGTGAGTCAAGAGAAGATAGGAGGACATTTAGCTCTCAAATTAGAAACTTTATTTTTATTTTTTCAGTTTTGCATATAACACCCTTACTACTGTGTCCTTAAAGTGGAGGTATTTCTTTTATGCCCTGCTAGTGAGAGTGTAAATTGGCGCATCACTTCTGGAAAGCTGTGGAAGCATGAATCAAAAGCCTATAAAATGTTCATACATCTTGACCTAGTAATTGTAGTTCTGCTCCTAGGAAAGTGTTCCTGAGGGGAAAATCAGAATTGTCAGTCAATATTTATGTACAATGGTATTTTTACATCAATAATTACAATAAGAGAACATTGTGAACAACCTACATTTACTAAATGTAGGTTAGACATGGGACATTAAGAAATTATTAAAAAGGACTTGGATAGACATTTCTCCAAAGAAGATATACATGTGGCCAACAAGTATAGGAAATGATCCTCAACATCACTAATCACTAAGGAAATCAAAATCAAAATCATGAAGAGATACCACCTCACATCCACTAGAATGGCTGCTATCACAAAAACAAAAAATAACAAACATAGGCGAGGATATGGATAAATGGAAACCTTGTGCACTGTTGGTGGGAATGTGAAATGGTGTTGCCATTATGGAAAAGAGTATGGTAGTTCCTCAAAAAATTAGGACAACCTTATGATTGAGCAGCTCACTTCTGGGCATAAAGAATTGAAAGCAAGTTCTCCAAGAGGTATTTGTATACCCATGTTCATATCAGCATTGTTCGAAATAGCCAGAAGGTGGAAGTAACCTAGATGTCCATTGACAGATGAATGGATGAACAAAATATGATGTATACATACAGTTGAGTATTATTCAGCCTTAAATTGGAAGGGAATTCTGACACATGCTACAGTAAAGATGAATTTTCAAAAGTAACACTAAGTGAAATAAATCCATCACAAAAAGACAAATAACTATATGATTCCACTTATGTGAGGTATCTAGAATAGTCAAACACACAGAAATAGAAAGTAGAGTGGTGGTTGCCAATGGCTGAAGAGAGAAGGAGGTGGGGAGTTGCTGTTTAATGGGTTTAGAGGTTCAGTTTTGCAAGATGAGATTGCTGCAACAATGTGAATTATAAACTATATAATTATAAACTATATAATTAAATATGGATAAGATAACATTTTTTTGTTTTATGTATTTTTATCAAAATTTTTAAAGGGAAGATATGAGGTAGACAGGGGTGGTCTCCCTGAGGTATGAACTTGGGATCAGAGACCTGAGCCTGAATCAGCCATGGAGAGATGTGGGAAGAACTTTCCTGGAAGAGAGAATAGCAGGTGAAGGGCTCTGAGATAGAGCCACATTGGTGTGTTGAATAACAGAGAAGGTCAGTGTGCCAGAGCATAAGAAACAAGTGGGACACTAGATAAGAGGGCAAGGGAAGTTTCAAGGGCTAAATGAGAAGAAAAATGATCTGATCTGATTCACTTTTCTAAACTTTTGCTGCTATGGAAAGAGTTTTAGGAGAGCAAGAGCAGAATCAGGGACTCCGGATAGGTTCTGTTTTCCATCCAAAGCTAGAGATAGAGGTCTCTCATATGACTTGGGTAGGCCACATACCTCCCCTTACAGAGCCTTGGAGATCACAGAGGTTGACTCTCTTTGGGAGTTGGGAAATCAAGATCCATTCATCAAATAATTCCATGATCCTGTGCAGGACTAGAGGGGATTGACAACTGTGTAACACTGGCAGATGAGGCTTAGGAAGATGTTTCTCTCAATTGATTGTCCTGTCTTATTCCTGCCCCTGGCATATTTGTTCTGTATAGAAATTCATATTTGAGCATTTTCATTTGGAAAGAATCTGGAATCAGTACCTAAGGTATAGTGTCTTTTCTCATCTTCCTGCTTTGATGTAAATTCTCTGCAGTTGGGAGGACCGTGGGCTACAGTGGAGGGGAGAATTTGATATAGAAACTAAATTAGAGACCCTGAAAACAACATCAATATGGAACTTCTGCTTTTTCTAGTTTTTTGCAAGCTCAGTGTAAATGTTGCTAAAGAAAAACAGTATGTAATTTATATTTGGACAAACTAACTCTAAAATCTTACTCTGGCATTAGTTGGCTTTGAGACACCTTCAAGTAAAGGATGTCAGGACTGCGTCAGATTTCAAATCCCGGTTTCGAGATAGTCCTTTATTTCTTTAAACAACATGTGCAGCAAGCCATGTCTAACATTAGTAGCTGCACAATATTGACAAAGAACATGGAGGTTGAAGGCATTCAGATTATTTGTAATCCTAGCTCTGTTATTCTTGAGTTTTGTGAATTTAAGTAATTTTCTTAAACTTCTTGAGCCTTACGTTCATCTAAAAAGGAACGAATGAGATCTATACTTCACATCGTGGGTCTTAACATTTTTCCCGATTTTTTCCTCTTCTGTTTATTTTCTATTTATAGATGGATAGAAAAATGAGTCTGTTTGTGCATATGAAAAACACATGGAGGATGTGCAAAGAGGTTGCCCAATATTCAGTTTTCAGGGGCCTCATAGAGAAGGAACCAGAAAGAAATATCTCCAAGGACCTCACTAGGCAGGTGCTCCAGGAAATGAATTTGGGATGGGCAGCCTGGAGATAGGATTGCAGTGTTGATTCTGCCATCAGTTGAATGACCCTCAAGGAGTCATTTCCCTTATTGAGGCCTAAATTCCTCCAGCTATGAAACTGACCTTGGAAATGACTGATCCAGCTGGAGAGGTTTATGTAAAAATAAATTTCTATCTTATTCTTTCAGACTGCCTGCCATCAACTATCTCCTCCTACCACAAATTCTGTTGCTTTGGAGAGAAGCCAGGAAATCTCTCTCTGTGTCTCTCTCTCTTTCTCCTTCTCCCTCCTTAGCATGCTCTGTATGTAACCAGGTTTGAAAAACCCTGGATTAGATAACCATATAGGGCTTAATTATATGAGGCTCTGAGATTCGGTGGCCTATTCAGTCCTCTCCTGTGGCACTAGGCCACTTCTGAAGATGTCCTCTTTTAAACCCTTTAGGTTGCAAGAGACAAAGAATCATATCCACTTTCTTACTTCCTTGGGCTTTTAATTTTTTTTTTCTTTTATTTATTTTTTTAAAGATTTTATTTATTTATTCATGAGAGAGAGAGGCAGAGGGAGAAGCAGGCTCCCAAGGAGCAGGGAGCCCGATGTGGGACTCAATCCCAGGACCCTGAGATCATGACTTGAGCTGAAGGCAGACGCTTAACCATCTGAGCCACCCAGGCGCCCTCCTTGGGCTTTTTAAATTTATCAACAGGGCAGAGAGATAGTCATCTTGACTGGGAGACTTCAAAAAAAGGAAAGAGTAAATGAGGCTGGAACTTGTTTCTGGAACTGGAAGTTTGTTTGAGATCCAGCACAGCCCTAAGGACTGAGTGTATTCATTAGGAACAGTTTCAACTTCAAAAAACTGTAGTTTAAATAAATGTGGGTTTATTGCTCTTACAGCATGTATTCTGAAGGAGTGGCTGACATCAGTGGTTCTGCAGCCACTGAGGTCAGGATCAACATCTCTGCCACGTAATTGAAATTTTCTTCCTTTTAGTTGACTTATGGTATAAAGCAAAGGATGATGTATTTCCAGCATCATATACACATTCTATACACGATGTAAGAGAGAGAGTGAATGCCTTTTAGAAAGCCTTCTCTTTTCTTTATATTTACTTCTTTTAGGAAAATACAGTTTCTCTTTAGAGGGTCTCAAGTTTCAATACTTCTTTTTCTCTTTTTTTTACTTTGGTCACGTTGGTTTCTTTTGAGTGTAGTAAAATGCATGTAACTTTTATTTATTTATTCAAGAAAAAGTTGAAAACATTTGTGTCAGTTAGTGTGAAAAAAAATAGTGGTGACCACCATATATTCTGTCTGCTGTCCCACCTCTCCTATCCTTCATTCAGTTAGGCAGGAGTATGTGACTAAGTCATGGATACTACGATGCAAACAAGGAGTGGCTGGAAGGGACTTCTAGGAAATCTCCTGAAATGTAGTATTTTTGTTTGGCTTTATTTTGTTTTGTTTTAATTAAGCATGTTACTTTCCTCTACAAACTCAAGTAATGCTCATTAGAAGAAGAAAGCTAATTTTAGTAGTTCTCTACTACAGGATAATATGTGTAAGAAGTTTTGGGGGGAGAAGCCAAGCCCAAAAGGAATTTAAATTATTTTAAGATACAGTGTGATGTGGTGAGAAAAGTGTAAGGCTTGAGGTTAGTTAGCCAGTGAGTTAAAGATTGAGAAATACTGAGCTAGATGCTACATTAGTATTAGTGTTTGTCTAATGACAAGATTCGAAGTAACACAATTTATCCCCAGTTAACAGGAGGAAGCCAAAGCTTAGATAAATTGAGTAATGTGTCTGCTCCTCCTCCACGGACCCAACTTGGTGTAGCACTCAATGTAGGCACTCAGTGAGTGGTCCCGTCTTTCATTTTCATTCAGGTTTGAATCTTCTCCAGTACTTTGCTCAAAATAGTGATCATCGTATGTTCTATGATGACAAAACCAAGTAGTCAACCAATTGCGCTTTTGTAATATATACATAAGATGTAGATAATCATTAATCAATCAGGAAAGCAGATGTGAAGGACACTCCCCAAGCCCCCAGCCTATTAAGCAACCTTGATTTTGTTCCCTAGAAGCTTGAATATTTTTTTCCCTCTGTGGGAAGGCCACTGTTCTATGTGTGTGGCTTCGAGGCGAGGTAAAGATACATTGAGAATTTTCTTCTCTTTCTCTTTAAGAAGAACCCAGATGAAGACTTAAGCTGAGAAAGTTTTAACAACTTTTTTTTGTCTTCTCAACATTTGCTGTTTACAGTTGCCTCATAGACCAAATTGATGGGAAAAAATAAGAAACTAAAAATAAACAAGGACTTTCATTCACAGGGGTAATGCAGTTACATAAGTCAAAGTGGCAGGTCATATGAAGCCTTCTGTGATTCCTTGGGGTGTCTGTCTCATTTCACTGGCTAGCAAACAGTGAAACAGTAGGAAATATATTTTTCAATTGGGTTGTCAATATTTTGACCAAACAACCTATTTATAACATTCAGGATTACTGTTCTGTTCGGGAGCACCACTAGAAGCTGCTGTGTGCAGAAAGTCATTTGGAGATTTGAAATGGTATGATTGAGTAGGCTGTAGTAACTCGCTTCCCGGGTTTCATCTGCCTGTCAGTCATGCAGGTGTGATACACTCATCATCGTGTCTTGTTATTGTGAGAAAACACCCCCTTTTAATATTGTACCTACTTACCCTAAAAATAATAATAGTAAAGGTAACAAGAGTATGAGGAGATAAAAATTGGAGATCCTGAGTCTACTTAGAGATGAGTATTTACTGATAGAGCATCAGAATCAGAATTCTACAAGGACGATGGATGATTTTAATGGAAATTAGCAATTTATTTTTTTCCAGAGTGGAGGTGATGTAGGAAAGACATTAGGGTTCGAAGCCAACAACCAAGAAATCTTGAGATGTCTTTGGTGCAAAAACGTGGTTATATTAAAGCAAAGGGACAGGACCCTTGGGCAGAAAGAGCTGCACTGGGGTCATGAGGAGTAGCCCATTATATACTTTCAAGTTGGGAGGGGGTTAGGGATAGAGTAAGTCTCTAAGGAATTTTGGAAGCAAGGTTTCCAGGACCTTGAGGGGGCTAGGTATTGTTGGGAGAAGGTCATTTATTACTGTCTAATAAAACTTCAGTCATGAGATCCTCAGATGAATATTGGTGGCTCATATGCTTGGGGGGAGATTGCCAACATGTATCTTGGGGGGTAGAGATAAAGGAAGTTGCCAAAGAAATTTTTACATGTTAAGGTAGACTTACAGGATCCTGGGGGTAGGCATAAGATTGCCTTTTGCTCTTAACAAGGTATTAACATCGAGGCAGCTGAGTTCTTAGGGAATGTCACTCTGCCTATTTTAAGGACTTGTCGGTGGGCTATACGTAGTAAGGAAATTTAATAATTTCTCTTCTGCCTTTATTTCCCACATCAGAGGGAGAGGATTGCCTTATTGACCACTCTTATCTTTCCCCAAATACTCTTTAGCTTCATATGACCATAGTTTTCCTATGATTTTTAGGAAAAGAATATAGACTTTGAGATGGTGCGTGCTTAACTTCAAATCCTTGCTCTTTCATTTGCTAACCACATGATGCCGGGTTTATCCTTTAACTCCTGAGCCTTATTTCATTACCTATAAAATGAACACTTTGAAATTGAACTCAGATTATAATACAGAATCAAGTGAGTGAATAGAAGTGAATGCACCTTGTTAACCAGAAAACACTATGCAAATATTGTTAGTATTGATGTTGAAGGTCAACAGTCTCCTGTATTACAACTACAGAGAGAGGCATATGTATAAAGGAAAAATGTATCTATTAAGAGAATTTTTTTGTTAAGTGATTTTAATTGCCTAACAATATTAATAGTTTTAATGGGATTAAACTGGACCATAACTAAACACTGAATAAGATATAAGAGGGTAAATAAAAGAAACAAGAAAACCATTGTTTTGTGGATATGTACTACAAGGAAATACTTTCTTTTATTATAGGAAGTTTCTCTATTAAAAAAATCATGTTCTCAATTAATAGAAGGGTATCCATAACCTTTTAAAATTTCTGTTGCTTTAAGTTTTCATGGAATCCCTATGGAGACAATTATATCCAAAAGTATAATTATGTAGTGTAATGAAACGGCCTTTGTTCTAACTGGGGTCTGCTTGTAACAAGTCCCCATTTGAAGAATGAAGATATTAAGTGTCAATAATCAACTGACCCAAATCATGGAGACTTTTGGGGAAATACATATCGAGAAGAGAAGTTTGAGATGGGCCCCAAGGAAACTCATTTTGATTGTGTAGCATACGTTCTTAGAGATGCAAAGCAGAGATATTTGCCTGCTTTGCCTATTTAAAATGTAAATAGAATAACTTAGGAGAAATTTACTCAGCAGTAATATTTAAAATGTCAGAGTGATAGAAAAACAGTATGAGATCACAAGCAACTTCAAAATGATTTTCTTCTTTATATTTATTTATCTTTTATTTTTCTTTAAAAAATTATAGCATATCTGGCACACTGGCTGGAGGCCACTACCATACCTCCCCTTTAAATAAAGCTGATTTGTTTGTAAATGCACAGATCCTACTTAAATTGTCTAAACATCTGCTAGAGACATTGGAACACCACCAGCAAGATTGTCACAGTCTACCCGCCACTCTAACTCAACTTTCCTGGTACTTCAATTCCTCTGCTTCACCTGGAGTTCTTGATGTCATATCCTTCCCTTACATATGGCAGTCTTTTGGTTCTTGGCAACAGAAAGCAACTCTGATAAGCTTTCACAAGTAGAAGACATGCATTAAAAAGTTAGGGGATCTGAAAGAAGATACTGGCTAGCTGAAGAAATCTATCCATGAGTTTCTGCTGCTTTCACTTCTACCAAATGGTTGCTTTTAAATGCCTTCTGTAACTGTGTGTCTGCGTCAGATCTGTGTTCCTAGGAGGTAAAATATAATTAACTGGTATTAGAGGCCCACACAGAGCCAAGTAAATTGGGCAAAGAGGTAGTACCCCGCAGTCCCCCAAAAGATATATTAAGCTGATGAAACTAAAATGTTACCAATGTCCATCACCACTTATCCACCTGGGCCTCTTACCTGATGATACTTCATATGGGCATACCCTCTAGGATACACTAACATTCATACGTCAGTAATTCAATTAATATCTGAATATTTGCTATTTGCTAGGCATTATTAACCTTTAACTCCAAGTGCACAGAAGATGCCATATTTTCAGTTTTCAGAGAACACATGCTAGTGAAATGAAATACCATTATACAAAATCATCTCGTTTGCTGACTTAATAAAACATGTATGATATAAATAAGGTCAACTGAGCAGAAGCATGGAAAGTCTAGGAAGGTTATCTGACAAGGCCTCTCTGGAGAGGTGAAATATACTCTATGTTCTGGGTGATATGAGGGACCCAGTCACGTGGTGATCTGAAAGAAGACTATTTCAAGGAAAACAGCAGGGCCAAATGTTTGGAGATGAGGATAAACCTTTGGTCTGTTTGAGGAATCAAAATGGCTGGAACATTGTGAAAAAAGGCTATATAAAGGATATGTAGTTGAAGAGGAACAAGGGTGCTCTTTATGCTTATGCCAACATATGAAGCTTGGGTTTATGCCAAGTACAAATGGAAGTCGCTAGAGGCTTTTAAGGGGAAGCCATGATTTGCTTTGTCCTTTTAAAAATTCATTCTGGGGGCAGGGAGCACCTGGCTGACTTAGTTGGTAGAGCATGCAACTCTTGATCTCAGGGTCACGAGTTCAAGCCCCTGTTAGGTGTAGAGCCTACTTACAAAAAAAAAAAAAAAAAAAAAATCACTCTGGATCCTCTGTAGAATAGCAACTCTTGAAGAGTAAGAGTAGAAAAGAAGACTGGATGAGAAATGATGGTCATGTGAAAGAGGTAAGACATGGCTAGATTTAAAACATATTTGAAGATATCACATTACATGTTAATGCTGGAGAGGCAGCCCAGAACCAGTCAGACAAAGCTAACAGAATTCTTAGTTAGGTGGGGAAGATGGAAACTGGACAGCCAACCATGAGTATCAGGAGAGTCTTCTTTGGGAGGTGCTCAGGAGGATCCAAGGTGCATGTCAAGGGACATAAGCTACTCCCGTGATGGTTGGAGCAGGGGATTTGGGACAGTCTTCTAGTTTATAGCTGGCAACTATGGCTTACAAATGAAAGCCTGTCTATTCCTCACCCATTCATAGTGACCTGTGTCAGCCTCTTTCGGTCTTGACTCAAAGCAAAAGGAGGGGGCGCCTGGCTCAGTTGAGGTGGCTCAGTTGGTTGGGCGACTGCCTTCGGCTCAGGTCATGATCCTGGAGTCCCTGGATCGAGTCCCGCATCGGACTCCCTGCTCAGCGGGGAATCTGCTTCTCCCTCTGACCCTCCCCCCTCTCATGTACTCGCTCTCTCTCATTCTCTCTCTCTCAAATAAATAAATAAAATCTTTAAAAAAAAAAAAAAAGCAAAAGGAGGCATATGTATACATGAACCGTTTGTGAAGTTCTCACTCACGTAATGCTTTATTGAAAAAAAAAAGTCAAAACAAAATGTATTTTTATTAAAATAGCATAATTAATTCATAACAAATAACATTATATACTATAAAGTTGAACTAGTATTTTCATTAAAAGATGCTGGCTCATTTGGAAATCAGAATTTGAAATACCCACCAAACATATGCTCAATGTGAGGGAAGGAGGCATAGATTATGAGGGGAAATGGCTTATGTGACATGCCAGCAGCGTAATAGAAGTTGTGATTAAAAGTATAATTTCTAATGTTAATCAGAACTGGGCTGGGATCCTGGATCTGCTACTTCTGCTACCAGCTCTGTGACCCCTAGGCAAATGATTTAATCTTTCTTAATATGTATTGTTGTTTGTAAAGTAAAATGTAAAGTGGTGCCTACATCATAAAACTGTAATGAGGATTAAATGTGACAATTGAGAGTGAGTGTACATGTAAGTGCTCAATATTTTTTAGCTCTTGTTATTTATTATTATTTAAATGACAGCTACTGATGGCCATGAAGCTGCGTAGCAGAGTGATTAAGAACATGAATCCTGGAGCAAACTGCCTGGGTTGACTACTGTCTCTGCCATTATAGCATAGATCATAGATCTGTTCTTCCTCTTATTACTGCAAAATAACAACTTCTGTACAAAAACCCTTATTCCCCCCCCACCAATTCCCCTATCCTTTAAAAATTTCTAATTCAAAATGTAGTCTTTATTTCTCCCAATTTTCCCAATGGTCAGTGTAATTATGCTTGTTAGCTTCTTTTCTTCTCCTACAGATTTTTAGTCTTTTGTGGTATCTGTATCCCTAGTGCGTTGCTTAGTATCTGGAACATACTAGATGCTCAATACGTGTTTGTTGAATGAATGAAATAGCCATTAAATGAACATTTAAAACACATAACAATAGAAAGCCTCCACTCTAATGTGGGATCAGTATGTTCCAACAGCCAGAGAATACCTGTGTCAGGACCTTCTCACCTTTTCCCCTTCCTCTATTCCCATCATATGCCTCTTTTGTGTTTTGGCCTGAAGAAAAGATTGGCTGGACTTCAAGTGCATTGGAAAGATCTAAGACCGAATTTCAGGAAGTCTTTTCCAAATCACCATTGTCTTTGGCCTTGGCTAAGTCAACTTTATTTCTTTATATCTTTGAACCCTTTTGTAACCTCTGCACCTCTACACCTCAGTGACAATTCCATTACTTAACACATTTTTAGACTGTTCTAGTAGAGGAAGGATTATGCTTTTTTATGAACTTGGGACTTGACATTGATGTTGCAGCAAAGCAAAGAAGTTCAAATCCTGCCCACACTAAGGGCAATTTTCTCACCCAGATGCCTTTTACCAGCACATTCTGTTATGCATGATTTATGGGACCTTTAGTCATTCTCTTTGCTTCTATTCCTCCCCAGAGCCACTTCCTTGCTCCTCTCTTGGATGGTGTATATGAAGGGATTTGTCATTTGTTTCTATACAAGTATAGAAAAACAAAACAGAATGGCTGTTTTAGCCATATCTGAGACTCTGAAACCTATTTACTCTAACCCTAATGTTTTAATGGACAGGAATTTGAGATTCCAAGGAGATATTGATGTGTGCAAAGCCAAATGAGAAGAGTCATTGGAATCTAGCAGCTGACTAAAAGCAAATTTGTCCCCTTTATGGACAGATAACTCAGAAATCACACCAACTTTGGGTTTGGCTTTGCTAAAGCTGAGTAAATAGATAGATCTGTCAATTAAAATAAATATGTAAATATTGATTAAACGCTTACTAAAAACATTTACATGCTACCTTCAAAAGAAAATACCGTGGATGAATATAAGCTTTTTCACAAAACACATGCCTCTTCTCTGCTACTGTTTAGAATTTTCAATTGCTTTAAAAATACTGGTTTTTCTTTTAAAGCTTTTATTTATTTATTTATTTATTTATTTATTTATTTATTTATTTATTTTGAGAGAGAGAGAGAGAGAGAGAAACAGCATGAGAGGGGAGAGGGTCAGAGGGAGAAACAGGCTCCCCGCTGAGCAGGGAGCCTGATGTGGGACTCGATCCCAGGACTCCGGGACCATGACTTGAGCCGAAGGCAGTCGCTTAACCAACCGAGCTACCCAGGCGCCCTAAAAATACTGGTTTTTAAAGAAATGTTCATTTACTTTTGTTTCTGCTTCCCCCTTAATAAAAGAACAAAAGAAAATGTATAGCCCAACCACTATAAATGATAATTGTATTTTTTCTATATTCCTTCAGGCTGTTATGTATATGAACACACATATATTTACATATATGTATTTATATTGAATTTTAAGTAAAATTTTGACTTCTCAATACAAGAATAAGAATTACCATTTATTTTTATTCAGTAATACCCAAGGCTGGGAACTCAGCAAAATATTTTATAAATCATTTTATTCAATTCTCAGAGAAACCATCTCAGATATTATTATTATTATTATTATTATTATTATTATTATTAGTGTTAATTTCAAATTTAAAAAAATACAAAAACAAAAAACTTGAAATCAAATAATTTAAGAAACATTCCCAGGATCATATACCTTGTGAGTGGCCTAATAAGGACTTGAAGCTACTTCTATTTATTTGTTACTTTTTAGTTTTTCATCACTGTGCCAGATAGATAGATGATAGATAGATAGATAGATAGATGTAGATATAGATATATTTTTTAATCTAAACATTCATCTCCCACCCGCTTTCTTCCGAAATGCTTTATTCCTCAGCCATGTTCTTAGCCTCTAGTGGGATGGGCAGATATCTTTGTTGCTTGAAGATCATTCTTGTTCTCCTTCAAACTTTGATATTTGGAAGATAAGGATAATTGAGCTTATAGTGTCACTGATTAAGCCTCCTCAACTTTTTCCTATCCCAATCAACAGGAGATGGCAACTTAAAATTCAGCCTACCCAGATTTTTTTTCTTTAATTACCAGGCCTAAAATGTCAGGTTGTTTTGTTTTTGTTTTTGTTTTTGTTTTTCACACGAGAGCTTGTACAATTGACTGGATCTGTCTTGTGCTTTCATTGACCAGGGCAAGGAAGATGGGTATACTTTTCATGGGTTGGCATCCAAAATACTTGTGTCGGACAGCTGGCTCTCCTTACAACTGTGGCACCTTAGATAAACGTAATTATCAAAATTCTCTCATTTGTAAAATTGAAGGGATAATATATGACACAGTATTGTAAGTGTGATAAAATGTGTTCATATAAGATAAGTATTGAAGCTATAAAGTGGGATACATGTCACAGGATTCTTTTGATTCTCTTCTTGCAAGTGTACATGATGTGTTAGTTTATATTTGGTGTAGAGATAACATGACCAGCTGTCCTGATTTAAACAGAACTGAGGGTATTCTCAGGACATGAGATATTCAGTATAAACTAGAAAAATCCCAGCAAATTAGGGCAAGCTGTTCACCGTTTCTGGCACTTGATGACATGACAGCTACATAGCTAGTCCAGTTCCTATGACACTAAACTTTTAATCTAGGTATACCCAGCTCCTATGTGGCACCTAATGACCCTATGCTTGTCTTATCAGAGTGTGTCAAGAAACATCAGTCAGGGTCATTTCTCTCTCACAGTCTGACATGAAACCATCTTATCTGGTCCTTGTTGTGGGGAAACCCAAATGATACGCTGAGAGTGGTGAGTACTCTCAGAAGCTGAAAAAGATTTAGACTCCTATTTCGACATTTCGAATAATTCTTGACAGAATATCTGAACAGTATATGTATTTTAAATCATATAGAACAGTAGTTTTCTCCCTTGAGAAAATGTAAAAAACAAATTTGAGGAGATGCTGTAGTTAAAGTCATAAAAAAAAAAAAAAAAATACTGAAGATTTCACTTCTTGTTCCAAGGGTCCCAGGATTTCTCTGCGTTTAGTGCCCGTGGTTCTTAGTCACACTGCTTCAAAGAATGAAGAGGTAGACCAGATGGAAAGTGGTGGGCAGCAAAGCAAAGTTTACTGAGCAAAAGTATAGGGCTCCTGGAGAAGGAAGGGGGGGCCCGAGAGGATTGCCCTCGGAGTTTCTAAGTTTAGGGGTTTTTATGAGCTCTTTTGCGGAACTATCTTAAGCAATCAGGGTGTGCTGAGTCGTGCCAGTCAGGGCTTTGGTCACGTATCTGTCTACCTATTAGGTTAATGTCTATGTGCTGATGGTCTTTCTTGGCTGCCATCTGCAGGCTTATGTCTTTACTGCCCCTTGCCCGTGATAATGACAAATGTGTTGTGGTTAATTACCTTATTTTAGGACATTTTGCAGAAGTCATTTCTGCAAAGGCTGCAAAGCAGAATGTTAGTGGGTCCTGTCTAAGCTACAAAACAGGTTGTCAGTGCTGTTTTATTTTAGCTGTCCTGACTCCATGTTTTCTTGTTGGGGACCCTGGCCGTGACTACCTAACTGTCCAACTAACTCCTAACATAAGCATTGACAGATATCAGTGTAAAATCTCAATTCTTTAAAGATCAACAAAACACATGCATTGGGAATTCCCAGCCTGCTAAAGACCTTGTGAATTCACATTAGAGCTGAGTAATAATCAAGATCATACAATATTTTTTTATAAAACCTAATTTTCCACTTTCAAATGACAATTCTGCCAACTATTCTACATCATTAAATTGTCAAGAGGCAACTTCTCCTTATTATATTTGAGACACTTCAGAAATTAGTAATTGTGTTTCCATTATATTTTTCGGTGACACATCAGATCTCTTCCTTTTCTCTTTTCCTTTACTCAATTCCTTAATTCAACAAATATGTAATACCTGGAATCTATTCCACATCTAAGGTATGAAGAGATACATCACGTTAGTTTATAGGAATCCTACAAATGAAGGAGAAATGTGTATTTTGGGACAAATATTTTACGCTAAAAAATCTACCTTAGGACTTTTAATCATCAATTGTCACACACAGCAGGGTCAAAGAGGAGGGAAACAAGAGTCAAATGAAAGTTAAGGAAACAGATGGATACCATTATGCCAGTACAATAGTTTTAATTTCTGTCTTTTTTCCCTAAATGTCCATCAATGGGTGAGTGGATAAAGAAAATGTGTTATATACATACAATAAGACACTACTAGGTCTTAGAAGAAATAAATCCTGCCATATACAACAGCATGGGTGAAACTTGAGGACATCATGCTAAGTGATGCTAGCTTTCACGAATATATCAGAAATAGCCACAGAAGCTAAGAGTAGGAAAGTGGTTGCCAGGGGCTTGGGGGCATTGCTCTTCAACCAGTATAAAGTTTCAGTCATGCAAAATGAATGACTTCTAGAACATGTATGCTCTACAACATTGTGCCTGTACTTAGCAATACTGTATTGTATAATTAAAAATTTGTGAAGAGGGTAGATCTCATATTAAGTTTTTTAGTACAATGAAAAAAAAAAAAAGAAATATCTTTTTCAAAAAAATCCAAAACAAGGACACGTGGGTGACTCAGGGGATCTCAGGGTCTTGATATCGAGCCACATGTCAGGCTCCAGGCTTAGCACTGAGTTTGCTTAAGATTCTCTCTCTCCCTCTGCCCCTTCCCACCCCCCAGGCTTGCACTCTCTTTCTCTGAACACACACACACATACGCACACACATACACACACAGAGAGGTGGCAAAGCACAGAAGAGCAGGAAAAGAGGAAGGGAAAGGGAAGGCAGCTATAAGAAACGGGAGATGAGGAAAGTGGCATTCCTTCAAGTGCATTGTGGCCCCATATTCCCAACTCCCAAAATCCAAGTAACCTTACCCTCTGGGGCAGGTGATAGATTTCTTTTTTATAGGACTTAGATTTGATCCCAGTTTTATTTTGAAAGATCTGTACTGAAAAAAGAAAAAAAAAAGAGAGAAGTAAAAAAGTTTTAAGGGAGAAATACTGTTATCATGCATAAGACATTATTTCTACCAAGGAATGAGTTTCAATCTAGCTCCTCAAATATTATTATTAAATTAAGATAAGATACTGGGCTTTAAAATAAACCCAGGATGTTGGGTATTTGTGAGCTTATCTTGTTCCTGCTAATCTGAAAGCTGAATAAATGTACACTTATCTGGAGAATTCCCAGTTTTCTTAAGATAAAGGAGGACCATCTACTGCTACTTTCACCTGCCTCTGCTCAATGCTTCAAACCTACTTTTTAAAAATTAGAGGTGGAGTAGTCACTGATGTTGTGAAAATTTGATGAAAGCTTTTGGACCACTTAAAAAAAAAAAATGTGCCCATATACCCACACAATGGCACTATAATTTTAGAGGGTGCAGACCTCAAAAATTAGAAGCCCATTGCTCTGTGTTTTTTGCTTTTGGGCCTTTGTTTGGATTTATGTACCTTGCAAGGTATGTCTTCCATTCCTAAATTATTCTTTCCTCAGGCCCAGCTGAAATGCCATGACTTCCTGAAGTTTTCCCTGTTTTACTCCCTGTTCGTACACTTCTATTCCTGTAATATCTCTTTTCAGTCATTTTTCATCTTTGACATTATCATAGTTATTTGAACACATAACTTGTTTTTATATATCAATTACAAACTTACAGAAGACAGAGAACACATAGCTTTCCCCTCTGCATGGTTACCATTGAACGTTGCGCATAAGTGACCTTTAGCTCTCCAATGAATAACCACAAAGAGAGAATTGTGGCAAACTAAACCCTGAATATTCACAAGGATGAGCCTTTCAGAGAGAGACCTAACCATCAGGCTCACTATGCAAAACTCCAATTTAACAATAAGGTGACAATATGTTGTTTTAAATTAGTGAAAGCTAATAATAAAGGTTAACACTAAGGACAAACGAAGATAATATAAAACACATCTTCATGTATTACCAGGATCCCATGTTAACTGCTACAACAATTTTTGGAGAGCAGTTGGTTATTTTTATGAAGCTAGGAAAGAAAAACATTGTTCTATATGTTGACCATGTAATCCTGATTTGCTATTGGATATCTATTAGAACCATCCTAGGGGCGCCTGGGTAGCTCACTTGGTTAAGCACCTGCCTTCGGCTCAAGTCATGATTCTGGAGTCTTGGGATCAAGCCCCGTGTTAGCTTCCCTGTGGCGCAGAGTCTGCTTCTCCCTCTCCCTCTGGTTCTCACACCCCCCGCCCCCCACTCATGCTCTCTCCCTCTCTCTCTCAAATAAATAAATAAATAATCTAAAAAAAAAAAAAAAAAGAACCATCCTAATTGCTCAGAATAAGTAACACTGTAATGAGCATCTTCATCTAAAAATAAAGGAAAAAGCAATAAGTAAGATTTCCTTAAAATGTCCTTTATAGTTATAAATTTGTGACACTTTAACTATACTGCAAATTATATATCCGTAAAATCTCTAGTAATGGAGATTATAAAGCAAATTGAAATGTTATTAAATGGTGAGAGACAAATAGAACTAAAAATTGTATCTTTTGACCATCACACTATTAGAACAGAAATAAGGAAAGGAAGTGAAAAAAGTGGAAAAGCATATAATTTATTAGAATAGTGAGTTTGTGGGCGCCTGGGTGGCTCAGATGGTTGGGCATCTGCCTTCGGCTCAGGTCATGATCCCGGGGTCCTGGGATCGAGTCCCGCATCAGGCTCCCTGCTCCTTGGGGAGCCTGCTTCTCCCTCTGTCTCTGCCTCTCTCTCTCTCTCTCTGTGTCTCTCATGAATAAATAAAATATTTTTTTTTAAAAATTTAGAATAGTGAGTTTGAGGGAACTATTATTTATTCTTGATTCTCATTATCATCTTTTCAGAATTGCATTCAATTTAAAATTGTGAGTGTTTTTGTGTGCTTGTAGATGGTGGGAAGGAGAAATACGGGGTGTTTGGAGGCAGACAGACCATTTAGGGCCATATTGTCCAGGAGTTTTGGTAAGAAATGACAAGAATTTGAATCAGAACAATGCTCGTGGGAATGAACAGGGTAACTAACTGTGCCTTTTACTGGCCTCACTGATCACTTTTCTAGGGTCACTTATATTTTTCCCATGGTATGCTAATGGCATTCTTTTCTTACATTCTCTCAGTCCCAGCACAGAGTAAGAATTAACTACAAATTGTACACTTAAACAAGGAAATGACCAATACCAGCATAAAGTTGCCTTTAAATGTAGTCATTATTGGTTGATTACCATGGAGACTTTGCTTCCTTTCAATCTGCTTTATCAAATGCGAGCTGTCTGTTTTACTTAGAAGACTAGGAATGGCTTCACTGTATTGCAGCTGTTTGGTGCTCTGAAATATTTGTCTCTGTGTGTCACCTTCTGTCACAATCAGCATTTTCTGCCATACGGTCCCTTGGGAAGGTTTATAGTTTCACCCTTTAATGGGCAGAGTCAGTTATTGCTTGGGTCTCAAATGAAAATCGTCTTTTCTCACATAGGGCCATGACACCTCAAGTGTTACACAATTAAATTACCCTATTTGCAGAAGTAGTTCAGGGTCCTGGCTGTTTACTCATTTGAGACACATAATTTCCATATGCAAAATTAGAGTAAAATTATCCACTTTTTCTTCCATTTAAGAGAGTTTATAATATCTAATGAACTAAAATCTGTTCAGTACTTTGAGACAAATGTATGATATTCTATGTGAACGATTATTTAATTCATTGATTAGTAATACTAGCTGTTCTCATTATATTGCTTAGAATTTTCAATAACTGTCATTGAATTTAAAGAAAAAAAAAAAAAGAACCTGCTGCTTCTCATTCTGGGGTAAATTATAAAGATTGGACCATGTGAGAAGCCACTTGATCAAAAAGTAATTTCTTTAATTTGGAGTGCCCTTGTGTTCCGAGGGGGTCACTTCTGACATTACCATGCACTTACCTATCCGTGAGTTTTCCCAGTCAGCTGCAAGATCGGGGTCTTTCATCTCATTCAGGCATCAACCAAAATAACTGAAAATAGCTCTTTAGGGAGTATGGAGGGCCCCCTCTAGCAGAATTTCCACCTCAGCACTATTAACATTTTCGGTGGAAGACTTCTCTGTTATGCAGGACTAGTCTGTGCATTGGAGGATTTTCCACTCCAGTTACAACAAAGAAGTGTCTCCAAAACTTGACAAACATTCCCTGGGGCAGGGGGTTGGGGGGGGGGGGAATGACAAAATTGCCTCCCCAGTTTGAGAACCACGGCCCTAGAGTGAATTCCGTATGTATTTTACAACTTGCCTATTTTTCAACCCATCTCAAAGATAGCATCAAAATTGGCTCTAATCAATATAGAGATATAGGTATGAAGTCATTAGTCATTTTAATACAATAGGTAAAGGAGTAAAAACTTAATTTCAATTATTTAGGTACTCTCATTGGCCATGTCTCCATTGACTAGCATGCAATGGCTTTAACGAAAAGCATTCAAGCCTGGCTGATGGGCATCAGAACCTTATATGGTAGTGTCATCAAGACTTGCAGTACTACTGGATTCGAGTCAACAAGCAATCATACTGAAATGATAGACGATATTATTCTCAAACAACAGTTTCAGGACTCATTACTTCATTACAGAGTGAACACAAACTAGTAGAGTCTGTTTGGATACTCATCCTTTAATCCCTGTGTAACACACAAAGAAAGGCAAGTGTGCATTTTTTTTTTTTTTTAATAAGAGCTAACGTAACTTTGTAAGTATGAGGCTTATAAATTAGCAATGGTACCAATGGGGAATTTCACAGTTCTGTAACTGATTATGAAACATAAAAAAGTGATGTTACTATCCTGTTGAAAATTATGCATAGTTTTTAGAATCTATTTTCTAATTAGTATAATTAAGACCAAATTTTATACTTGGACAAGGTGAGAGTGTCAAATGCTCTTTTTTCATCTTGGTTTGAATTTTTTAATTGCACATTCATGATGTATTCATACTCAGTAAGTAAGGAGTTGTGAGGTATTTGATAATGTGAAATATAGAACATCTTAAATTTTTGTAAAGCCGCATTTTGAAAGGAATAAGCCTTATCTGATTAAGCTCCAGAATCTAATCTTACATACTTATATAAAATTTATGTAGTCCAGATGTCTGCTTATTATACAACTTGGCAGTGTTCCCTACTTTACATTCTTACAAAAGATGAGAAAGCACCATTAAGAAAGCCTTAGCCTATTCCTCAAGATAATAATAATAATATAATAATAATAATAATAATAAAAGTTTAGAAAATACATGTTACTTAAATCAGCTGTGTTGAGGGTTTTTTTTTTCCTAAGTTAAAGAAACCAACTCATATTGGCTTTTTTTTTTTTAATCTAAGTGCTATGAAGATACCTTATGGAATTCAGGAGCAGGAGTATAGACAAGATAAGAAACAGCAGCTAGAAATCATATGAAATTTCCTCCAACTCTTTGCTATTCAAATCTACAAGAAAAAAATATCCCCAGAAGAGAACATGAGTCTTTGAGAAGACAGATCGTAATAACTTCTCATACTCGCATTTCCAAATTTCTAGTTAGAAAATTAGCTTGGATCAGAGGTGAACAGAAAAATTCTGTCTAGAGCTTATGGGGGCGGGGGATTTGGATAAGGGGACTCACTCAAGGAGATGAAGGACACTGGTAAGGAAGAATGGAGAATTGCTGTAATCTGGGAAGATGCCTGCAAATATTTATTACATAAAATGTCACTGAAAGAACCACCTGTCATTTGGACCGACTGTCCTCTCATTTACTTGTCCAAGTGCTAACCCTTGTCTTTGTCTCAGAAACTGGATGCTGACTGCACAGGTATAATAAACCAATATTTTTTAATACAGTAAAAATAATAGTTTTAATTTAATAGTATAGTAAAGTGATTCTTTTATTTGCTTTGGGTTGGTTCTTTTAAACTGTCCCCAGCCTGTCCCATGCTGCAAACAGTGCACACTTGCACTTGGGTATGGAAAAGTCACCCATTTAATTCTCAGTTGTATCTTCTCAGACTCCAGCAGTGACTCTCCCTAGTACCTCTTGAAACTGTAGTGGTTACACTTTTTGGCTCACTCTTCTTAACGTGCACCCTTTCCATGGAGAGCATCTTCTTTATGCCATTTCAAAGCACTTCATGTATGGCTCTGTGTCTCACTAGCCATGTGGCCTTGGGAATGTATTTAGCATCTTTAAGGACCAGAAAGGATCAGATACTCTATCTGTTCAGTGGGCATAATAGTATCTATATTACAGAGTTAAAGTAAGGACTACATGAGATTATCCATGTAAAATGCCAAATCTGGTGCCTGGTACAATTTAGGTACTTCCTTCCCATGGATGTGAGCCATTGCTGCAACCAGGTCTACTAACTTACGCCACCACTGATTCAGCTACCACTGTGGCTCCCACTGAGCTGGAAACCACTTGGGATGTCCACTCTGATGGTGGATGTTGATGATGTTGCAGCATTTTCATGGATAGGAGATATTCTAATTACGTCTCCAGGATCTCACTGGTCAAGGCCACAGAGTGCCCCACAGTCTACCCTGATCTTTGGGATGTGGAAGGAGATAAGTATGAACAAGTATGAGCAGACATTAAAATGTCTAATTTTAATTTCATTTTAATAAATAAATATGTAATTAAATTAAAATAGTGCCTATTTTACTTACTAAAATATATGTATGAACTGAATGTCTCCTTCAAGCAAAGCATCTTTTTGATCAAAATACTGTGAAGCAATTACCTCCTTACTGTGCCACAAGGAGAGTAAAATCATTATTTGCTGTAGCTCCTCAGCGCTTGGACTGTCCTCTATGGACGGTCCCCCCCTTGCTCTGTCTGTGCTGCTGTTAAAGGAGAGAAAATGGCTTTATTCTACTCCCTTTATCAGGAAGAAAATCGGTGCCCTCTGTAATATGAATGGCAGAAGCCTGGGTGCATGGCACTTCCTTTGTGACACTATTTAAAATCAAGCTCTCTGAACAACCCAGAAGGAAATTACTTGCTCATTCCACGCTTTATGAAAAGTAACAATGACATGTCAATAATTCCTCAGTTTAAAGATAGAAGAGGTATTTCGAGCACAATTAATCACCACTTATTCTAAGCCTCTGGTTTAACCAAAAAATAAGATAAATATCAGTACCATGACCATATCTTTTTTTTTTTTTCCGCCTAAGCCTGGGATGTTCCCATTGCATCCTACTAATGGACAGTAAAGTTCTCATTTTAAGTGCTAAATAGGAGACATGTTGGTTCATCATTTAAAATTTTATTGGGGTACATGGGTGGCTCAGTTGGTTAAGCATCTGCCTTCAGCTCAGGCCATGATCCCAGGGTCCTGGGATCAAGCCCCGCATCGGGCTCCCTGCTCAGCAGGAGGCCTGCTTCTCCCTCTCCCACTCCCCCTGCTTGTGTTCCCTCTCTCGCTGTCTCTCTCTGTCAATTAAATAAATAAATAAAATATTTTAAAAAAATAAAAAAATAAAATTTTATTGAGTATCTAAACGACAGTGGTATATAAATGTCTGTAAGGTGCTAGACTAAACCTGACAATCAACGTTCAATGAACATCACATTCAAATATTCCTTTTTTTAAAGTGTTACATATTTTTAAAAAAATGTAGGGAACATTGATGTAGCCCTCGTGCAAACAAAAGCCAGTTTGGTATTTTGTTTTGATGAAAATGAAGGGCGGTGCAGGTAGTTCAGCATAAATAACCTGAATCGGTTGTGTACTTCAGTCTTTGTTTTAATTAGCATGACAAAAGAGAAACATTGCATATATTAGGCATAATTTCTAACCTCAGAAAGGGACTGTTACCTTAAGTTCCACAGTAAGCACAAGCTGAATGACTGTTTCAGCTCAAGGGAGGATATATTTAGGCTTGTTTGTAAAGTGTAAATTAAAGTAAGTGTTACGGTGTCATAAGTTAGTTGGATTACCTGCCTCAGAGCCTGGAGCATCTCCTCTCCTTTTGAATATTTAAGAAATCGGATGGAAAAGTATGTTCAGGTCCATGTGTGCAACCGTGCAAGTGTGAATGTGAATCTGTCACTGTGGGTATGTTAGCATAAATGTGTTGGTATAGATGTCCATGTTTAATAAATTCGAGCTTTAACTTCGGGATGCAAAGCCCTCTTGAGTACATTTGACCTCTCAGTCTTTTCTGGTTGTGATAAAATAATAACAACAATAATAATAAGCCGTCTTTAAGCTTGTGAGCCTGGGGGTCGGTAATTAGCCCTAATACAGTTATTTTTATTTTTATTTATTTTTTTAAAAGGATTTTATTATTATTTATCTGAGAGAGTGTGAGCCCACAGGAGTGGTGGGGGGGTAAGAGTGGGGAGGGGCAGAGGGAGAGGCAGACTCCCTGCTGAGCAAGGAGCCTGATGTGAGACTCGATCTCAGGACCCTGGGATCATGACCTGAGCGGAAGTCAGATGCTTAACCGACTGAGCCACCCAGGCACCCCTACAGTTATTTTTAAATAGGCCTATTCCCACTAATCACTGTTGTTTCCTTGGGTACTCAGGTTCCTGGTGTGGATGAATGGATGTAGGGTACTTGAAGAAGATCTGTGAAGGAAGAGGGTGATTTAATCTAACCTCTAAAACCCAAGGAGTGTGGGGATGGTGCTGGGGGTGGGGGTGGAGTTAGCGTTGCTGGTAGTCAGGAATTGGCAGTTGTCCTATGAAGAGTGCCATCCTTTGACCAACTTCTCCATCTGCTTCATAGTCTTGTTTTAAGAGTACTTTGTCATGCAAGCCCTCTTCGTTCAGTGGGCAGTGTGTCAGTCTCATGAAAGTGCTTAATCTGATGTCTTTTTTAAAATCACAGATTAAAAGTCATCTGTTTAACATAGTACCTTAATAATTGTTGAAAGCAATGTTTTAGAGAGTATGTTCGGGGGGATCAGGTCCCTTCCTGGTGATAATATGTCAAGATGGAAGAAGAGAGCATCCTTGTATGCCTAGAATTAGCAAGTTGTTTGGATCTCCTCAGCACCAAGTACCCCTTAATTATCCTTAGGAAACAAATGCATCTCCACCTTTAATCCATGTGGTTTGTGTGAGTGTGTGTCTCCTGATCACACTGAATTGGTTCAGAGGTAGGCATGCAAAACTGGTTGAGACCGAAGGAACACAATTTTAGACCACTGTTGGAACTACCTGGGAAGTTAGTTCTCCTCTGCTGATGTTGCTAAATTGTGAGAATATGAGTAGGCTCTGTCCAAGTGGGGGCCTCATAACTTCATATTTGAGAGGGTAAGTGGAGCTGAAAGAAAGATGGAGATCTCTCTCCCCATTCCCTCCCTCCGTTCTCTTTCCCTCCCTCCCCTCCTTTAAATTCAGAAGTCCATATCCAATCCCATATCCTCTTGCAAATGCAAGGGATTCAACTCATAATTTCTGGTTAATAGAGCTCTTTATCATTGTTCTGTTATATGTTGAGGACTTTTCTTTGTAGATAGAAGAATCTACTCTAACGTATGTAAGCTGGGAGAAATTTAATATAATTATTGAGTATCCTATAGAATCTCTGGGAAGGCTGCAAGCATTTGCAGTAAGCTACATTAACAGGAGCAACTTCCAAACCACACTTCGGATTTAACTTGTCACAGAGCGGCTCTTAGCACTATTGTGCACCTCTGCAGCTTACTAGAAGCTTCCACCAATACTACAGGCCATAGACCCAAGCTGCCTCTGCCATCACCCTTGCTATGCATGTTTACTGACTTCAAATTAAAGTTTCATACCAGCATGACTGGTTGGCAGAACCCAACTCACAGATCTGCCTTGTAGCTATAAGCGAAGCTGGGAATTAATTTTTTTTTTTCTTACAATGAAAACCACACATAGGACTTCAGAATGTGCAAAATATGGTAAAAAGAAAATCCAGGTAAGCATGAACAATCAGTGCATACTGTGGCTAAAATTGTCACCAATATGGATAATTCAGAGTTGGCTGAGGAGCCTATTGATATTTATTGTCTCATTCTCTGTGAGATTTGGTACCATCCAACTGATTAAATTCATGAGAGTCTTGCTGTGTCAGAGCCCCAAGCTGACCCATGTGTCATCATAAGCTAGATATACAACCAAAGAGGTTCTCCTGACCAGAGAGACAAAGGTCAGCTTTGCCCTCCAGAGGCATACATTCAGGACTCTTGTTTTTGACACTCTGGCACACAGATGAGCCATTCCTTTTAGGAAAATTAAATACAGAGTAGTAGATGTTGGCATTCATCAGGTATGACAGCTGAATGCTCTCATAATAAAAAAAAAAAAAAGGTAATAAAACAAATATAAAGCACAACTGGTTGTATTTTGGGAGGTTTGTCTTACTTGTTTTCAAGCTAAACTTTGTAACTTCTCAGGCAATCAACTACAGAACACCAGAACTTAGGCATCCTCACACCCAGCTCAGGGATCTTTATTCTAAACACTCAGTACTTCTTCAAAGTATTCTGACATGCTATGTGCTGTTGGAAAAAATGATTTTTCTCCTTTGTGAGCCTTAATGTTCTCATCTGTGGTGGTGATGATGACTGTAATGGTGATGATGGCAAAGACAATTTATTAAAGAAAACAAATGCCATTTGTTGACCATATATTTGGTGCAACGCATTATGCCAATCACCACATATGAATGTTGGCTTATGTCTACAGCTATTTTTTCTCTCTCTCAAGATAATGTAATCCTAATTTAAGTAGTCCTAATTAGGCTGGTATTCACATTCTCGTTTCATGTGCAAGTTGATGGTGATAGTGATGGAGAAGTGATGTTCAACTACGATATTAGCTCAGTGGAGATCTTAAGCTGGGCCATTACAGCTCTCCTCCCACAGTGCTAACCTAGTTAGGGATGGAGAGCTTCCCTTGCTACTATTTGATAGCCAAGAACATATTTTTAGGTTTATTACAACATTAGGACCTTATTCATTCTCTAGATGACTGTATCTACATAGGCTACCCTCTCTTACAGAATCCCAAGATGGGACTGGTGTCACTGTGCTGGGCGTCACTTACAAGGTCCTGGCTCCTGGGGCCACAGGTCACTGTTATGAAAGATAGCTTGCTGTGATTGTCTGGGGAAGGCTGAACCACCCATGAAATTTGATTTAGCTCCAATTCCTGATCAAGCCTTGCTGATACTTTCCTAGTTGTTTCTACACACATGGTAAATTTATATCCCTTAATATGTAAGGATATTTTTTTTCTTTTAGCTTCTTTTCCTTCCCTAGCTACCCATCCCCAACCTCAACTGCCAGCCTGAAGGATGAGGGTAGAGTATAGGTCCCTAGTCTTCAGAGTAGATAAGTTCCTTCTATTCTTTTTATTATTATTAATATTATTATTGTTATTATTGAAGTATAATTGACACACAATGTTACAATAGTTCCAGGTGTAAAACTTAGTGATGTGACGAGCCTATATATTATGCTATGCTCACTACAAATGTAGCTTAATCTGTCACCATACGACACTACTATAATACTTTTGACTATATTCCTTATGCTGTAACTGTCATCCCTGTAACTTAGTCATTCTATAACTGGAAGCCTGTACCTCCTGCTCCTTCTCACCTGTTTTGCCCATCCATCCCCCCATTCCCTCCCCTTTGGCAACCATCAGTTTGTTCTCTATATTTATGGGTCTGTTTCTGCTTTTTTTGTGTGCTTATTTGTTCATTTGATTTTGTTTTTTAGATGCTACATATAAACCTCAAATTCTTTTTAAACTTCACTCACTCATTTTTCTTTCTACTTATTGTCACACTCTGTCTTCATGTTTAGTCTCAGAGCCACAAAGCATAAGCTCCTAAGAGGTTAAGCTTTTGAAAACCAAAGACAGAAGATTGGAAGAGTTTCCTACCTTCCTTCCTGCCCCATTCCTCTCCCCCAAAGCAATAAATATAGAACTGTTCTTCTGCTCAGATAGTGGAAAAGGAAAGTAGGAAATAAGAAATATTTTATGTATTTTCCTTTCATATCTCAAAACTACTTTCCTTACATATGCAGAAGAAGAATCTATGGCTTAAAGGAAATTAATTAAATTGTTCAATGTCACAGAATCAGTAAGTGACAAAATGTGGATTATGACTCAATCATGATTCCAAAATCTATATTTTTAACTCCTATGGTTAACTCTTTGCTTTTAAGAGACTCCTTGTACTAGCAAATAGGATCATTTGAATGTATTTCATGTTTTAGATACCAAAATCCAATATTTCATCTGAAAGTTAAAGGGTTGGTGGTATGTGGCTTATGAACTCATTGGCCAGCCTATAAATATGAAATAATATTCCTGTCTATAAATATGTTATAATTTTCTCATAAAATATTTAGAATCCTTCCAAGCTTAAACATGATTATGAGTGAAAATATTTATCAGGCATGTAAAATTTGGTAAATTTTATATGGACCATTATTCTCTTCTACACATAGAAATATTTTTCTTAACAGCCTCTGAGATTTTCATCATCCATCCATTCCAGATATACTTAAGAAAAAATAAAGGGAAGACGTGGGAAAGAGAAACAAAAAGTAACATTTTATAAATTTCTATTATCAGTAACATGTCTAGAACATAAGAATATTAAGAATAGGTATGCCAGAGGTTTGACTGGAAAGAGAAGTTGCCCAAGAGAAAGAAAGCAATTATAAAACCTACAACAATTCAGGGTACTAAAAAGGGAAAAAAATAGAAGATGATGACAAGTAGGAAAATGCATCATTTAGGAATAAGAATTCCCTTTTTTTTGGCAAAAGACCCTGATGAATGAGTAGAGGCTGTGACATAAGTAACATACTCACCAATAGGTTCTAGAAATTTGGAACATGCTTCAGGTAAGACTGTTGAGCCTCAGAGTATACCTCACCCTTTCAGCTGTGAACATTTGGGAGATGTGGCTACAACTTAGTATTTGACTGCCATAGAAAATTATTATTTTTAACCCAGTTACTATCTTCATTTCACTATATGCTATATTCTTTACTTACACTTATTTTCAGTGAATCTCCCCTTTATCCATAGCATTTGCAACACAGTCAGCTTCTCTCTACTATGGAAAATGAAGGAATGACTGTTTCTGAGAAGTTGTTCTTTACTGAATTCATGGACCATGCTTTTCTATTATCATTTCTTTGTCCTTTCTATCCTTGGATCTTCCCAAAAGTGTTTCATGGCTTCTTCTTCCTTAGCCTCCCTTCAATAGTTCACAAGTTTCCCACCTGACTTGATTCCTCACATGCCTTAATTTTAGCATTTTCTGGAGCTATCGGAAGCAGACCCTCTTTCTGGCAGAGCCCTTGGCAGCCTGGCTAGACTGCTATGCCATGCTCAAGTGGAGAGTAATTCAAACACATGAAAATAAGATGAATATCTGTCTTTAATTTTTTTTAATCTCCCAGGAGTGCTGTTAGAGATGAATGTTCCTACCTATCAAAATTCCAGAACATGCAGTGCTCATGTATGGCATGTATACATAGAAGACACTTGGCCAAGCAAATTAGGTGCATTATCTCATTTTATGTTCACATGAACATATGGGATAGACACAGTTGATCAGCTTTTCAGTTGAACAACTTGTTCATGATAACACAGGCAAAAAGCAGCCAAATCCTGATTTAATTTCATATTTCTATTTTGTTAAGACCCTGTAGTTCAAGATTAGCTAGTCATTCATGAGATACAAAAGATATTTTTGTGAGGGTAAAATAGGAAAAAAAAATATAGTACACTCTGTTTTTTTGGGAGGAAAGAAAGGATACTATAAGCAATCTAACTATGCCATTCTTCATACACTAGTGGCGTACTTCAGATGTCGTTTGCAATATGCTTTCTCCTCATTACATCCTTTAAGACCTGGACCAAGAATCACTTTCCTCAATAAATTCTTCTCCTAATACTCTGCCTTCTGACATCATCTCAGTTCTGAACCGTATATTATTCAGTGGACACTCAGCCCATATAGCTCTGAATTATTGTTTCTCCTTTTTAGAGTCCAATCTCTACAGTTAAGCTATGACGAATAAGATTCCTGGAAACAGATTAGTTATTATTTAACTCTAATGACATCTACCTTGGAAACTCATAATGTATGAGTGTTGTTGTTAAAATGATAACCAAATTTAGGTCATACTATCAGTAAATGAAATCTTTCCACTGTATTCCATTACATTTAATTTTTAATGGCCACTGTCAATGTTTAAAAAAAAAAAAAATGAAAAGAGGTCAATCTCAATTATTTTTAGTCCTATGGAATAACATCTATAGCATTTATTATGCATACAGATATATGCCAACTTAAAAGATGAAGAAAGGAGAGAGAATTCTGGGAAGATGGCAAAGCAGAAGACCTCAGGAATCTGTCTCTCCACCTAGACCACGATTGCACTGGCACAATCTTTCTGATATAATTACTTTAGAACTCTGGATTTTGTCAAAAGCTTGAAACTTCCAGGAGAAGCCTTGGCTGGTAAATTATGGTTAATTTTGGTCAGTTTGAGGTCTTTGCAGAGTTACCCATTCTCCACCATCAGCCACATGACAGGCAGGCAGTACTGCACATGTTCCTTGAGCAGCTTACACATAGCTTGTGAGAACCAGGGTGGACAAAAAAGACCTTGTCCTCTAAATATTTGGAATCTCTGCTCTGATCACTGATTGCTGCTTCTGATAACAGAGGTGCAGAGAGACAGGCAGCCATTGCTGCACATCCCTCCATTTTTGCAAGCACCCCTCAGTCCAATGAAAGTGACTTTCAGTGACTTAAAGGGCCACTGCCTATAGCCACCCTCCCCCAATTTCTTGCCTTTTCCCCTTTCAGATGCTCGATGTTAAACACTATGTCCTTCAAATCAGTTGCAGATACAGGGAAAATCAGAAAGTGGCTGTACATGTTCAGGGAAAGGCTCAGAAAAGAACTAAGGAAACTTTAAATTTATACCTCAGGCTGATCCTCAGCACAGAGACATCCTACAAAAATCAAACAAACAAAAACAACCAATAAAAACAATTTAAAAAATCCAGGAAACCCTAGGAAGAAGTAGAATCTGATTTCTAGAGTTACTACATATTAGTTTCAAACATTCAGTGTTCAACAAAAAAATCACAAAGCATCAAACGTGACAGGAAAGTATAGCCCATTCAAGAAGGAAAAGAAGAACAAAAATGACAACAAAACAGAAACTATTGCTGAAAAAAAGATCTAATAGCAGATATACTAGACAAAGGCTTTAAAACAAATGTCTTAAAGATACTCAGAGAACTAAAATAAAATGGGGAGAAAGTGAAGAAAACAATTTGTGAACAAAATGGAAATATCAACAAAGAGATAGAAAACTTAAGAAAAAAAGAAAGAAAGAAATCCCAGAGCTGAAAAATACAGTAATGGAGGGGCGCCTGGGTGGCTCAGTCGTTAAGCGTCTGCCTTCGGCTCAGGTCGTGATCCCAGGGTCCTGGGATCAAGCCCCGCATCGGGCTCCCTGCTCAGCAGGAGGCCTGCTTCTCCCTCTCCCACTCCCCCTGCTTGTGTTCCCTCTCTCACTGTCTCTCCCTCTGTCAAATAAATAAATAAAATCTTAAAAAAAAAAAAATACAGTAATGGACATTAAAAAAAAAAAAAAATCATTAGAGGGATTCAGAAGCAGACTTGATGAGGCAGAAGAAAGAATTAGTGAAGTTAAAGATAGTATAATTGGAATTATTGAGTCTGAGAAACAGAAAAAATATTGAAGAAAAATGAACAGATCCTGAGAGATCTCTGGAACCATCAAGAGGACCAATATATGTATTGTGAGAGTCTCAGAAGGAGAAGAGAGAGAGAAAGGGGCGGGGAAAATATTTGAAGATATAATGACTGAAAATTTGCCAAATTTGTTGAGCAACTTGAATAAAAACATCCAAGTGGCTCAGTGAACTCCAGGATAAACTCAGAGACCGGACACAAGACACATTTTAATCCAACTTTCAAAAGAAAAAGACAAAGAGAAGAGTCTATAAAGTAGCAAGAGAGAAGCAAATTGTCACATACAAGTGATCCTCAATAAGAATATCCACAAATGGGGTGTCTGGGTGCCTCAGTCGTTAAGCGTCTGCCTTCGGCTCAGGTCATGATCCCATGGTCCTCGAATTGAGCCCCGCATCGGGCTCCCTGCTCGGCCGGAAGCCTGCTTCTCCCTCTCCCACTCCCCCTGCTTGTGTTCCTTCTCTCACTGTCTCTCTCTGTCAAATAAATAAATAAAATCTTAAAAAAAAAAAAAAAAAGAATATCCACAAATTTTTCATCAGAAAATTTGGAAGCTAGAAAATAAGGAGCTGATATATTCAAAGTGCTAAAAAAAGCAAAAGCAAAAACAGAAAAAAAACTGTCAAGGCACCTGAGTGGCTCAGTTGGTTAAGTGTCCAACTCTTGATTTGGGCTCAGGTCATGATCTCAGGATCCTGGTATCAAGCCCCCCATCAGGCTCTGTGCTCAGCGGGAAGTCTGCTTGAGGATTCTTTCCCTCTTCTCTGCCCCTCCCCCTGCTTGTGCTCTCTCTCTAAAAAATAAACAAATAAAACTTCTAAAAAAACCTGTCAATCAAGAACCCTATATCCACCAAAACTATCCTTGAAAAGTGAAGGAGTAATGAAGACATTTGCAGATAAGCAAAAGCTGAGGAAGTCCATGACCCCTCTACATGCCCTCCAAGAAATGCTCAAGGAAGTCCTGCAAGATGAAACAATAACACACTAGACAGTAACAGGAAACGTATGGAGAAATAAAGTTCTCAATAAAACTAAATGCAAGGGTAATTACAAAAGGTTGTGTTACTGTAACAATGGCTTGTAACTGCACTTTTGTTTTCTACATGATTTCAGAAACTAATAAAAGAAGAGAAAATATTAGTGTAAAGTTAGTACTACTGTAACTTTGGTTTGTAACTCCAAATCTTGTTCTTTACATAATTTAAGAGATTTTTAGTTTAAATTGTTGCACACACAATGTATAAAGATGTAATTTCATGGCATAAACCATCAAAGAAGTGGGAACAGAAGTATAAATGAGCTCCTTTAAGACCATCCTCCACTTCTGAGTTATAGAATTATTGTTCTTAATAAGTTTTTAAAGAAATTCCAAGGGTTAAGTCCCGTGTTTTTTGGTATGTGTTGCATGAACAAGCATGCCTCTTATTGACTGTACTCTGTCTTAAATAAAAGTGTAGAATTGTGAGTTGTTAACAAAAATATCTTAATTTTTAACCTTATCTACAGTGTCTCATACCTTTAATATTAATATCTCTTTTTCTTTTCTTCTGTCTGAGAATATAAGCAATCTCAGAGTTCTAATCTAATAATGCCTAAATTTCCTCCAGTGGGTCTCAACTCAAGTATCCAACTTTGGGTATGGTGGCAAGCCATATGGTGTGAGAAAGATGTAAATTGCCACCTTGTGGTATTTTTGATAGATTCCTTATCACCACAGAAAATAATTTTATTTATTCACCACTTCTAGATCAAAATTATAAAATTTTGTTTAAAGTAGATGAGAATCATTTGCAAATGAAATAATCTAGTGGATGTTCCAGCTATTTTTATAGAAGGTATGTTACTAAAAACTATCTGCTTCTTTTTTCCACTGTGCCTGCTTTCTGTCACACAGGGCACTGATTTACCCTCTAGCTCACCTATCACATTCCCATTCAGAAGGCAAACTGCACCAGTGACTTCCCTTGGAAGTAGCACCAGATGTTTCAGTTGCTCCTGGGAAAGAACAAATTAACATTTTAAGTACTAGGTAGTGGAATTGTTCAAATATCATCTGCAGTGTCTGATTTGTAGCAAGACTGTTTAATGGATACCCTATATTTATGACGACCTGCAAAACTATAAAGCATAAGAGGGAAACACACTGACAACGTTCAGTAAGCTGAGAAGAATTTTGTCAGCCTGAGGACACCATTGAAGTGAACAGTTTGATGTTGTTTTTCCAAACCATGCATATCATATTGGTTGCAACTCCCTGAAAACAGCATTTGATGATTCTCTCTGAGTTTGCCTCTCTGAATGTGAATATCCAAGAATGGTGAACCCCTCATCTAGCTAAGTGTCTTGACTTTTTAGTGATTTGAGTGTTCAACTCTTTTTAGTGAAATTATGTAGAGTTCCAGTTGATATCACATTTTGTGAACTGCCTATTAAGCATAGTAGCTGAGAATCCAAAGTCCATTACAATAGTATCTTACGAAAATGTACAGAAATTTAAAGCAGTTTTAATTAATTTCATGTTGCTTATACACAGTATCGGCACCTTTCAAATTGTGGATAACAAACCAGTTTCTTTTTCTTCTAGACATTTTAGTACCACTTGTATATGATCATTATGTCCATTTTGTTAAAATTCTAATTCATTGTACATTTTCTTATCGAGCCACCAAACCAAGGATGTAAAACCAGTATCTTACATTATCATAATTTCCTTCCTAAGAGTAAAACAATTCCAGGATGGAGGTAAAGGGAATCATGGGGAAATGCCGTAGTGGCTCCTGCTCTGTGGTGACATTATAAGAACAGAAAGTTTGCCTATGTGAAATGCATTGTATGTCTTATGGAAATCACCATATCAGTGGATGTATATGTGTGTGTCTTGACAGTATAGGAGGTGATATCAAAGGCTCCCTGACCCATCTCCATCCTGTACCTACAGCCAAAGTCCTACCTTCATGTCCTACCTTGTAGTCCAAGTTGAGTAAATAGATCCTTTCCTTGTTCTGAGTATACTGCTTTCAGTAACTAGATCTCTGCTGTAAGAACCTGTGGGGAACTTTATTCCTTCCATGGCATTCCACAGCTAGTAAGTACTCAAGCTAGAATATAGTCTTCTAGCTCCAAGTCTAGTAGCTTCCTATTTGATCATATCACTTTTGGATTTAGAGAAACAGAATTTTATTACCTGTTTACAAATACTGAAGAGTGTAAGGTATATCTATACCATTTACATGTGTGTAAAATTGAAGAGAAAAAAACAATACTATCGAGACAATTTCTGAATTGCTAACTGAAAAAGAAAATCCCTCATTTGTACAAGTTGTTATATTAAGACTAAAGGAGGAGAGGAGTCTTTGAAGGACAATACTAGAATTTGCAAGCTGTTGATTTATGTTTCTCTTTCTCTTGTGACCTTTTGATCTATGATTTTATTGGCTGCCCTGCTTTAAATTAAACTGGAGGTACAGCAAGCAAAGTGAGTGATTGAAACTGATAAGCATTTGCCCTCATAAATTTGAAATGAAGACTAGAGGCCACTTGCTATCCTGAGCCAACTGTAGGAATGCTAGTTCTGGTAATGCTTTCAAATTGACAGTTCTTACTGGTATCATATTGAGATAAACTTTTATTTTTAAAAAATTAAGTACTAAATAAAAATATATGTAGTCAGCCTAAAATAACTTCATTATTAGGTCAAATGTAATTACATATTTGTTTGGATAAGTGTCAGAATCTGAATAATTGAAGAGTACTGACAATACATAAAATTCCTTTCAATCAAAAGTCTTAATATTCCCTTCCACGTGATATTTGATCAGAATTACACAGGGCTGCAAAAAAAATCTTTTTTTTTAAAAAGTTAGTTTAGGGTTCATCTCTTCTCAGTGTTTTCCTGCCTCCATTTATGTTCAGTACATATGTTAGGTACTTATAAAGGCAGATATGAACAAAATTGATACTTAGAAATACTAGCACAGTTGCTTCCTTTTAAGAGTTTAAGGGAGTCGTACATAACTAGCTATAGCACAAGGCAATATGTGGATATTTATGAGAAAATACATCTAGAACACTATAGAAATGCATGGAATATATAATTCTTACTAAATGAAAACATGAGGTATTTTATAGAGGAGTTGATATTAGGCAGAGGAATATGTATTTTAAATGTGGAAACAGAGAAACAAGCCATAATCAAACAGGTACCAAAAAAAAAATTAAAAACCATTTTGAGGAAGTGGAGTGTAGCAACTGGGGCAAGACTCAAAGAGAGTTTGGGATAAGGTTGCAGATGAAAGTTATGGGCAAATCATGGGAGGTTTTGAATACCAAGCAGATTGGGCCAAATTGTATTGGAAATAAAATAGACACAGATGGGTTTCAAAAAAGGAATGACATGATTTACCTGTGCTCTTGGGAAAATCATCCTGGGTTGAATCACTTAAAGGGGCTTGAGGGAGGAAACTGTTAGGAAACCAGTACTCCTACCCAAGTGCCAGGGAATGAAAGCCCACATCAATGCAATGGCAATGGAAAGAGATAACTTCAAAAGACATTGTAGGCATGTAATTGACAGGATATTGAAACTGATGCTCTGTCCTGTGAGAAAAAGAAATTGAAGATGGCTCTTAGATTTTGAACTTGTACGGAAGGATAATAGTACAGTTACCAGGAAAATAGCTAAATAATAATTTTCCATAGATGGGTCAACTGCAACAATAAGGTAGTGGCTTTCTGAACCATTCTGATGAAGATAGTATGGTCAAACCTAAACTCTTTGGAAAGAGTACCACAGTGGATTTGTTTTATCTGCCATGTGTAGAGGATGAGAAAATATTTGCATAGATGTCAGATATTTTCCATACTTCTTGTCTTGTATAAGAAAAAGGAAGGAAGGAAGGAAGGGAAAGAAAAGAAAGAAAGAAAAAAAGAAAGGAAGAAAAGAAAGAAAAAGAGAAAGAAAAAGAAAAAGAAAGAAAAGAAAAAAGAAAGGAAGGAAGGCAGGAAAAGAGAAAGGAAAGAAAGAAAGAAAAAGAGGGAGGGGAGAAGGGAAGGGTGGGGAAGGGTGGAAGGAAGGGAAGTTCACTAGTTTATTTGATTTATTTTTAGATGTTTGAATATTTTAAATATTATTGCCAAGAGATACTTTTTTCTGGTTAAATTGTTATATCAGAATAGAGTATAGGAACAGAGATACTAAAATCATACAGACTCACTTAAACACAAAAAGTTTGATAATTATGGTGGAGCGGACAGTGGAAGGATCATTCATTTACAAAACAATATATGTTTTTGAGTAAAACAAGGCTACACTTGTGAATCTAGAGTTTCCCATATTGACTTTGCTTTATGAATCACATTTTCATTTTGGGACAATAGGCAGATCTAAGCAGACAATGTAATAATAGCTAATACTTAGATGTAAAAGAATATGGGACATCTTCTGGCAAATGTATTCTTTATTAACTCACTGAACACCCACAATAACTCAATGAGCTTGGTAGTATTACCAGCCCCTTTCTGCAGATGACAAAACTGAGGCAGAATGTTGTTAAATAGTTTGCCCAACTCACAACTATCGAGTGAGAAAGCTAGAATTTGAATCAAAGTAGGCTGATTCCAAAGTCCACATTCTTAGCCACAAAAATATAATGTGGTGCACTATCCATGGAAGCATCTTGTATAGCAGGGCAAAGTGGATCTTTCCAAAGAAACACCAACAGGACATGATGTTGTTACTATGAAACATAAAGAAATTTCAAATGTTAGTGCTAAGCAAGTAAGCACAATGAATGAAGCAGGCTGGGAGCACAGAGGACTTAGATCATGCATTTCCTGTCTAACCTGACTGGCTATACCTCAAAGCCAGCTTTGCTGGCCCAGTGTTGAAGTAACTGATTCCTCTTAGTGAGACACCAGAAATCCAGACTTTTATGGGCACTCCCTCTGTTTTTCAATATTGGGACCAATTAATATAGTGTAAGGACAGAATGGGGAAAAATAAAACAAAAGAAAAGAAAACAAAAGCAAAAGCGAAACACATAGTTGGATGAATTTTAGCTGCACACTTCTCATCGAGCAGCTTTTGCTTTAGGCATAGGGCTGCTGACTGATTTTTCTGAACACTTGAGTCAAATGGCACCTGGGCTACCTATCCAGGCTTGGCCTGAGTGTATATCCTTATTAATCATGCCATAAAACCAGATTGACTTGAGATCTAGTCAGTCATTAGAATAAATTGTGTGACCCTGGGGACAAATGCTTTTCATTCTCTGAGCCTTTGATCATTAGTAAAACTTTTGAGGGGAGTGGAAGATGTTTGAAAGTATTGTAAGAGTCCTTAGAGTCATTCCAAGTCTAGCATCCCACTCCCTTTTTGCTTTCATTTATTTTAATTTCTCTATTTTTCTATCTTTTATTTAAAATGAGGTTGTAAGCATGTTTCAGCCTTCTCCAAACTACCATATAAGCTATGGGTATAGACCCAGGAGAAGAGTAACAGGCCTAGAATTTAGAGCCTTTACTTTCCAGCTGATGGATGGTTGAGATTTTCTAGACTTTAATTTAGACCCTGACTACATCGAATAGTGGCTGAATTCAAAAAGAGGTTGCACTTAAATGATTTTAGAGCTCCTGGCAACTTAGTTCTCTAATCTTGCTTTTGAGCATTCATCAAAGCCTTTGAACATGTAAGATGATCACAAGATGTTAGAGGACATGAAGGCCTTTTGGATCTATAATTCTACTCCTACAAAGGGTCTGTCTTCAGAATTTTTTTTTTAGGACATGATAATGTGACAGTGGGAAAGACAATAAAACAATAAAAAAAATAAACACATGAGTTCATTGGATTTTAGAGAATGCTTGCAGTAGATAGAACAAAATCCATAGAAAAGAATCTCTGGATCCAATATTCCCTTAATGGAAGTAACTTCTGCTTCGTGGGAATGTGTCTACAATACATGGATTTTTCTCAGGTTTCCATCAACATGCTGTAAATCTCTTAAAAAATTAGGCATTCTTAAGGGGGAGTATTAAGTTTGGTGTAACCAAAATTTAGAATACAAGGGAAAATGTCAGATGGGAACACAGAACTTCTGTATCAGTCAAATCTATTTTAATATCAAAACTAGAAACTCACTGAAGCTTGCTCAATTATATATGTGAGAACATGGTTTCAATAATATTTTATAGCTTTGGGAATAGAAGTACAACCAGACTTTACAGGGACCAGAACACAGAAAGCTGATAAGCACTCTTTGTCTCAGAGCACATTTTTCTTTGCTCTCTTGCAGTCTCTTTTCTCACTGCTGAGCTGGTGTCCCTGTGTTCACATTCTCCACCACCAAATGACCCAGTGTAGCATACATGCTTTAGACTATTTCACACCTACCCCCCCACACACCTTTTTTTTTTTTTTTCCCAGATCCTTATCTTTGGTACAATCTCTTTTGAGATCAATTTGGCAATATCTATCCAAAATAAAAATGCACATGTGTTTTTTATGAGCAAAAACACTTTAGAATTTTCCTACAGATGTATCTACATGAGTTATATACATTTACACATATTTGTAAATAAAGGAAGGTTTTCCCCACATTGTTGGTAAGAGCATTGGACTAAAAATAGATATACATCACTAGGAGCATACTTAAATAAATTAGGAAATGGTAATACCATAGAATGCCTTCCATTTATTAAAAACAAACAAACAAACAAACAAACAAAGTGTACCCACCTTGTGTAAAGGAGGACAAATAAATCAATTTTTCTATGCGTGGAATAGGAATATAAAATATAGTGGTTAAATCTAGAAAGAAATACTGGGGTTCTGTTTCAGAAAGTAGACTTTTTTGTGACACCTGGGTGGCTCAGTTGGTTAAGCAGCTGCCTCCGGCTCAGGTCATGATCCCAGGGTCCTGGGATTGAGCCCTGCGTAGGGCTCCCTGCTCAGCGGGGAGTCTGCTTCTCCTTCTGGCTGCTGCTTCCCTTGCTCTCTCTCTCTCTTTTTCTGACAAATGAATAAATAAATAAAATCACTTTTTAAAAAAAAAAGAAAATAGACTTTTCCCATTGAACACACTTTTGCACGTCTTTTAATGTTTATCTGGTACAGAGTTTACTTTTGCTGTTTTATAAAGCTTAACATCCACTGAAATGACCTAGAAGACAATTTATAAGCAGAAGGTATAATAGGAAACATAAAGAAACTCGGGCACCTGGGTGGCTCATTAGGTTAAGTGTCCAGCCCTTGGTTTTACTTAGATCATGATCTCATGGGTCCTCAGATGGAGCCCTGCATCAGGAGCTGTGCTCAGCGGGGAGTCTGCTTGAAGATTCTCTCCCTCTGCCCCTCCCCACCTCCTCTCAAATAAATAAATCAATCTTTAAAAAAAAAAAAAAACATAAATAAAACTAGTTTGTTCTGAAGACGTTGGGTGTTTAGCTGCGCACCATGATTAGCTCAGTGATTTCTACTCAGCAACCACAAAGCAATTTGTAGGTGTACGGAAGCATCCATCTGACTCAAACTGACTTCATACATGTTTCAAGTTACTTGAAGAAGTAGGAATGGTGATTGTTAAATGGGTGAATGTTAAAAGTTTACTGTGCTTTTATGTGAGTGAACACTCACTGAGGCGCTCTGGGTATACACAATGGACACTTATTTCCGAAATCAAGAATTTGGAAATGTTTATGACTCAAACTTAGGTACCAGGTAAAATAATCTTCTCCCTTTAGTCAGCAATGGACATTAATTATGGTACTGACCACTAAATCTGTGTTGTATGTTCAACGATTGCTTTTAGAATTTTCACAGTAGTTATGAATGTTCATATTCATTTTGTTCCCAATTCATTCATTACCTAGTTCTATGGAACCATTAACATGTGTTACTTCAATTCTCCCAAAACCTTTGAGCACTTACATTTGTGAACTGATGTGCTAGAACCTGTGAGAATATAAAGGCAAATAAGATACATTCCACTGTCATGAAATTTATGTCTAAGATGAAAGGATGTGAGAGATCATAAAATCAAATTGTCAAATGCTACAGAGAGAATCTATGGACTAGTTATTGCATTACTCTTTTAGTACCTGGCTTTGAGTTGTTTATTAAATAAAAATATACCTCAACTGAAATCTTCTATAGCTTTCCAGTGAAATTTTTGTTTTATAACAGATTTAGATATACCTTTATGTTGGTAATAGAGAGTACCATATACCTCATACCCTTTATACTATTATTAACATTTAACATTATTATGATACATTTGTCATGATTAACTAACCGATATTGATTTATCAGGATCAACTGAAATCCATAATTTATTCAGATTTCCATAGTTTTTACCTCATGTTCTTTTTTGATTCCTGGATCCTAACCAAAGTACTACATTATATTTAGTTTTCAGTTCTCCTTAGGTTCCTCTAGGCTATGATAGTTTCCGAGGGCTTTTTTTTTTTTTTTTTTTTTTAAGATTTTATTTATTTACTTGTCAGAGAGAGAGCACAAGCAGGGGGAGTGGCAGGCAGAGGGAGAAGCAGGTTCCCCACTGAGCAAGGAGCCCGATGCATGACTCGATCCCAGGACCCTGGGATCATGACCTGAGCCGAAGGCAGCCGCTTAACCGACTGAACCACCCAGGCATCCCTCCAAGGCCTTTTTTAAAATTTTTGATAACCTTGAAATTTTTGAGGAGAACTGATCAGGTTTCTGTATAATGTCCTTCAGCTGGGATTTTTCTGTTATTTTGTTATTATTAGACTGGTGTTTGGATTTTTGGAAGGAAGATTATAGTGGGAAAGTGTCATTCTCATTATATCATATCAAGTGCACATACTATTTACATGACTTATCACTGTTGGTGTTAGCATTGATCCAATTGGCTGATGTAGTACTTCTTAGGTTTATCCAATGTGAAGTTACCATTTTTCTTCCATTTCCATTTTGTCCTTTTTTTAAGATTTTGTTTATTTATTTGAAAGAGAGAGAACAAGCGACCACAAGCAGGCAGAGGGACAGAAGAAAAGGGAGAGACAGACTCCTTACTGATCAAGGAGCCGCACATGGGGCTCGATCCCAGGACCCTGGGATCATGACCTGAGCCGAAGGCAGACACTTAACTAACTGAGCCACCCAGGCACCCCTCCATTCTGTACTTTTGGAAGGAAGGCAATACACATAGTAGGAATTATGCTCCACTTCCTTGAAGGTGAAATACCACCATACCTTACTTAGGATACTTCTACATGGGAGACTTTTCTCTTTTCTCCCAATTTTTTAGAAATTCTATCATTTATTTATAACAATATGGACTCCTGGATACTTATTTCCTACATTGAGTTATAATCTAATATGGTTTTATTTATTATGTTGTTCAAATTATTCTAGCTTTGCCATTGGGAGCTCTTTTAGTTGGCTTTTGTATCCCTTTGCCAAACTTCCATCATAGTGCATGTATGTTTTGAACACTTCCTTCCTTCCTGGAATTATAAGATGCTCCAGGTTTATCTTGTATATTTCCCATCATAGTCTTAGAATCAGCCATTTCTCCAAGGACGTCTGGTTTCTCTTTTTTGGAAAGTGGTGTTAGAAACAAAGTTCTAGACACTAGCTAGCTCATTGTTACCGGAATATTTTTGCTTGTAGGATCTGGCAGCTGACAGAGCAAGGGAATATGTGTATATATGCTAACCCACATATATAAACATATCATTAGATATCTCTCTATCTATATTAAACTAAATACGAGTGTAGGCTGATGTTTCCAACTCTAAACCATTATTACATAGATCATTGTTGCTTGTCGCCCTTGCTTATTTGTAACCTCTCACTCCAACAGTTGGAACCTGGATCCCATCAGCCACCATCTATTTACTTAATTGTCCAATTCCAGTATACACATATTATGGTTTTTAGAAATGTTAACACACACCACTGTGGGGAAGGGGGACTTTGTATAGTTCTGTTTGCCTGTACTCTTATGGGCTCCACTTACTTCCAAAGTTACCTAGGCCAACCTCCTTTTCCTCCATCAATGAGGTTGTTCATACATTTATACTACCATTTGATTCCTTGGTTACATTCTACATTCCATTCTGAGATCCCTCAACCTCCTAAATAATTTTTTGTTTTAATTTGCATACATTAGGATTCACTCTTTTGCTATAAATTTCACTGGATTTTACAAATATAGTGCCATGTATCACCAATACAGCATCATATAGAATGGTTTTGACACCCTAAAAAAATCCCCTGTTTCACCTATTTAACGTCTCCCTTCTGGTCCCTGGCAACCACTGATCAGTTTACCATCACTATAGAGTTCTTTTTTCAGAATATCGTATAAATGGAATCAGAGTACATAGCCTTTTTAGATGTTTCTTTTTTCCCTTAGTAGTATGCATTTACAATTCAACCATGCCTTTGTATGGCATGAAAGCTCATTCCTCTTTATCACTGACTAGTATTCTCTTGTATAGTTGTACCACAGTTTGTTTGATCCATTTACTTATGGAAGACGTCTTTGTTGCTTCCATTTGTTGGTGATTCTGGATAAAGCTGCTGTAACTATTTTCACAGAGTTTTTTGTGTGAACATTGTTTTACTACTTTTTGTTCTTTTTATTCTAAAGAAAAACCTCGAACCTGAAAAAAATTTTCTTGGTACTTCATTGTATTTCACTTCCTAATACAAGTGAAGTACATAAAACTGTTTTTTAAATGGTTATTTGTCTGGCTACAGATGCATTTTAAATTCCAAATTCTACCTTTGCAGGTGGCTGTTCTAATCTAATCTTCTCATCTTATCTTACATTTGATGTTGTACTGATGGTAATTTCTGTCAGTAATTCTGTCAGTCAGTTTTATGTAGATGGACGCTGGTAGTTTCAATCAGACAGAATGCTTCTAATTTCTGTATTAGATTTCCCAGCAGAACTTTTTTGAATGGTTTACTGAACTCTAAATAAATTACACCTTCTGAATTGGTTTCCGACTATAACAAGAGTCAAGAAAGGGTATCAGTTATGCCTGACATGCTCAAGTTTTATTATCAAATGTTCTACGTCAGCCGACAGACACAATGTCTCCAAAAAGAGGCCTTTGATACATTCATTAAAACAGCTATGAATGTTGATGCATTCTAAGTAAAAGGATAATTTTTTTAAATGTGTCTGGGCAAACATTATCTGGGTATGAGTAATCCTTTCCTTTATCTTCTCCCTTCTGTAAAGAAGATTCTGGCTTTATCTACCTACTCTGTTTATTTCCATCTCCACTCTCTGTGAAGTATTTTGCCAGTGTTTCTTGTTGGCATTTTGATACAGAATCTGGAGGCAGAGAAGAAGCAGGAGGAGAAGAAATGTGATAGCTAGAGAAGGGACATAGACACATAAACTGCCGTGGAAAGTGATGAGGGGAAAATGATATTGAAAAAGATCCCCTACATCATGTTCAAGACGTGGAAAGAAAATCCTTGGACTAACTTGGAATTATTTCTGCCTTCCTGATTGTGTTTTCTAGAATGCAAGTCTGCCCTGAGTTTGGATCAAGTGGTCTACAGCTTCAAGGAGGTTGCAGAAGTGTCTGTCTCACTCAGTCAGAGCATACACAAACACATGCACAAACACAACGGGAGCTGCAGCAAATAAAACCACAACAAGAAAAAAAAAAAAAAACTAGGTTGGTGTAAAATGCAGCTGTTAAATGAAATAGATATCTGAGATGATTTTCTGAGTGATTTAGTTTAAAAAAATGTTTTTTTAAGTACCGGCAGAATTAGGAATTTCAGAGCTAGAATTAACCACTTTGGGAATCTAGAGGATACAAAAAAAGTCCTTCCCAATTTTGTCCAATCTGTTGCTATTTTGCTATTATGTTCTTTAGCTTCTGGCCCACCCTCCTCTAAGGAGACATCATAAAAAGAGAACAGAACAGGAAGTCCAGGGTTGGCTCAGGTCCAGTTCATGGGGTTGCTGATTTTGCAGTGGGTTGGCAGAGCACAAGACGGGATTAAAGGGCTCTAAATGCTAGTCATGGGAGTGCCTGGGTGGCTCAGTTCGTTAAGGATCTGCTTTCCACTAGGGTCGTAACCCCAGGGTGCTGGGATCAAGCCCGGCGTTGGGCTCCCTGCTCAGCAGGGATTCTGCTTCTCCCTCTCCCTCTGCTGCTCCCCCTGCTTGTACTCTCTTGCTCTCTCTGACAAATAAATAAATAAAATAAAATAATAAAATAAATATATAAATAAACAAATGAATGAATGCTAGTCATGGTTCTGGCTCAAAAGAATTCAGGGACCAACTCACTTGACCACTTGATCACTCCGATCTTCAGTTTTCTCATCTGTAAAATAAGTTCAGACAAGGTGATTTATATGTCCCTTGGACATATCATTCTGTCTCTCTATCATTTAAGCACTTTGAAGTAGCCAGAACAGAACCAGAAACCAAAGGATCTGACTTCTAGTCCCACATATGTTGTTTATTTGCAGTGAACTAGTAACCACCTTCATCGGGAGTCTGCAAACCCATGAGCCAGATCTGGCCAGCTGCCTCTTTAAAAATAATATTTTATTGGAACATAGATACACCCATTTGTTTACATATTGTGTATGGCTACTTTTGAACTACAGTATCAGAAATGAGTAGCTACAATGGCAGAGATGACAGAGAACATATAGCTTGCAAACCCAAACATATTTACTATCTTGCCCTTTACAGAAAAAAAAGTATCTTGCCAATCCCTAATCTAGAAAAGTGTCTATTTCTTCATTTGCAAATGGAGGAAATCATACCTCTTTTGACTAACTCATTGAACTGTTGTGAAAATAACTGGGGAAAATATGAGTAAGGAAATAGCTTGGACTATTGTAAATGCTGAGATTTTTTTTTTCTTTTAAATATGATTATTTTAGAGGATGAAGCTGACTGTGTATTGTGGCCTTTCCATGCATCATGTACTTGTCTATTATTTCCCTCTCTCCTCACTGCCAGATCTGCCCCTACTATATGTGCAGGGACACTGACAAAATTGTACATGGAACATACTGGCCACAAGTCTGACCCTTACCCAAAAGCCTAATCTACTTTTGTTGTACTCCAGCTTCTAACCCACATCTTAAGGAGCTAATGCACATCTATGTGATCACCCCAACTTACATTATATTATCCATCCATCTACAACTAACAGCAGCCCCTTGGCACAGCTTTGAACCAGTGATGTGGACCTCCCTTGGGAGATCATAGGGAGAAGGAGGTAGGCACAGGTCCTTGAAGAAGGCTGAAGTCTATGGGAAAAAGTAAAGTTGGTGGGGGACAGAGCACCTAGAACCTAGAACACCAGTTACCTGAGACTCATACCAGGCAGCACTGCTCACTTGTACCTTCTGTCTAGTCCAAGCTACTATTAGCTCTTGTAAAAAACAATTGCAATGGTCTCCTAATTGTCCTTTCCATAAACATTTACCCCTCCTATTCTGTTTTCAAACCTGCTGGCAAAGTGAAGACTCAGAAAGTCAAAATCCCTCTCATCAACCTCCTACCTCCATTATCCTAATAACAAGAAAACACTAAATGTTTTAAAGACATAGACAAAAATATGTGTTCTGGCACCTGTCTACCTTATCCCCAACTTCATCCCATGCCTCTTCCCTCTGTGTCCGAGCCATGCTGCCCTTAATATCTGCTCATACTGCCAAGTTTTCTGCTCATACTGCCAGGTTTCTCCTAGCCATGGGGTTTTGTACGTGCTTGTCACTATGCTTGGGATTCTACACCCTACATATGCCACATTTGCCTTGGTTAACCCTTCCTCTTCTCTCAGAACTTCTTGACTAGGTCAGTTCATCTTACATAGATGCGTATTTCTCAACCCTAGCTGCACATTAGCGTTCTTAAATACCAATGCCCAGGCCCCATGCAGCCAAATTAAATCACACTCATGAGGGTAGAGGAGCAGGCTTTAGTATTGTTTCCAAAGTTCTCCAGGTGATTCTGATGTGTACGTAGGTATGAGGTACACATGCATGTGTACCTCCTTTACAATTACATATATCACAAGAAAAATCTAGAAATACAGCAACCATCTGTCTTATTCCTTTGTAAATGCCATGAGGGCAGTGCCACTCCCTTATTCATTCTTTGATTAGATGTTTTTTAAGCATCTTCTATGTAATAGACTCTTTTCTACTTGACGGAGATGGACCAGTAAAGTTTCTTCATGTTTCTTCTCTTGAAAAATTTACATTTGAAGGCTTTGTAGGGTTTCAATATATATTTGATGGGTGACTGAATAAATATTCTTATGCAATCATGTTTATTTTTCTAGGGATTTAATATTTCCTCCTTCCTGAGATAACTCCTCATTTTCCCCAAAATACTTAGAGCAGTGAAGTTCTGAGCTGAGCTTTTTGAGCACTTTAAGTAATTGTTCAACTTCCTGCTTTATATTGTCTTTTATGACAGTCTTTGGATTTCTTAATTATTGCATTTTGTCTTTCTCTGTAGCTCAGATAATAAAACTATAGTCTGGCTCACTGTTCTTCAGACAGAAGGAAAAATTTAAAAAAAAGCTTTCTGTATTATTTTGTGACATTGTTACGTCACCATTTCTCTCTGTCTTTGGAAATAAATTGTTGGCAGATCTGCAATTTCTTCTGTCCGCTCCTCAGAACCCTTGGCGACATGTCACCTGTTCCAGCAGATTTTTATATTCAAGGCACAATGCAGACCTCAGGAAGAATTCTTTACTGATTTCTTCCAGTCATTAATCATTGCCTACTACCTCACTATTAGGGAAACATCTCAGTTTACCCATGTGCATTCAATTAAGGGTTGATTGTTTCAGTTTATGGATTAGCTAGCTACTCTGTTGTTTTTTTCTCTCTGCATTCCCCTCCAATCCTTATTTCCCTACTCAATTCTTCATGGGCTTTTGTCACAGACAGCAACATGAGGAGTGGAAAAAAGAAAAAAAGAAAGAAGGAAAAAAACAATAATAATAAAGTTAAGCCTTTACGTGCTGCTGGTAAATCTCAAAAATTTAGGGATATTCAAGCAATCTGTTATGGGATAAATAGATTATATGATCATTACATTTTCTTTTGTTATTCCTCCTGTCCCTTCATCTTAATTCCTGAAAAAGCAGCATAGTGGAATGGGAAATTGCAATAATCTGGGAGTCAGACATCGTGGCTTTAACTCCTGGCTCTGTCACGTAATAGTGGTCTTAGCCAAATATCTGAGACTCTGTTTCTTTATCTAGGAGATCAGTTAATGTCATGTATCAAAGAGAAATTGGTACATCATAATGAGATCACTGATTTGGGAGCCCTAAGATAGACATACATATTATTTTGTAGATTCACAAAACTTATACCAAATCAATTTGTTTGTTGGTCAGCTAATGTCATAATATTGCTGCCTAAAAACCCACCCCGAAGCTCAGTTACTTAAAATCACCATCAGGCACCATGATGGGATCTCTGGCCGTGGTTAAGGAAGGCTAATTCTGCTTTCTAGTGGAGTGGGTATTGGGGTCCAGCCTCAAGGTGGAAGTCATTTAAAGTTCTGGGCATCAGAGTAGTGGTGTATTTAAACAACAACAAAGGCCTCTATTAAGATGGTAAACTTTAGAATGATAAAAGGGACTTAAATTTCATGTCAGCCTCTCTGGACCTATATACCTTGCCAGAGGGTGCATGACCAGGATGTTAGAGTGGAGTTCACGTTATGTGGAAGAGGTTGTCAAGAAAAGTTTCCTGGTACAAAATTCTTTCCTAGATAAAAAGCTATAATAGGATCTCTATGCCTCAGAGAGATAGCCACTTGAGAGACAGGTTATTGAGATTTCTGGTAGTCTCTGTATTTATTTATTTATCCTTTTAGTTTTTTTTTTAATATATAAATTTAGCAAATATTTATGCAGTGCATACTGTAATTAATTAATGGAATAGAATGGACAGAAATAAGTAAACCAGAATACCTGGGAACTTTTTCATGACAAAGATTACTTTGCAAAACAGTGGGAAAAGGATATTTTTCATTATTGTTGTTGGATTAAATCATTCTTTAAAATGGAAAAAAAAAAATCTGATTACTACTTACCTTGTACTATGCAAACACACATATACTCCCTCCCATACAAGTTTACGATGAATTGTAGGTAGTTTCTAGACCTAAAATAATAAAGCTCTGTAATGAAGAGCGATTCAAATCTCTATCCTGATGTTTAACTTGGGCTGTTTTTATATTACTTTGTACAAGTTCTTTATATATAATGAAATAGAGCTCCTTTTGATTATATTTGTTACAAACTTTTTTCCCACTCTGTGGTTTATCTTTTCACTTCCTTAATGTACTTTGAATGAATAGACATTGTAATTTTAATGTAGTCCAATTTATACATATTTTACCTTATGATTGATTCTTTTCATAGGTTCTTTTAAGAAGAAAACTTTACTTATCTTAAGGTCCTAGACCTTGTTTAACCATTTATCTAGTAGAAGCTTATTACTTTAGATCTTCCTTAAGAACATCTTTCCTTAAGATGTTCTTACAACACCTTAAGAACATTTGCCTTTTTTGTAAGTAAAATGTCTTATCTATACAAAACATACTTACAGAACAGTGCACAAATCATGAGCGTAAGCTCAGTGCTGTTTTACAAATTGATAATACTCCCCTAATGAGCACCCAGTAATCCCAGTTGTGCCTCTCCAAATCACTCCTCCAACTCTTCCCAAAACTAACCACTCTTTTATTATCTAAAATATAGATTAGTTTCTCTTGACTTTGAAGTTATGTAAGTAGAATCACATAGTAGGATATCTTTTGTCTCTGGCTAATTTGTTCATAAATATGTTTGTGACATTTATCCAAATTGGTATGTCTATCCATTGTTTGTTTATTTTTATTTCATATACTCTTCCATTGTGTAAATAGACCACATTTTACTTGTCCAGACTACTGTTCATACCAACTTGTGTCTAGATTTTTGGCTGTTACCAATACTACTAATATAATCATATGTATAATTCTTGTACATAACTTAATGTATATGTATATACATACCTTTGTGATGTACATAAGAAGTGTAGAATCCCTGGTTTATAGGGTGTGCATATATTTAGCTTTAATTGTTAACCAAACTCTATGTTTTCTTTTTTTTTTTTTTTTTAAGATTTTAAGATTTATCCATTTGAGAGAGAGAGCCCATGAGCCAGAGGGGCAGAGGGAGAGGAAGAGAGAATCTCAAGCAGACTCTGCCCTGAGCACGGAGCTTGATGTAGGGCTCGATTTCACAACCCTGAGATCACAACCTGAGCTGAAACCAAGAATTGGGCACTTAACTGACTGCGCCACCAGGTTCCTCAAAAACTATATGTTACATCTCTCATTCTGCAAAGTTTTGTCAACTTTCCTCTAAACTCACTCATTTTCTCTTTAGCTGAGTCTTATCTGCTGTTGCATCTCTCCTTATCCCCTAAATTTCTATTAAGTTTTAGTTGTTTGTTTTTTAGTGGTTCTTGTGTTCTATCACATTATTTGGTTTTCTTATATATGTTTGCCTAATTTAAATTTGAACTGTGTATATGCCAATATTGTAGAAGTAGCTTGACAACCGTGGATGAAACCATGTTTTCCTAGAGGGAATTGACATTTGTTTCTGGCTAGAAACAGGACTATGGGCTCTAGTAATTCCATGATATTTTCATCCAATTAATATTTTAGGTGATTCAAAACTGGTTTTCACATGTTTCCAAAACCACTTTATTCCTTATTGTCCTAGCACTGATAGGGTTTCCCTTTGGGCTTCTATCTGAAATCATGATGGGGCTGCCAGGTCCCCTCTTCTTCAAAGCCCAGAATTCTATTGCTCTCCAGCCACATGAAACCATCAGAAGCTCAGCTCAGCTCTGCCCTTCAGCTGATGTTTGGAATCATCAATGCCTCACTGAAAATGCCATACGATAGGTAGGACTTGCTCTCCCGGCTTTCTCTCCTACTTGAAGGCTGATCCCTTAACTCCTTACTTTTCTGACTGGTATTCTTCTACTGTCTTAAAACTTTTTAAAATTCAACTTTTCTAGTTGCCTGAGTGAAAGAGTCAGAATGACCTAGTACTCCACTGCCTTAAACAGGACCTTAATCTACAAAATGTTTACAAAAGAAAAATCCAAAATAATGCTTTCTAGCTCCCCTCATAAACTGTCCCCCATCCCCCTAAGGCTGTTAAGTAATAGAATCAGTTAGACTTAATAGGGAACTAATTAGGTGAACTATTTCTTGCCAACCCAGGAGATAATGCTCTATATTTTTCAAGGCTTGTTATCCTGTTTAAAGTTACAGGGTTTTAATTATTACTTCAATTTGGTCTTTCAAAAGAAACTATGCACTTAATCACATTATTTTTTGCCTTTAGACCTAGATGGACTTTACTGATCTAAAAATGGAGAGTGGGTCATATCATTCAGTCAACACAAAGTGAAGGACATTTATTACCACTCTGTAAAAAAAATTTGAACAAGTAAACAATTTGGCTTTTTTTTTGCATCTGATACACAGGTAGTAAAATTACACATCAGATATTATATTTCCTTTATGATAATCTATAGAAGATAACTATTATTTTGGTAAGGATTATTTTAACTTTAGGTTTTGAGAAATGTAAATATTGCCCTCCCCACTCAACTCCAGCAAAAAAAAAAAAAAAAAAAAAAAGTCTGGTTCATGCCTCATTCGGCACTGTTGGTATGTTTCCACTTTTTACCCTCCTCATCAAAGAATAGGAAACAGCATATACTTCATGCTCCATTAGTATAGAAATTGCTTCATTTCTCTTCATTTCTCTCTCTCTCTGTTTTCATACCTACCTTCCTCCAAAATCAGCTTATGTCGCTTAGGAAATATTTTTTGGATGACTGCACATTGAGATGGGTCATTTCTCACTCAAAAAGGGACATATTTACCAGAATTCTAGTTCCTTGATTTACAATAAAAACCCTTACTGCCCTATGGACCAGAAAACCTGCATATGGATTGCATATTCTCTCTTTTATATTTAGCTTTTTTTAATAGCTAAGCTATTACATAGAGTCTCTGTCCTCATGGAGCCCACCAACTTGTGAGTGCCATTCCTTCCTTGTTTATGTGCCAGCTACTGTGACCGGCATTTGGCAGTCATTGAATAAATATTCACTTAAAATGAGTGATTGAATGAAAGGAATGGAATGAACTGCTGATTGCTGGGTGACCATGGAATCTGAACCAAAAGAATTAAATGTTTCAAAGACTCATCAAGTTATACTAACTTGATGTGCCCATCTTCACGGTAAAAATGCCTTCTACATAAGCAAAAGGTCTGGTTTCCTGTTTTAACTTTATTACCATGGGTGAGGTAGGGCTAGACCAGACACACATTAAGAGAAAGAAACCAAAAAGAGTTTTGCAGTTCTGTTGTGCTTGCAATTTCTTGGAGAGAATATGGAGTGCCCTGCATTACCCCTCAAGGGAAGAACTGGGGTTGGTCAAGGGGTAGAAGGAGAGAGATGAACTGTGGATAAGCCTTTATTGTGGTTTCTTTGGGCAGGAAGGACAAGGCAGGACAAGCAGGTTTAAGATTGGCTGATTTGAATAATTGCAGCAGGCTCTGGGGCATAGATGCTGTCCCTGGTTATCTGATATCCAGAGCCCATGGGTATATAGGGACTGGGATGGGAGAGCCCAGTAAGGGAGCTGGTAGGAGGTGTCAACTTACTCTGCTGCTCAAGAAAGGGAACTGACTGGCCTCTAGCCAGAGTTTCAAACTTCAAGACAACACACACACACACACACACACTCACACTCACACACCTATATTACCTGTGAAAAGTTGTCATTGGCCTTGCCAGCATATGCTTCACCGATTAGAAATAAAATTTAAAAAATAATAATAAAATAAAGGAAAGAGACAGAGAAGAGATAAAGAACAGTAAGCTAATGACGTCTTCTCCTTCACTATCAATTCTTCCTTTAGAGAACATTCCAACACTTTTTAGTCTATAGTCAACTTATTCCTTTGTGCCTGTATACAGTTTCATATTTTTAATACGTCTTTGATTCTAAAAGCAATAAAAGGATGAGACAAGAGAAAGCAGACTTGAAGTCAGAGACCTCACATTGCTATCATTCTGTCCAGTATTTCTTTTTGTCTTCTGAAAAAAAGGGGGTGTGAAAGTGAAGCAAATGTCTCTGTTGCAGATTGCATATGCTCCCCTCTGTCAAGTTTATATGTTGAAATGTTAACCCCCAAGGTGATGTTATGAGGAGGTGAGGCCTTTGGGAAATGATTAGGTCATGAGGGTGCATCCTTAATGAATGAAGTTAGTGCCTTTATTAAAGAGGCCCAAGAAAGCCCCCTCGCCCCTTCTGCCATGTGAGGACACAGAAGGAAGGTGATCCTCAATGAGGAAGCCCTCACAGACACTGAATCTGCCATTGTCTTGATTGTGGACTTCCCAGCCTCCAAAACAGTGAGAATAAATTTATGTTGCAAGACACCCAGTCTATGATCATCTTCTTATAGTGGCCTGATGTGACTAAGACCACCTATTTCCAAATAACTTAGGTAAAGGGAATACAATATGGTTTAATGGACATATTACATACTGGATTTGAATTTCCATTTGCGATGACATTAGAAAACCAAGGAGAAACAATTAGCAAACTGTATGCAATATTTTAAGCATTCACTAAAGTGAAGCTTCTGAATTTTAATTACAAACTTTTTAAAATCTCTCTCGGGTTATATATTCTTATAAAGAAATTTGCTTTCAAATTTACCAGGATTTTTTCTTCTTTTTTTCTATAAAGGTTAGCCTGGCAAAAGAAGAAAGGGGTGGTGGGGGGGAAGCCATACAAACACATACACAAACCAACAGTGAGTATTATTTTTTTTTATATTTTCCAGTGCAAAACATTGACTTGTCACCTGAGGGGGAGTTTTATCAGATGGCAAAGACCTCTAGACAATTAAATTTGATGTTGAATCTAACAACTTGTAAGTACTTTTCCTATAAATACCATGCTATTATAAAAACTTGTTGCTAATGAGGTGATTGACTTAAATGTCAACTCAGTTTCTTCCTAATGTTTGCTTAAGCATAGTATTTTTTTAAGAAATATTTAATAAAAAAAAGTAGGATTCTACATGGTATGTTGGCATAAATAAGTAGGGACATAAACATGAATATGTGCCACCCAATTTTCCATGGAGTATTGGTTTTCATGGGAATATAATGCAAAAACTGACTGCCATGATGGCCTCCATGTTCAGTTACTATTTAGTAACCTACTGTAGTCAAAAGGGCAAAAGTTGTCAGGTGAATATGTAGCATTTTAGCATGCTTTTAAGGGGAATCATTCATCACTCTACTGATATCCTGATGATGCACTCTTCCATTTTTTTCTTCTTACAATATGGTCAGGAAGAGTTCACATATTGTACTATAATTATAAAATGTATCCTGGAGTTGAAGAAAAGAAAGTTATCAGATTTTGAAGAATGTGTTGTGTAGACTTTCAATTCATTCATTTTTGGCTTGATTAGTCATTCTTTCCCCATGTATGTATTGAGTTTCTAACACATGTCACATATACTATTAGGTGCTAGAGATACAGTGTTGAAACTGGCAGTTGCTGCCTATGAGGGCAGTTTCATTGTAGGACAAATTGATCATACAGTATGACAACCCACAAGATGGGTTTTTTTTACAAGTGCCCATGTGTCTTTACATGATGGCTGGGTTGACTTAATAGACTAAACATAGAGGATGAGTTATTGGAGACTTCAAGTTAAATAGTCTTTTGTCTTGAGACTCCTGTCCAGCTGAGGATGTAAACAGCATATGTTATGGTTGCAAAATGTTTCAAAAGCAAGTGTATGAGTAATTCTGGAGTATGATTTGCAGAATGGAAACAAGTGGGAGATAAGACCATGCAAAACACTTAATAGCTGTGTAAAGGGAAAGCCGTTGAAAGGATAATGTCAGAGTCAAATGGAATTGTTATACCAATGACTATGCATCCCTTCTATAGGATGGATTAGAGAGTGTGCCAGTGAATTATCAATATACTCTTCAATGTATTACCTGTCCTCTTATTCTGTTCTCTTTTCGGAGTAACTATTTTTTCCAGAATCCCCTTTTCTCTGGCTTTTAGTGTTCTTCATTCAATAAGACACCTTGGTAGAAGTTTAGAAGGGAGAGAAAAGTGATGTTATTTCTTACCTTTCCTTTGGTTTCCTATGTTGCCTCTGACAGGGGCTACATGGCTTGTCTGATCCACCAATTACCCCACCCTCCATGGTTGCCCTTCCCACTGAAAAACCCCTGCCATGGCTCTAGCTCCTTTAGGATGACTCTGCATTGTGGGCTCTGATATACCTACTTCCACTATTGAACACTCAGCTCTGAAGGTGGTAATGTCTTCCCTCTGTTGCTAATCTCTGGGATCCCTCACTATTCTCTGTTGGGCTTTCTAGTCTTTTCATTACTAATGTGAACAAATATATATCTGTCTATCTTCTAATAGATAATTGAATTATGTATGCATAACTGAAGGACCTAGAGTGGTTTCTGTCTTTGTGCCTGAAATCTTATTGACATTTCTTAAGTCAGAGTCCTATAAACAGTGGGATTGATAATACAATAGTCTCTCCTAGTTAGGTCCTCAATATCACAATTAATTATCCAGTGTATTTTGTAATATAGAGAAGTACAAGATTACTTAGGCTGTTAAAAATAGAATTAAAATTTTAGATTTTTTTACGGTAGTGAGGAAGATAGGGAAGATGGTTTAGGATTTGGGTGGATGAGATGAGCATTTAGTAAGGAAGTAGAATTTACAGATTAGGATTTGGTATAGTAGTAATGTCTTTGGTGAGGCTATCATGAAATGTGTTTTAAGTTACCTATTACAGAAAAGAAAAAAAATAGAAAAATATTGTAGAATAGTTACTATAGACAAATGGTATATGCCAGAGTACATCATTTTTTTTATCATTTCTTTGTATTTAAGTTTATATTTATTCCTTCTGCTAAAGGCCCTGTCTCCAAATACTGTCACACTGGGAATAAGGATTTAACTCTTGAATTTTGGGGAAACATAGTCTATAGGAGCATCCACAGATAAAATCTCCTCTTCCATACATTGAAAAAACCAGTACTATTATAGTGCAATCTCCAAAAGTAGGTACAATGTATCTAACTATCTAACATTTCTTCAGATTGTCGGGTTATTACATTGACTATGTCATCTTAGATTGGGCATCTAAAAAATTTTAGTCTGTAAGCAGACTGGTGAGACCTCAGTAGTCAATAGTTCTCCTTGTCCATGGTTTTTTGTTTTTGTTTTTGTTGTTTTTACCAAAAATGTAGTCTTTTGAAAGCTAAGACAACTATTTCATGGATCTGTATACTATTACTATGATTCTAATTCTCTGTGGTGATGAGAGGAATAAGTGCTTAGGTTTCCTCCGTGTTACATCACTCTGATCCTTCCTCTGTCAACACAGAGGTCTCAAACGTGACTCATCTGCCAAATTTCAACTCCAGTTTCCTTTCTAAGTGCCTACTAGTTTTACTGAGAAATAATATTTACCAACCTCATCATCATCCCATTACACACAAATACACACCTGCTGAATAGGAGGGCAAAGACCTCTCTTGACACATCTGTAGTCAAGGTCACTGAAGCCATGGTCCCTTGTTAATACTTAGAGGGGATAAGTATTAATTATAATAATTATAGAGTACAAAATGAATAGTGTTTTAATCTTATTTTAATAATGGTAGAATGAAGAGCTTTTCATTTATTCTAAATATGGCCCATCTATTTCCTTTTAGCAAGAAAGTAACAACAAAAATAAAGAGAAGCAGTATTTATTAAGTATACCAGATGCTGGGAAACATGTTAAATACAGTATCTCTAATTCCTCTTGTTTAATCCAAGGGACTGGTGCTCAAGACGTTGAGTCTGTTTCCTAGGATCAAAGCAAGATATGAATCCAGCTTTCCTACATTCCAAGTCTTATTCTTTCTTCTCTGAATTTATTTGGATTATCTTATTGGAAGGGTTCAAGCATATTTGTTAAAAGGTATAAATGAATTAGTGAATGAATTATGATATAGCCTGCACCTTAGCTCCTGAAACTCCATATAATTTACTTTCCAAAACTTTGGTCTCATCAAACTAGTTATATGATATAAATTTTCTTGATAACAGAGACTATGACTGACCTGTGACCTATATAAGAATATATATATAGCTTAATTGGGAATATAAGGAGAGAAAGAAAGACAATTCCTGAAAGAAATGGTATTATGGGCAGTTAGGTTGAAACCATAAACTCATTTCTTCATGCAGGAATAGGAGAGTAGGCTACTAGACCAATTAGGATGTCAAATTTGTCCAGATTGGCTTCCTGCAATGGGTTCTTACTACATACAGTTGCATGGTAGCAATTGCAAGCCAAGCTTGGAATTAAATGCAGAGGAAGTAGTCTATCAATACAGGAAACTAATGGGAATCAGGAGTTAGGGAAGTAGAGTCACAATATAAAAAATAAAAATAAAAAATAGTTAGCAAAGGCATAGCAGATTCATTTCCTCCTCAGGCCTGAGATTATGAACTGATGGTCTACTAACTAAGGAAAGTGACAGCGTGGTTGGCTAAGAAAGGGATGGTATGGTAAGAAGACATGCCAGTTGTAGGAGGAAGGGGTGGTAGATCATGACTTTGGTGTAGGAGAGAAGTATCAGATGCAGAGTATCTAGGATACATCTCACAGTCTAACCATGTAATTCCAAGTACCCCCCCCCTCAAAAAATGAAGAACCAACAAAATAGCTTCAATAATAACAAAAATAAATACCATCAATTGAGTCTACTATTAACACATTTGGACACATCTTGCTATGTCAAAGATTTCATTCATTTTCTTCCCATGTTCCCTTCGTACTCATAAATACTCTGTCAACTATTAATTATTATTATAATTTTATAAATGAACAAACTTATCCTAGAGCTACTCAGGTAACATTTGGCAGGGGCAAGATTCAAACCCACATAGGTCAGACTCTATATCTCTTTTCATTATAATATTGATTCATGCCTACTTCCTTTCCTACCAGTAAAGAAACCAAAACATTTGGCAGATATAAGTTGAGTTTAAGTTAGAGCCCAAACATTTCCACAGGAATCAGGGTCCTTGAAACCTAAGAGACATGGTTACAAGTTGACAAGATGAGAAATTATGGATGTTTAGAGAAGCCAACTGTATAACACTGTCTGAGGGCTATTTTTGTTTGGTTGGTTTTTTTAATGTTGATTTGGTTTACTCTTATTGGATCCTGGAACAAGGAGTTGGGAATACACTGGATTATTTTACATATGACAAGAAATTAATAAGCACTAAATATCTACCATATCTCAAGCACTGTGTAGTGTTTGTTTTAAATTACCCCCTATGCAATTTACTAAGAGCTATAAAACCTCATCCCATTTCACAGATGAAGAAAGTGGGGGGTCAAAGTGACTTCTGTAGATCCCACTTCTAATGCCTTAAAAACTAGGACATTCTGATTTCCGAGCCTATGCTCTTTCCACAACTGGGTGCTCGTTAGCTAGGGTAAGGACATGACAGCAGGGAGCTGTGCTGATGGTGAATCATTGTGCTTCCCCCCTGTTGCTAGTGTGACAGCCATTGGAAATTGTTTGTAGGCTCCAGAGAAATAGGAAAAGGCCATGACAAGAATAATTAGAATTTGTCTGGTGAATGTTGATCCCAGAGCTCTGAGAACCTAGCAATTTCGACTCTCCACCTTAGTTCTTTGAACAGATTTATGGCATTTTTACTTGAAGAAATACAATATAAACAGGTGATGACAATAACAATAGAATAACACAATAAAATTATTAACTCATCATCAAATAAGTATGATGCCCAGTAAGATGTTGGAAATAGATTGAGCTATGTATAATTATTAGCACAAATATATGCAGAAAAACAAAATGCAAAATTTGGGTATAAAATGAGTGGATGAATTAGAATGTATGAAATATTTCAATAAGACAGAAGTTGATCAGGCTCTAAGATTAATAAAAACATGGAGGAGAAGAGAGTCATATATGAAGAAGTTAGTACTACTTCTTGATTGCCCTCTGCCTTGTTTGGTCTTGTTTACTCTGTCTGCATAAAAGGCTATAGAAGTATCATGTCTTCATGTCAGATATATTCCCCTTATGTAGAAGAATATAAACTTTCTTATCCAGATATCTTGGAATAATAAAATCCTATAACTAACTCTTCTGGTTCTTAGTCTGTGCTCATCAAGAAACCATCTTATTTTAAATTGAATATATTAAGCTTTTAGGAAGAGGATGTGCAGGTCACTTCAAAATGAGCTTTCCAGATGTCTAAAGACACTATTTATTGTTTAGTTTATGATCATCTTAAGGTTTATGGTTACCATGAGTCCATCTTTACAAATCCCATCAACCCAGAAATAGTAAAGAGTCTAAGTCACTGAGACTGTGGTTCTGAAGTTCATCCCAAGTTAGGAAGGAAGGAAGGAAGGGAGGGAGGGAGGGAGGGAGGAAGGAAGAAATTAGAGGCAGTGTTAACATATTCCAGAAGAAAATGGAGACAGGTGTATCACTTTGGGCACTGGAGCCATGGAAGAAATACCCCACTGATGGAGAAGCTTCTTGATAAGGGAGTGGGTAAGATAAGCATCCTGCCTTTTATTTACTAAATTTTTAGGTAAATGTTTTATTTTTGAATAATTTCAAATTTATAGAAAAATTTGCAAGTTCCCCCTAATATAAGTTAACAAATATAACTGTGGTACATTACTGTTAACTAATCTCCAAACTTTATATGGATTTCACCAATTCTCCACTAATGCCCTTTTACTGTTCCAGGATCCAAGGAAGGATACCATATTGTATTTGGTTTTCATTTGCTCTTGTTTTCACATCTCCTTATAAAGCTCTATAAAGACTGAAATCAGGCAGAGACAAGCTGATACAGGAGTAGAGAAATGCAGCTTATAGAAGTCTACCTGCAATGCATAGTAGAGCAGGAGAGCACAAGATATGTAGCTGGGAGGACAACCAGGACATGATTAGCACACTAAATTATACCTGCTCTTTGTAGTCACAAATTCTTTGATGTTTTAAGTCTACTGTACTCTTATCATTATATTAAAGCCACACTTGCATTATATATCATCTCCATATAACCCAACAAGTTAGGTAATATGGTCCACAAGTCACAGAACCACTAATCAATAAAATAGTCAGGATTTAAACCCAAGTTTATTTGGTACTTTCTACTTGCTGTATTGAAGTTCTGAAATCAACATAGCCATTTCTTTTTTTTTTTTTAGATTTTATTTATTTATTTGACAGAGAGATAGAGAGCACAAGTAGGCAGAGTGGCAGGCAGAGGGAGAGGGAGAAGCAGGCTCTCCGCTGAGCAGGGAGCCGGACGTGGGGCTCGATCCCAGGACCCCAGGACCACGACCTGAACCGAAGGCAGCCGCTTAACCGACTGAGCCACCCAGGCGCCCCTCAACATAGCCATTTCTTAACACTATACCCAGATATCAAAAGTCTATTGGCCATGCTAAGTTCATTACTGTTTTATAACTATAATTCAAATTGGGCAAATCTCTCCAACTGTTATTAGATCATCCATCTACAAGCATTTCATATGATTCTAAAATTCACAGTTCAAACAAGGTAAACCTGATCTAAATTATGTTTGCCTTTTGACAATGTCAGAAGTCCAGCTAAGAGTTGACTTTACCACCTCCCTCTTTGCTGGCTAAGAGATTGGTTGGTTACCAGGTTTAGACTGAGAGTTAGTCCTCACTTTGATTGTTCAAGATGCATATAACAAAACTCAACACTTCATTCTCCCACAAAGAAGGATAGGCATGTGACGGGTTTGGGAAGCTTGATTTCTATGTGAACTTACCAAAAATGTGCTAACCTCACAATGATTCTCCACATTCACATGATCAAGTACTAGAACAGAGCCAACAGAGCAGCAATGATGGAGACAAGAGTTTCAGATGTTAACAGAGCTAAGCAGAAGGGACTGCGTGGTCTGTGGTTAACCACATATTGTATTTTTGCTGTTCTATATCCATTTTTGTTGAATCCAGTGAGGTTTTCATTTTAGTGACCAAGATTTGGATTTGTTACGTTTGTTCCCAGCAAACCACAAAGCATTGAAGTCAATGCACATGGCCTGAGAGGAATGACATTTTCTTTTTTTTTTTTAAGATTTTATTTATTTATTTGACAGAGAGAGAGCACACGAGCAGGGGGAGCAGTAGAGGGAGAGGGAGAAACAGGCTCTCCGCTGAGCAGGGAACCCGATGCAGGGCTCGATCCCAGGACCCTGGGATCATGACCTGAGCCGAAGGCAGATGCTTAACCTACTGAGCCACCCAGGCACCCTGAGGAATGACATTTGCATGCACAGATTTCTCAAATGCTTAATGGGCCACAGTGGTGACTTAGAATTTTATAATTGCATGTCCCACCCTTCAAACCCTTGCTTAAAACCATCATGTCAAATAGAGTAAAAACATTAGGGACAATATCATAATGGATAAAGAGACTAAATTAAATACTTCTATCTCTGCTTCTTAGGTTTCCACATCCCATACAAGTCATTAGATGCTCTGTGTCATCAGTGCCAAAAGAATCACTGATTCTAGAATATACTGACTGTCTGTGCCTTCCCATTCATTATAAAATCTCAGTTTTGTTCTGGTGTCTTCTCTTCCCCAAGCAGTCCAGGCTTTCTCTGACGTTAACCTTTATTAGTTGAAGTCAATTACAGTGTTCTTATTCCATCTGCCAATGATTGGTTTAGTAACATGTCTGTGATATAATTCTCCCAAATTCAAAAAGATGCTAGAGATTCCTGAGAAACGATTTTATCCAGGGCAATGCTGTTTTTCTTCCCCTTGGATTTGTCATATCTGGATGTGACATTTAGAATTGCAGCATCCTTCTTGGAACCGTGAAGGCAGCCAGTCCAAAATTAAGTCAACACTGAGTATGGTAGACAAGGAAGATTTGGAAGGTCTGTATCCTCAGTGATTCTGTTGGTTTCTTCATTAATAAGAAGTAGGACAGGGGCGCCTGGGTGGCTCAGTCGTTAAGCGTCTGCCTTCGGCTCAGGTCATGATCCCAGGGTCCTGGGATCAAGTCCCACATCGGGCTCCCTGCTCAGCGGGAAGCCTGCTTCTCCCTCTCCCACTCCCCCTGCTTGTGTTCCCTCTCTCACTGTGTCTCTCTCTGTCAAATAAATAAATAAAATCTTTAAAAATAAATAAATAAATAAATAAATTTTAAAAAAAAGAAGTAGGACACATAGGAGTTGGGTAAGTAATAACAGAAGTATTTTTAATCTTTATGTTCTATTCCCTATTTTTATAATTCCAAACTTTAGGATTTGGAAATGCCTGTTAGTTATGATTGATAAAATAATAAATGATATAATCAAAAGCATCAAGTACAATGTCTGATGCATGATTTTATGCAGGATGCATGATTTTAGTAAATCTTGGTTCTCTTTCCTGTTTTCTCCATTGAACATTAGACAACCCAAGAGCAGGTAGTACCATCACAGGAGCTGATGAAAGAACCCAAAAATGTGTGTCTGAATAAATGGCCTGGGAATTTATTACTGCAGAGATGTAAGGAATCAAATATATGTTCTAAAGAAGTTTTGCTTCTTCCTGCCAGGGGAAGGGTATTCCAGTTTCTAGAAGTGACTCTGTTAAGTGTGAGGCTTCATTATTGATGTAGAGTGCAAAGACAAGAGAAAATAAAACAAATCTTGCAAAATATCCAAAGGAGGCAATGAAATAGAGAAAGGGCATACCCGCCCAAGAATGACAATTCTAGGGCATTTATTATATGCAATTACCTGTCTCTGCTTAGAAACACCACTCTGAGAGCATCTCTATTTGTTCCCACTTACTAATGTCAAAACTGTAATTTTCGCTTGTCGTCTTCTCATCTTTCACGAATGACCCTTTTTGCTTGGCTGTTGACTTCCATCTCCCTGTTGTTGTACTAATGGCATTCTATAGAATATCCTGACAGAGATACCTGGCATGACTGGAAGGCTAGCAGATTCACTATGATTTCCAGTCTCTTTTGGCAATTTGCTCCTCGGCCTTCTGATGACATGACCAACCAAGGTCAATACTTATTGCCTTGCTGTGAGGGGAAGCACGTAGAGTTTGTTTATTTGCCTACTGTCATTATTGGAAGTGGATTTCTAATCCAGGGGATGGACCACAGTTATCTGCCATAAACAAGAATCCTCTTGTTTGGGAGACTCTATCTTGTTGGTAATTTCCTTTAAATACAGAATTCCAACTCTGTTCTAAGGTACTAGTATACTTGGGAAAGATTTGTCACAATGTTGCCCAAACAAAACTACAAAGAACAGAATTTACTTTTTTCAAAGCAATAAGCAGTTTTACTTATTTTGGCCCCTTGTGTGTCATTATGTGAACAAATTATTTAACTGTTGCATTCTCCATTTGAAAAAGTTGATAAATTTAGCTGATGAGACTAGATTAGTACAAATGGCCTTGGAAATAACATAAGCATCACTGTGTGACTGACTTTCAGACCACTTTTCCTGTATCTTTTTTTTTTTTTTTTTTTTTTGGAGGCATTTTGAAAATTCTGTTACAAGGTGTCAGAAAACACTGCTAAACCTGGCCTCCAGTGTTCATTTACCTCTATCTTACTTGTAAATTTGGATGCAACGTTTTTATCTTATCTTGAGAAAGTTTTCTGGGAGGTTGTTTAACCTGTGCAACCAGCTGAGGAATTTAGGAATCCAAGTATCTGAGGCTCCAGCTTAGAATATTTTTTGGGGAAACTTTGAAGAAAAATATTTTGGAATCCATAGTCAGATTTAGGTAAACATCCTGGGCCATTAGATTATTAGCTAAAAGATCTCGAGCAAGATAAACCTTTCAAGCATTACTATCCCTCTTTTCCAGATAAAAAGATCAGATTGTCCTGACATTTGTTGTTAGCAGTAAATGACTTAATGAGACTGTGTAGCACTCATAAACAGCGGGGTTTAATACCTGTTGCATATAAAAAGCATGTAAGTTTAAGCTGAAGGTTCTTAAAAGACTGGCCAAGGCAATTCATGTTTTCTTTGGAAGAAATTAATAGGAAAAAGGTATATATGGGGGATATCTTTCAAACTAGAAGCTATAAGAACATGAATGATTTAAAATAGTAAAACTACACATATAATTCCTTTTTAGTTTGAGTATTTGCACATGGCAGAACTGCCTTTTCTGAGTAAAATGGATTTGAAAGCAAGGGAACTGACAATTTTCATCCTGTGGTCCTGGTATCACTGAGTTTTATCTAGTTATATTACAGAAACTACATTTAGATAAGATTATATAACATTTTTTTCATATGTTAAATGTGTAATGATTTCATTTTTGCAGAATTACCTTGAAAACTTTTATTGCAATAAAATTATAATACAATAAAATTCACTATTTGGGTTTTGTCAAATGCTTGCAGTTGTGAAACATGAAGATACGCAACAGTTTCAGCATTCCCCCAACATGTCCATTTGCTTCCCTTTGAGGTAAATACCTCCCATCCCAGTCACTGTTAACCACTGATCTGGTTTTTTTTTTTTTTTTTCTTCTTCTATTTTTCTTATTTTCAGAATGTCATTCAAATGGAGTTTATTGTAGGTAGTCTCTTCTCTGACATTTTTCATTTAGCACAGTGAATTTGAGATTCATTTGAGCAATCCATGTTGCTGCTTGTCATAGTATTTTTTTTTTTTCATTTTAATTGCTGAGTAGTATTCTATTTGATGGATACATTATCATTTGAAGGATATTTGAGTTGTTTCCTGTGGGGGACAATTATGAATAAAATAAATGTGAACACTTACATAGAGATTTCTTTGTAAACACTGGCTTTCCTTTCACTTAGATACATACCTAAGAGTAGGAATGGTCAGTGTGTGAAAGTGGCTGTAAGGGGTAATTTTGTGCCAACTTGGCTGGGCCATGGTGCCCAGATATTTGGTCAAATATTATTCTAGATGTTTCTGTGAGGGTGTTCTTAGATGGGGTTTATAGTGAAATCAGTGGACTTTGAGTAAAGCAATTTGCCCTCCATTTCTTCTGAAGAGCTTAGTAGGTAGAATAATCATCCTGTCTTATAGGTGGGTACATAGGCACTCAAAGGTTTCATGTCCCTCACCATAGCCATTAAGTTGTAGAATTAGGGTTAAAATCCTTATTTTCTTCTCTCCAGAGAAATGCATCCTTGTTGCTAAATCAAACTAAGTGTTACAACATCTGCAAAGAGGATCACATGACTTATGGGTTCTCCATTAGAACACTGGGGTCTAGAATTGCTTTTTCTTTTTTAAAATAAAAGGTGTACAACCAGTTTCTATCTCCAGTAATTAAGAGGTGGGCAGAAAGTGGAATGGTTTCCAGGGGCATAACCAAGGTGGTTGAAGACAAGTTAAAGTTACTTTGAGGAAAGTTTAAAGTCATCAAGATCATTTTCCTAGAGATAGAAGGCTAAAAGAAGGTAGAAGACTCATGTATCGCCCCACAGCATTAAGGATCTTAATTCTCTAATAACTGGATCAAAAAAGACAGGCACAGAATGCTTCAGGTTGAATTAATGTAGCTTTAGAGACCTAGCTCTAACCCACTCTTGGAGAAGTGTTCTATTTGTTAATTTCATTGAAAATGGACTGTTCATTGTCTGATTTTCTTTTAAAGACTAAAGCAGTACAAACTGGCTAAAATTAAGGCCATTTTATTGGAAACTAAAAAGGTCATTCCCTCTCAGGAGTCTAAGTAAGCGCCAACATGACTCACTGTGAGGTTTTACTTCTATAACATCTTCTTGACTGGGGCAATTAAATGGAGCACAGAAACTTCTCTGTACTGGCTGATTTACAGAGAATGATGTGTGAAGTCAGTGGTGTGGACAGCCACATTTTACAAAGTGTATACCAACCCAGTCCAATCCAGTGGCTTAGGCATTCTTGGGACTCATCAATTCATAGCTCCAACATTTTAAAATCTGGACAAAATTACTCTTGTTCTTTTCTTCTGGAAAGCTTTATAACTTCTTCCAAAGATGGCAAAATATTTTATTAATCTCTGTTAGTCAAAAAAACCAGGTATTAATTGTTCAGCTCTTTCTTACAAGTTCTTTATGCTTCCATCTAAATCAAGGTTTCTCAATTTTGGCATTATTGAAATTTGGGGTTGAGAAATTGTTTGGGGAGGCTCTCCCGTGCATTGTAGGATTAGTGCCTTCCTTAATTCCTCCCTGTCTTCATTAATTGATTTCAGAAAACTGTTTATGGGGTATTTACTATGTGAATGGACTTGTGTTCAATTCTGGGGATAAAGCAAATAAAACAGGGCACTTCCATTTCTCAAAGAACTCTGAGTTCATTATTTAGAAAGAGAGAGAAAAAACAACTTACATGTTTTAATTTGATGCCTATTTAAATACTTTTTTGAATGCAAAAAATATTGTGTATAAGTGAATGTCAGTGACTGGCTTTGTGGATGTATGTATATCTTATGCTATAGACAGATGGTAGATAGATACTCGCATTCAGTTTAATGGTATTTCAGAAGCTTCTACTTTAGAAGATCTATCTTTCAATACCCCACCTAGACACTCACTCATTTACTGTTTATATATTAAACATTTAACATTATATATTTTAGAAACTGAACTGAAATTATATATACATATGTACAATGAATTCCTTTGTAATACTGTAAAACTTGAATGGTGGCTAATTTTTCAGTTGTTCCAGCCCCCGTAAATAGTGAGCGACCATACCTAACCGAATAACCTCCCCCACAAACTACTGAGAATAAGTAACTTACCAAGTTGATACTCCTGCCAAAAAGAGTTGAATCTGGCTGACTGCTACCTGGAACCCTGCTGTCCTGAGCATTGTTTAAAGACCTCAAGGTCTGAGCAATGCTTTGTGCTTTCTGAAGGATGCGTCAAAACTGAAGTAGACATGTGGATCTGATGTGGTGCTTATATAAGCAGGCTTCTGGTAAAATTGAGACTTCTATTTAGGTGTGTATGGTTTGGGAGTGAGGGAGCATGATACGTTCTGTGCGTGTTTGCCTGACTGCGTCAAAGTCATCCTGACGAAGTACATGTACAAGAATGATTTATGTCTTGAAGGTTGGGGTCCCAAGAACAAAACAGATGATGTAGGAATACATATTCCCCCCCGAAGTACATGAACGTGTAAATCATTACCAAAACCAGTTCAGTTGGGATGTAGCCACTCATTAGGGCTAGTTCTAGAACATTCAAGATTATCCCAAGCATGCTTCCCTACAGAAATTTCAACTGAAGTGTTTAGCACAGATAAAGAAATATATGGTAGGGGCGCCTGGGTGGCTCAGATGGTTGAGTGTCTGCCTTCGGCTCAGGTCATGATCTCAGGGCCTTGGGATCGAGCCCCGCGTCGGGCTCCCTGCTCAGCAGGAAGCCTGCTTCTCTCTCTCCTTCTACTACTCCTCCCTGCTTGTACTCTCTCACTCTCTCTGTCGAATAAATAAATAAAATCTTTAAAAAAAAAAGAAATATATGGTAGATTCTACAGAAATTTCAACTGAAGTATTTAGCACAGATAAAGAAATATATGGTAGATTCTACATGAAACATGATGGAGGTTATTAAAATTCCTTTTATAGCTCTATGGGATTATGTATCAAGGATCCTAAAGATGTCATAGTCTTAAAGCTAAGAAATCATTTTTTAAGACATGTATACCAATAATATATATTATATAATATATATATTAGAGACACATATAATATATATACTATACAAAAGTATATAGCACTATATATGTACATATATATAGTATATAACACTATATGGTACTTCCTTTATATAAATATATGTATATAATACACATACTCACACACATTCACACACATACGTACATAGGCATCAAGAAAGGTTCACAGATAGTAATGTATTTATAACAAAGACTATGTAATAATCAACTATTATTTGGCTTTTAGGTTAAATAAATTTTGGTGAATTTAACTTATGAATTATATTATCATATAGATTTTTTTATGTTACAATATGTTACAGCACAAAAATATTCAGCTATGTTAGAACTATGAATAACGTTATTAGAAAAAACAGTGAATACTTTTGGATGTTGGGACTGATTAATCTCTTTTTTACTTTTTTGGATTTTAAAAATGATATATGTTTCATCTGTGTCTGTTATAGTGAAGAAAAATAATAATGCAGCTACTAAACAAAAATAAAGGGAGAGTAATTTTGGGGAAAGACCTATAGAAAAGTGTATTGGACTCTGTTGAAACCCATGTAAATAAATCTAATTCCTAACTGCCAGGAAAGCATCAGAACAGTGTTGGGAGATTGATAGCCTTTGTTATCTTCTGCAAAGAAGAGAGAGGGAGGAGGGAACATTTAGGAAAATGAACAATGGGGAAATGTAGGGGAGGAAGATGAGCTCGTTGCTAGAGAATCCTGCCAGAGAGAGGCTGATAGCCTAATAGTGGTCTTTCCTTCACTCACTATCACGAAAGGAGGCATTATAAGGCAAATAAGGCATTATTTCTTCTTTATCCTTGATCAATTTATTGGTCAAGGTTAATGAAGCTTTGGTCATTATTATTTTGTTCTGGGAACGGGGCACCTATTTATGGAAGAGTGGGGATGATGTAGAACCCTGTGTTAAAAACAGGATTCCTGAGTTGTAGACTATTCCTGATATTTTAGTAATCTTGTAAAAATACAGGGAGCAAATGCCTGTTCTTACTCACTCTTAGTGTTGTTTCACAAAGAAAATTAGACTATGCATGTGTTTCAAAACTGAAAAGTGATCCTAATGCCGAGTTTTTCTGAACACACCAACATATTCCATCATTAGGTTGCGATGATGAGATCCCCTCTTAGAAGGGAATTAGCAGAAGCCTTTGTACAGAAGTAGGCCTTCAAGTACCTCAGAAAGGTTTTAATTGGGGTTTGAAGTTGCTCAATTACAGCCTTGTGAATGAATCAAAGTCAAGGTCTGCTAATCTTCTTCCTAGGGCATGGTCTCAGGTTCTTTAGTGGGTAGGAGAAGAGAACAAAGAGGGATTGTTTCTCTATGTGGATTATTAAATGAAAAATGACACCAGTATATCACAGCCATTAGAGTAAACAAACTGCTCATCCCTTGTCTCAGTTCATTTTTTTTTTGTTCAAATAAATCCGGAAAATACACCAAAGGTTTTTACTTCAAGGGAGTTGAATGTCCTTTGCCTCTTTGTCACATTTGGCCTTTGTTCAGTGGACAAAGAAGCAAGAGTTTTGTTTTGTTGTGTTTTGTTTTGTTCCTTTCTTGTGTGTTACACTTCATATCTGTCAAATAACTACTGAAATTTAAGTCTCTGAAAATATGTCTAAGAAAACTCTCTTTTATTGAAGTGATGGTAGATCCTAAGTATCTGTCCTAATTGCTTAAAAATATGGACAAACTCTCTCCCAGTCCCCGAAAAAAAAGTAGGCAGCTTGTCTGCCATTCCTTCTGTGTGATAACTATCTGACAGATTGGAAACTGCTCATAACTAACACATGTACTGTACCCCAAGTTTCAGACAAACCTTGTATGAAACCCACCTCTCAAAGGGGGCCCACATTTCCAGCCTGAGTGCCCTTACCCTTTTCTGAACTTCCCCATGACCTTGTCCATGTCTCCATGGCCAGGAAACTTCTCGTCTTTTATTTGACCCAGAACGCAAATAACTGCGATTTAATATCCATTTCTGAGATTCCTGAGAAAAGGAAATTAACAGTGAGTTCTACTTTAGCATACATTTTTCTCAGATAGTGTCCTTATTCACCAAACATATATTCTTTCAATTCTCTTAGTTAAGACATATATATTCTCTTAAATGTAGTAACAATTCATGAGAGTCTTAGCAGACTATTATTTACCTATAATGAAGTGTTAGGATCACCAAGTTTCACTCATACAAGATCACATAACTAGTAGGTGTCAGAGTTGGGATTTGGAACTAATTCTATCTTCTTCTATAACTAATGAAATGATAATAATCATTTCACTTTTCTAGGCTGAGGACAAAGACCATGTTTTATATTCATGGACCATATCATCTGTATGCAGTTCTTCTGGAGTCTTTGCAATAGGAGAGGTGGAAGGGATGAAATTTCCATGCACTGAATACCACTAAATACTAAAAGAGTACTGAAATGCCTGCACACATCTTTGTCTCAGTGCAATACCTGTGAATGTAAGGAGGTTGTGCCATACAATGTAATGGAGCTAAAATACAAATCTTTTCTCATCCAGTAACTTACTAAATCACTTAGAAAAAGATTAGTGCCACTTGCTTGTTTGTTTTTGAGTGATTCTTGGGTTCTGCTTTGTGAAACTCCCTGGCATAGTACAATGAGCAAGGATTTGAGGTACACTTTATTTGGGTTGCAGTAAATTACTCCCATACTCTGTGTATTTTTGCATAAGTTATTGTATTGCTTTTACGTGATTCACTTCATCTTCAAATGGGAATGATAATTGCTTCTCAGGGTTGTGATAAGAATTAAATGAGATAATGGATATAAAGAAATTTATGCTGGATAAATGTAAGTTTCCTCACACTTTATAAATTATAGAGACAATATGTATTAATTTTTAAGTACAATATAAAATTCTAGTCTGTCCAACTGTCAAGGAATATGCCTCCTCTTATAGTCTGATAAATCATGTCTTATATACCCCCAGTGCCTGTTACAGTAAATATCACAGATAAGTTATTTAGTTGCTACTAAATACACTTAATAACACTAGATTTCATTCAGTATGGTCTCAAAAGTGGAAACTCTTGAGATAATGCCTCTATTGTTACCAAAATAATTGTCTCCCTTCTGTAGTCATTTTTCTCCCATGTACTTAGACAAATCCATTCTGGGGGTCCTTAGCCAACTGCTTAGAGTATATCTATCTTTACTTCTCAAAATTAAAGGGATTTGCCTTAGGTTAGATTTCCCAAAAGTAGAAATGAGGGTCATTTATTAAGAAAGTGCTTCTAAGAGAAAGATGTAATATAGTGGAGAGAATAGGACACGAGGAAATGGGGAGTATTTGGCATGAGGAAGAAGCCCAACAAAGGTGACATTTCAGATGTAATCCCAGCCTCAGTCTGATACCTAGGTGAGCTCTGGAGTGTCCAAAATCTGGGAAAGGAAGCTGGGCTTTCATAGTCCTAAACTAATCTATCATTGATTTTAAGCCATCCCTGGTTGGATGTAGGGGGATTGTAAATAATCAGACAGTTCTAATGTCTGTGCTTTCAGACAACAGCAGCTCCAATTCACAAAGGCTATCCTGTAAGAAGCTTGCAGGACAAGACAGAAGCCATGAAGATTGTAGAGGGGCACAGAGAACAGGTAAGAAGTCCCTGGGGGTTGGAGTTGGACAGAGCATTGACCGGACTGTGCACACTACTGGTCACAACATAGACCCAGGCTTGTTCCAGTGCTTGTCTCATGTTTACCTATGAAAATTTCACTTCCAAAGAGTCCTAGACAAAGTCTAACAACAATGATTTAATTTTCTGAACTCACCCTTTCAGGGAAGAGAAGGCCAAACCTTTAAAATCAGAAAAAACTTGGGTGTGGACATGCAAGGAGCTTTTTGAATGTTAGATGTCCGGAACCATCCATCTGTTTAGTCATACAAGTTTATACTAAGTCTTACCCTGCTTAGGCCCAAACTTCCTAGGCTGGCTCACATAGCAGCAATACTAATAACAAAATCCACATAGCTCTTGATGGTTTACAGAGTATTTTCCTTTTAATTGTCCTACTTGAACCTCTCACAGCCCTTAGAATCTGTCAAGTATCAGTGCTTACATTTTGCAGCCAGGGAAACCCAAGTTCACAGAAGTGGTGTGATTTATTCAAGGTTATTCAAGAGTAAGGTGGCAGAACTGGGGCTTATATTTATCATTTTGTCATCAAATCTAGTCTTCTTTCCTTTCATATGTAAGCAAGGATGACCCTCAGTTCTAAACATTAGGTGACCGGGGCGCCTGGGTGGCTCAGTCGTTAAGCATCTGCCTTCGGCTCAGGTCATGATCCCAGGGTCCTGGGATTGAGTCCCACATCAGGCTCCCTGCTCTGCTGGAAGCCTGCTTCTCCCTCTCCCACTCCCCCTGCTTGTGTTCCTGCTCTCGGCTATCTCTCTCTCTCTGTTAAATAAATAAATAAAATCTTTAAAAAATAAATAAATAAAATAAACATTAGGTGACCACACACACGCACAAAATTATATTTTTTATAGTGTTTGTTTTTCCTTCTCCGAGGCCAGGTGCTATGGGTCAGTGGGATGGCCTCAACAAAAGAGAAGTAAGTTCAGTCTTGCACATTTTTCCATATCCCTAGTATTTCCTCTCTCAAAGCATTTGTTATTAGCTCTAGTGTACTGATAAGCAATTACCTATATTCCAGCTGGTTGGTACTTTCTGTGATGACAAAGTCTTGATTGGATGTGTTTGGTGGTATCAGTGGAAATTTCACCACCAAAGATTTGCCTTAGGTGATGAATCCTCCACTCCATATGTCACTTCCCCAGGTCACTTTCCATTGCTTAATGAGGGGCCTCCTTTGCCTTCCCCAGCCTATTCTCCACAGGGCTAAAATGAGAGAAAGCAAGTACTTTTTTGAGCAGTCCTCTTCTTAGGGCTATTGTTTATCTATCTTTCTTCATACTGACAGAGGGTACAGTCAAGAGTTAGAAAGATAAACAGCAACCAAAGATGGGATTGTCTATGATAGAGATGGCCATCCGCCAGGCACTGAATAAGGTTCAGGTCTTTTAATTTCCTACTATTTATGGCAACTATCTAGCAGAGTGGCTGGCACAAAGTTGACCCAGAGACAAGCCTTCTCATTGAGGAGAATATATTTTAAAAGATTACACACACACACACACACACACACACAAAATCTTATAACAACATTTGATGTAAACAAATAGAGGAGGCATGTCAGTGTCAGCTCATTGAAGGAAGATTTCATATTTTCCAATCTAAGATGCATCTCAAAAATGTTGTAACTGTTAGGCAGTAAGAGAGGTCTGGAGTGGTATCTCTGGAAAGGGGACTGCATGAACAATGATACTGAGAGCCTTTACAAGGTAATGATGACTGAACTGAGTCCACAAAGATAAGTGGAAGTTAGCTGGTAAACAAAGGTAGAAATGGGAGAATGATGAGTGAGTATAATGGTACTGAAGGGCAAGATGTGTAGTTCATTATTGATAAAGGTTAAAGTAGGAGGACAAGCTTGACTGGAGTTAAAACTCAAGAGGCGTGAGGTGCCAGGCCTGGCAGAGTTTGCATACCATGCTAAAGAGCTTGGACTTTGTCTCAGGCAGTGTGGAACATTGTTCTTAATAATCAGATTTTCAGGAGGCTTGGTGGAGAATCCCTATAGCTATGTTGGCCATGGAAATGTTAATGTACCAAATCATAAACACATATACACAATGCAGTCTCTGCACAGTGCACTAAGGATTTTCTAGTCTTATTGAAGTGCAAATAATTTCGATATTGACTCATTTCTTAAAGGGAAAATAAGGAAGAGATTAGTAGATAAGCTAATGAATTTGGGAAAATGCAAAATAAAGGGTGCAGAATATAACTGTTTTGCGTGTTGGTAGGACTATGAGGAAGGGAAGAGTGTGCAAATTTGGAGAGATAGGAAAGGTGAAGCATGGTTGAGTCTGGCAAAAATTGAGCTGTGTCTGAAGCACGGAAGTGATGAGAGGTGAGCTGGTGCAGTACCTGGAACAATGTGCATCTTGATAAGTAATTCTACTACTTTCTTGGAGGAAGATATATTTCAGAGGTAGGAGGGGGGAGGTGTCGCACAATTTAAATAGAAGAATAATAGAATTCAGCATTGAATTTTAGAAAGACCACCCTTTCCTCAAGCAATTTGGAGAATGGGTAGCCTGGTAATTGACTAGAGGCAGAGTCCAGTAAGTATGCTCTTAAAATAGTCCAGCTGAGAAATACTTAGTTCTGAATTAAAAGAGGTGTGAGCAGGGATGGGGAAGAGGCAGTAGATCTCATTTATGTTGGAGAAAAATTATTTATCTTTAAGGTTGATTGAAATGAGGCTACCGAAAAAGTACATGGAGATAAAGCTCAAATTCAGGGCTTTATCAGTGAAGGCTTGTGTTATACTCCTTATCAAGAAGAATAAGGTCAGGACCCTCTAAATTAGGTGTTTAGGGTTTTCTCGGGTTTATTGTTCAGTTTGGTGCTATTCAGTTTGTGTCAGGCTAAGGGATCAGTATATAGATCTTTCCTTAATCCAGCTCCATTCCTCCCTTTGAGATCCCCAAGAGAGAGATATCATAAGGACTCATGCCGAATGGGTAGCATGGTATCATTTTTTTATTATTACTGCTCACTGCCAAACTCTGACAAATGGGGATGGGGGTTATAGTTTGGACTTGAGGCAGTGGTAGATAACTGTTTCCCTGAACTTAAAGCCAGAGTTAACCTCGATTCTTTGTAGAGCTTGAGGTGTCTGTATAACCAGTGCATGGGCTGGAGGAAGACAGGAGAGAGCAGAAATGAGCTGGAGATTTGATGGCCCTGTCCAGCCTAAGACAGAAGAGTGTGCAAGAGAGCCCCAGGAAAAGTTGCATGGGTAAACTTAAAACAAAACAAACAAAAACAACATAAACTTATGATGGAAAATTGTGAATATACATAAAAACAGAGAGATTAGTATAATGAATTCTATGTATCATGGAGCTTTAATTATCAAGATAAAACCACTAATGTTTCATTTGCACATCAAGCCATAAACTATTTTAATGAAGATCTAGGATATCCTGTCTATTCATGTGTAAGCTCATAAGTATGTATAGTTAAGAGATAACATCCCCCACCTTAGTAAGATTTCAGTCTCTTAGAAATCCTATCCAAGCACATTAGCCTTGTCCTTCTCTTTGGACAAAGTTGGGATGTGGGTGTTACTCTCTCCTCCCAACTTCATGCACACAGGACATCCAGTAGCACATTATACATGGGACTTAATGTTTCAGCTTCACCTGAAAGAATTTGAAATCAGTATCCAAGTCTCACATTCAAACTGTAATGCTGCAAAAAAAGGAACACAGGAATTTATGTGGAAATTTTATTCAGAATAATTTGTAGGGATTTGCATAGCAATATTTTTCAGAAGTGAAAAATTAACCACAGTATATTGCCTTAAAAATCAAAACAAAACAAAACAAATTTTCAGTTCTCAAGCCTGTTAGATTTTTTCAGTCCAATATCACAAGCAAGATATTGCCTTTCTCACAGCTACAAAATTAAAGTGGATGGGAGGGGAAGCCAGTGGTGGTGCAGAAGTGAAACCCAGAGTGGTTGAATATCAAACTTTTAGCTCTGATTTTATTGACAACAGAGTAGATTTAGATAGAGGGCAACCCAAGTCACACTGAACAATGTAATGCAGACCCTATGATAGGTCCACTTAGGAACAATTGAAACAGTTCTGAGAAATAATAGACATTATGTTGGCAATTATCGTAATAATTATTATAGGGATACTATTAAAATTTTCCACAGATTTGTAGTACATTATAGTGTTTTTACATACTTTAAATGAGTCATTCATGACAAACTGAATAAAGACCAAATGAATAGCTGCTGCCTTATTGGAAATTCGGAATTTGCAACATTTTCAATAGCGGCTGGTTGTACTTTAGTAATATGTGTGGTGCGTTCTGATGGGGTGGGGGCCAGTGGCAAGGGCAGTGAAAGAAATCACCCAAGGTAGAGTAAAGGAGACAGAAGCCTATTGAAGAATATGCTGCAAGGGGGTAGTGGCATGGCAGCAAAGGAACAACTCTCTGCCACATGGAGGTGGTGAGGGGCTATAGTTATAGGGTAGAGTGAGGAAGTATGGAAACAATGGAATTTTCCCTTTTTTGGTAATCTTGGGTAGTGTACCCGGTTGCAAATTAGCCCAATGGTCAGTTAGGGTCTATGGCCATTTCTAGGTGGGTTGCTTAAGGAGCCTGTGTGTATTCAGCTAGGTAGTCACTATGGGCCCGTTTACCTTGCTCAAGTTTCCATTGCTCAAGCCTGTTGCCTAAAATTGGCCTCTGCATTGCCCCCTGACAGACCAACAATAATTAATCTCTGGCATTTGGGCAGAGGTCTCATCTTCAGTAGCTGCTTCATGCTGGATGGTGGGGTGGGGGGCGGGGGGGTGCTATCCCTACATAAATTTGTTGGTCCATCAGGGGTTCTCTGTAGTTATAGAGCATGGTATTATATTAACATGCTGATAGGCCATTTCAGTGAAACTCCATGGTGGCCTGGTCCATGGGATTTAGGGGGAGGGGATCCTGGGATGGTATGGGCTAGAATCCTTGCTGAACCATCACTTGTATATAGAATTGCTGGATTCTAGAAGAGACAGATTTAACAAAGAGATTAAAGAAGGGGGACCAAAAATGAGGAGTATAAGTACTGAGGCTGGGTGTCCTTAGAAGGGAAAAAGCCAGGATAGCTATGACCAGGTTTCTTTCCTGGAAAACCATCCTTGTGTTGCACAGTTCCAGAGGGAAGAAGCCTGTTTAATCAGACTGTGGACATTTTCTGGTATATGTCCTGATTGATTGACCCAAAGCTACAGGGTTCTTTCAGCATGGCACAGGCACCCCCTGGGCTGCAGCTAGGAAATCTAAACCGTGATGGTTTTGCATGATGACCGCAGCTAAAGACTCCAATTGGGTTTGTATAGTTAGGATGGTTTAGCTATTGTTTCTAGGCTTTTTGTGACCGTTAGGGATAAATTATGATAGACCATGTATGAGGTTATAATACCTCCCACCCTAGTTCCAATTTCTGCAGTTATTCCTATGCCAATGAGAAAGGGGATTAAGTGAATAGCATGCCTCACTAGGGTGAGGTGCATCCAATTAAGGGAAGGGGCATGGGAGTGTCCCCTGGGGTATCAGAATATCGGGGCAAAGCATTACAGTGGTGCAAGTTCCAGACCAGTTGGTGGGGAGACAGCTGTGGATAGCAATATGTACAGTGTGTCTTTCCAGGATTTTAGTAACAATTAAAGACAGACTCATTCTCTTTGATATAAGCAAGACTGGATTAACTTTTTAAAGATTTTACTTATTTATTTTAGAGAGAGTGTGTCAGTTGGGGGGAGGGGCAGAGGGAGAGAGAGAGAATCTCAAGCAGACGCTGTGCTGAGTGTGGAGCCAGATGTGGCTCGATCTCCTGTCCCTGAGATCATGACCTGAGACAAAATCAAGAGTCAGATGCTTAATTGACTGAGCCAACCAGGTGCCCCTGGATTAACTTTTTAAGTAGAACAACCATTATTAAAAACTTCTTACATGTGCCAACTCATTGAAACCACACTCATCCCCATAAGGTGGATTTTAATATCTAATTTTAGAGGGAAAACACTGGCCAAGTTGTATGATATCAACACATCTCAACTGAACTTATTGTCATGTTCTAAACCTGGTGCTCCTTTTATTTTTTTATTTTATTTTTTTTACCTGGTGCTCCTTTTAGATACCAACATACTCTGTATGTAAATCTTTTTAGGGGAATAATCTTCTCTCCTTGCCTTAATAACTCCTACTCATCTTTCAGGTAGTAATTCCTTTATTACATCTTTTGGGAACAATTCCTAGTTTCCCTTCTCGTAGGCTATTATGTACACAGTTTTCATGCTTTCATATTCTTAGGAATTTTATTTATAAATGTTCATATTAAACAGTAAAATGCTCATAATCCTCTTCTAATTAACCAAAATATTGGCTTAATCAACACTGTACATTTCCCGGGTAAAAGCATAGACACAGCCAATAGACTCCTCTAGAATGACTTGACGCTTTGTTGCTGTTTGCATTGTTTGTTTATTCAAATATGTTTTGTTTGTTTCCAACCCTGTTTATTCTATTTGAACTTTTCATTGCAATTATTTATTGTATTTCATTGTGTTTATGCAATATTTAATTACAGTACAGCAAGAAAGAATTGCTGCATTTAAGAAAACAAAATGGAATATTTTATAAAGACACAATAAAGAATGTAGAAAAAAACATTCCTACATTAGGTGAGCAAGAAGCAATATAAAAGAGTGGGAGAAATTCCAAATTGATGCTGTACTTATTTTACACATGTAAGTTCTCATCTCTTTGATGAAATTGAAATAAAAAAAAATTGGACAGGGAGAATCATGCAATAAAAAACAAGTTTGATTTCTAATCAATAAGCATATATTTTGCAAAATATGTTTACCTTATATTGAAAGACTGATGAGTATAAATGGATATACTTAAATTAAAAATTGTGTGTAAGGTTTGGAATACTCATTTTGATTCCCAGTTTATTTTTTTTTAATTTTTAAATTTTTTTTTAAATTTTATTATGTTATGTTAGTCACCATACAATACATCATTAGTTTTTGATGTGGTGATCCAGGATCCATTATTTTCGTATAACACCCAGTGCTCCATGCAGTACGTGCCCTCCTTAATACCCATCACTGTGCTAAACCATCCCCCTATCCCCCCCCAAAACCCTCAATTTGTTTCTCAGAGTCCATGGTCTGTCATGGTTCATCTCTCCCTCCCATTCCCCCCCCATTTTTCCCTTCCTTCTCCTAATGTCCTCCATGCTAGTCCTTATGTTCCACAAATAAGTGAAACCATATGATAATTGACTTTCTCTGCTTGACTTATTTCACTTAGCATAATCTCCTCTAGTCCCATCCATGTTGATGTAAAAGTTGGGTATTCATCCATTCTGATGGCTGAGTAATATTCCATTGTATATATGGACCACATCTTCTTTATCCATTCATCTGTTGAAGGGCATCTCGGCTCTTTCCACAGTTTGGCTATTGCGGACATTGCTGCTATGAACATTGGGGTGCATATGGCCCTTCTTTTCACTACATCTGTGTCTCTGGGGTAAATACACAATAGTGCAATTGCTGGGTCATAAGGTAGCTCTATTTTGAATTTTTTAAGGAACCTCCACACTGTTTTCCAAAGTGGCTGTACCAACTTGCATTCCCACCAGTAGTGTAAGAGGGTTCCCCTTTCTCCACAACCTCTCCAACATTTGTTGTTTCTTGCCCTGTCCATTTTTGCCATTCTAACTGGTGTAAGGTGGTATCTCAATGTGGTTTTGATTTGAATTTCCCTGATGGCTAATGATGATGAACATTTTTTCATGTGTCTGTCTTCTTCAGAGAAATGTCTTTTCATGTCTTCTGTCCAGTTTTTGACATGATTATTTGTTTTTTGGGTGTTGAGTTTGAGAAGTTCTTTATAGATCTTGGATACCAGCCCTTCATCTGTAGTGTCATTTGCAAATATCTTCTCCCATTCTGTGGGTTGCCTCTTTGTTTTGTTGACTGTTTCCTTTGCTGTGCAGAAGCTTTTTATCTCGATGAAGTCCCAAAAGTTCATTTTTGCTTTTGTTTCACTAGCTTTTGGAGATGTATCTTGGAAGAAGTTGCTGTGGGCGATGTCAAAGAGGTTACTGCCTATGTTCTCCTCTAGGATTTTGATGGATTCCTGTCACACATTGAGGTCTTTCATCCATTTTGAGTTTATCTTTGTGTATGGTGTTAGAGAATGGTCGAGTTTCATTCTTCTGCATGTGGCTGTCCAATTTTCTCAGCACCATTTATTGAAGAGACTGTCTTTTTTCCATTGCATATTTTTTCCTGCTTTGTTGAAGATTATTTGACCATAGAGTTGAGGGTCCTTATCTAGGCTCTCTATTCTGTTCCATTGGTCTATATGTCTGCTTTTGTGCCAGTACCATGCTGTCTTGGTGATCACAGCTTTATAGCTTGGTGATCACAGTAATATAGCTTGAAATCAGGCAACGTGATGCCCCCAGCTTTGTTTTTCTTTTTCAACGTGTCCTTGGCGATTCGGGGTCTTTTCTGATTCCATACAAATTTTAGGATTGTTTGTTCCAGTACTTTGAAAAATGTCATTGGAATTTTGATAGGGATGGCATTGAAGGTATAGATTGCTCTGGGCAGCACAGACATTTTAACAATGTTTATTCTTCCGATCCATGAGCATGGAATATTTTTCCATCTTTTTGTGTCTTCTTCAATTTCTTTCATGAGTGTTCTGTAGTTCCTAGAGTATAGATCCTTTACCTCTTTGGTTAGGTTTATTCCGAGGTATCTTATGGTTTTTGGTGCTATTGTAAATGGAATCATTTCTCTAATTTCTCTTTCTACAGTTGCACTGTTAGTGTATAAGAAAACAACTGATTTCTGTGCATTGATTTTGTATCCTGCCACATTACTGAATTGCTGGATGAGTTTTAGTAATTTGGGGGTGGAGTCTTTTGGGTTTTCCACGTAAAGTATCATGTCATGTGCGAAAAGAGAGAGTTTGACTTCTTCTTTGCCAATTTGAATACCTTTTATTTCTTTTTGTTGTCTGATTGCTGTTGCTAGGACATCTAGTACTATGTTGAACAATAGTGGCGAGAGTGAGCATCCTTGACGTGTTCCTGATCTTAAGGGAAAGGCTCTCAGCTTTTCCCCATTGAGGATGATATTCGCTGTGGGTTTTTCATAGATGGATTTTATGAACTTGAGGAATGTTCCCTCTATCCCTATATTCTGAAGAGTTTTAATCAGGAAAGGATACTGTATTTTGTCAAATGCTTTTTCTGCATCAATTGAGAGGACCATATGGTTCTTCTCTCTCCTCTTATTAATGTGTTCTATCACATTGATTGATTTGCGAATGTTGAACCACCCTTGCATCCCGGGGATAAATCCCACTTGGTCGTGGTGGATGATCCTTTTAATGTATTGTTGGATCCTATTAGTTAGGATTTTGTTGAGGATTTTGGAATCCATATTCATCAGGGATATCACTGTGAAATTCTCCTTTTTGATGGGGTCTTTGCCTGGTTTGGAGATTAAGGTCATGCTGGCCTCATAGAATGAGTTTGGAGGTTTTCCTTCTGTTTCTATTTTTTGAAACAGCTTCAGGAGAATAGGTATTATTTCTTCTTTGAATGTTTGGTAGAATTCCCCAGGGAATCCATCAGGCCCTGGACTCTTGTTTTTTGGGAGGTTTTTGATCACTGCTTCAATCTCGTTACTGGTTATTGGCCTATTCAGGTTGTCAATTTCTTCCTGTTTCAGTCTTGGCAGCTTATAGGTTTCCAGGAAGGCTTCCATTTCATCCAGATTGCTCAGTTTATTGGCATAGAGTTGTTGATAATAATTTCTAATAATTGTTTCTATTTCCTTGGTGTTAGTCGTGATCTCTCCCCTTTCATTCATAATTTTATTAATTTGGGTCCTTTCTCTTTTCTTTTGGTTAAGTCTGGCCAGTGGTTTATCTATCTTATTAATTCTTTCAAAGAACCAACTTCTAGTTTCATTGATCTTATCTACTGTGTTTCTGGTTTCTAATTCATTGATCTCTGCTCTAATCTTAATTATTTCTCTTCTAATGCATGGCTTAGGCATCTTTTGTTGCTTTTTCTCTAGTTCTTTAAGGTGTAGAGTTAGTTGGTGAATTCGGGATTTTTCTATTTTTTTGAGTGAGGCTTGGATGGCTATGTATTTTCCCCTTAGGACCGCCTTTGTAGTATCCCATAGGTTTTGGACCGATGTGTTTTCGTTCTCATTGGTTTCCATGAATTGTTTAAGTTCTTCTTTGATTTCCTTGTTGACCCAAACATTCTTGAGCAGAGTGGTCTTTAGCTTCCAAGTATTTCAATTTCTGCCATATTTTTTCTTGTGATTGAGTTCCAGTTTTAAAGCACTGTGGTCTGAGAATATGCAGGGAATAATCTCAGTCTTTTGGTATTGGTTGAGACCTGATTTGTGACCCAGTATGTGGTCTATTCTGGAGAAAGTTCCATGTGCGCTCGAGAAGAATGAGTGTTCTGTTGTTTTAGGGTGGAATGTTCTGTATATATCTATGGGGTCCATCTGGTCCAGTGTGTCATTCAAAGCTCTTGTTTCCTTGTTGATTTTCTGCTTAGATGATCTGTCCATTGCTGAGAGTGGAGTATTGAGGTCTCCTACAATTAATGTATTGTTATCAATATGACTCTTTATTTTGGTTAACAGTTGGCTTATGTAGGTGACTGCTCCCATGTTGGGGGCATAGATATTTACAGTTGTTAGATCTTCTTGTTGGATAGACCCTTTAAGAATGATATAGTGTCCTTCTGTGTCTCTTATTACAGACTTTAGTTTAAAATCTAATTTGTCTGATATAAGAATTGCTACCCCAGCTTTCTTTTGAGGCCTGCTGGCATGGAAGATGGATCTCCATCCCTTCACTTTCAGTCTGGATGTATCTTTAGGTTCAAAATGAATCTCTTGTAGACAGCATATGGATGGGTCCTGTCTTTTTATCCAATCTGCAACCCTGTGCCGTTTTATGGGAGCATTTAGGCCATTCACGTTGAGAGTGATTATTGAAAGATATGAATTAATTGTCATCATGTTGCCTGTGAAGACGTTGTTTTTATAGATTGTCCCTGTAAATTTCTGTTGTAGATCACTCTTGGGGTCTTTCTCCTTTTATAGAACCCCCCTTACTATTTCTTGCAGGGCCGGCTTAGTGGTCACATATTCTTTCAGTTTCTGCCAGTCTTGGAAGCTCTGCATCTCTCCATCCATTCTAAATGACAGCCTTGCCAGATAAAGTATTCTTGGCTGCATGTTCTTCTCGTTTAGTACCCTGCATATGTCTTGCCAGGCCTTTCTGGCTTGCCAGGTCTCTGTGGATAGGTCTGACTTTATTCTGATGTTCCTCCCTCTGTACATAAGGAATCTTTCCCCCTAACTGCCCTTGAGATGGTTTCCTTGGTTCTAAGATTTGAGAGTTTTACTATTACATGCCAAGGTTTTGGCCTGTTTTCCTTGATCTTGGGAGGGGTCCTCTCTGCCTCTAGGACACAAATGTTTGTTTCATTCCCCAGATTAGGGAAGTTCTCAGCTACGATTTGCTCAAATATATCTTTTAGTCCTCTCTCTCTCTCCACTCCCTCCGGGATTCCAATTATTCTGACATTGGAACACCTCATGGTGTCACTTATTTCTCTGATTCTATTTTCATGGATTCTGAGTTGTTTTTCCCTGGCCTCCTCTTTTCCCTTTTTATCTATTAAATTGTCTTCCAGGTCACTAATTCATTCTTCTGCCTCACTTACCCTAGCTGTTAGATTATCTAGATTAGATTGGATCTCATTGATAGCATTTTTAAGTTCTGCCAATTCAGCTTTCATTTCTGCCCTTAGAGACTCTATGTTGCCATTAATAGATTTCTCCATTCTAGCTATTGTCTTCACAATTGCTAGCCTGAATTCCATCTCTGACATCTTGGTTGTATCTGCATCCATTTGTAAATCTGCAGCATAAGTCATAATCTCTGAGTCTTTCCTATTTGGGGGGTTCCTCCTCCTAGTAATTCTGTTGATGGGTGGTTGAGGGAATGTATAGAGTCCAAATTATTGACCAGAACCCAAGCAAGATGCACCTGTTTTCTAGGGACCTTAGGTTTGCTGGCGTCTTGTTTTCCCAGCCTGTCTTCTGGGGGAGGGGCCTGCCATGCTGTTACTCAGGCAACCCTGTTTGGGCAAAGTTGCCCTGCCCCCCTGTGGTGGGGGATGGGCTCAGTCGGAACCAGTTTTGGGGGCTTTTGTTCTCTGGCGGCTTTCCCTGGCGGCTTTCCGCGTCTCTTCCAAGAGTCAGAGCAGAAGAGACTGTTTCCCACCCTCTGCCTCAGAGCAGAGAGATGGCAGTCTGTTCTTCAGTGAGCTCTCCAGGCCATACTCTCTCCATTTCTGTCTGTGCTGCTATAAACTGCAGTGTCCTGGGTTTTGCGCCCCTCTGCAGTGCTCCCAGTCCTCACCTCCAGGTCGGGGCACGTCTCTGCCCTTTGTGCTTCTAAAACCTCCAGCCGCTCCCAGTTTGCATGCCTGACCAGGCCGCTCCAGTTTCCATCTGGGAAGCTGCCCTATAGTCCTTTCCCCGCCACTACCGGTCTGCGAGTCTATGCCTCGTCCCCAGCTCCTGAGGCTGTTGCTCACCGGCAGTGTAGGATCCCCATGGCCAGGCTCCCTCCCACTGCTGTTTATCCTCAGATATGCCCGTGGAATCATGGCTCCCCGCTTTGTACCTTGAAACCAACCGCCTGCGATATTCTGTTTGTAGAGATCCAGATCTGTCTTCTTACATCTCAGGGTGATTTAGTGGGTGCTCAGAGTGGTCGGGTAGATATCCAGCTCAATTCCGGGGACCAGTTGGAATAGGGTCCCCTACTCCTCCGCCACCTTTCCCCCCCTCGATTCCCAGTTTAACCATGTTTTTAGTCTTGCTAACCATATCATCAAGTTCCAACAAATGATGAATACTAATATGATTTAATTCATGAGAGTTTAATGAAGGGACATTTGCAGACATATGAGCAAATTTCAGGAAATTAACATTGGGTAGTTAAACATCTAACTTCTGGCCAATGGATGACAATTCCACCCCTAGACCTAAAAAGGCAAAGGATCAAGTGGTGTTGTTACTAGAGCCAGGCATGATCTGGAACCTTGAAAGAGAAGTTGCTTAATAGAAGTTGTGGTAACAGGTAAATGAATTAAGCCCTTGCCAGAACCACAGCCACATAAGAAAACAGATGAGAAAAAATATCCTGCCTTCTCTTTCCACTGGCTCTCCAGTCTCTGGTTGGTGCCACTCATTGGCCCAACTCAACTGATATCCAAACGAGTCTGGATAATGCAGTCTGCCTGTTTTCAGCCCCCCAGGGTTTACAGCAAGGCAAAAAAGGGTGAAAATGGATGTGGGTGAGGGGTGCCTGGGTGGTGCCTGCCTTCAGCTCAGGTCATGATCTCAGAGTCCTGGGATCAAGCCCTGCGTTGGGCTCCCTGCTCAGCGGGGAGTCTGCTTCTCCCTCTCCCTTTGCCCCTCCCCCTACTGTGCTCTATCTGTTGCGTGCGCTCTCTCCCTCTCCCTCTCTCTCTCTCTCTCAAATAAATAAATAAAATCTTAACAAAAAAAGGAAAAGAAAAAGAAAGAAAATGGATATGGGTGGTAAAATATCCAACCCACTGTGCCCAAGTACCAGTCCCTATCATGATGAGCAGTAGGGTCCCCCCCAATGTATTTACCAGTTATCTTCCCCATTAGACTGTAAACCCTGTAAAAGGAACAACATGCTCATTTTGTATGTGCTCTAGTCATCAACTACTAAGTACCTGCATAGTATAGACAATCAATCAATGTTAGTTGACTTACTAATACTTAGGAAGAGAAGTTCAACTTTAAGATTGAATTGAACTTTCCCTCTTGATTTTTTTTGTAATGCAAGATCATTGTATGGGTTGGCAACGGGCACTGGCTTCAGAGATTGAACTCTGCCCATCAGTGTAGTTTCTACAGACATAAGAAGAGTGTTCTGCGAGATTTGGCTTTGATTACTAGCAGCACGTTATGGGTTTGAACCAGTTACCCGTACGGGAGAAGCACCATAGCTAAGGCGCTCAGCTGTATGGTCTTTTCAGTAGAAAAGTTAATTAGTTCTCAGGACAACACTATATCTTTTATTGTTCATCATTTTTTTTCTTTCCTCTTCTACAACCTTATCCTAATTTATTTCACCATACTCACAAAATAGCTCCAAAAAGTAAATTATATACTCTCACCATGCAGTTGATTCATAATGCTTTCCTAGAAGAAAACAACTCAGGTAAAACTCTAAGAATTAGGCATTCTTGCATTGTTTCTCTCAATTTATTTGATTTTCTGCCCTTTGTAATAGCACTTTCTCTATTCACACACATGTCTCTGTAAGCATTAAGGCCTAGAAAATTATTTGTATGCCTTAGATAAAATAGAAAGTTAATAAATCTGATAAATATATTGAAAAATAATAGGATGGGTTGGGAGACAGGTCTCAGATCTTAAAAACCTCTTAGCTACTTCTTGCCCAAATCCATTATTTGTAAATGAAGTTTCTGAGACCCACAAAGGAGAATTATATTGGCTAGGAAAACACAGAACCCCATACTGCAAACTCATTCCCTCTCTGGGATTTCAAAGTTTCTCTTTTCTATTTGGGTTCCTTTATTTTCCCATCCTACTCTCAGAACACTAACTAAGATAATGGGATGGGATTTCATTTGACAACAAGCTATCTCACTGGGAATGTTTAAATTTAAAACCAGTTTATTCCAGTCTCAGAGTATTTTAAGTGTCTCTGTATCACCTTTCATTTCATATCTCATGTTATTTGTATGCCTTTTATGGGCTCCCCAGGAAATTGAGCTCCTATTATGTAGTGATTGTGTTTTAAAAATCTCTATCTCCTCAACAGCGAGCAAAATACTTGGCACAAGGTGCCACACACATAGCATTTTATGGGAATAATTAAATGCAGCAAAATATATATCCTGGGTCCTTACTCTCAAGGCTTCTTTCACTATACTTTTTCACTGACTAGTTTTTTTGAGCCCCTTCCTACAACTTAAATGGTTTCACATTGCATGTTTGATGGAAAAGATCTTAAACAAATACAAAATAATTTTGTTTCTATCACTTACTCTGTGCATTATTCTTTTTTCTATCTGCCATATATTTTTTTAATTATGTTATGTTAATCACCATACATTACATCATTAGTTTTTGATGTAGTGTTCCATGATTCATTGTTTGCATATAACACCCAGTGCTCCATGCAGAACGTGCTACTCTGTGCATTATTAAATGAGGAAAATGTTAAAACAATTAACACATGGAAACCAAAACCGCATTCACGTTAAGCTCAAATGTTATTTCCACAAAATTAAATAAGTTAAAATAGTCATGACTTCTTTACAATTCCAAAGATTAGATCAGGGAGTTCTGGCTCCCCTTTGTTCCTCCACATTGTGTTCAGAGCTATACAAACATGTGTTTACAAATTGTTCTTTTGTATTTTCTACTTATCTAAGCCCCCCAGTTGGGAGTTCAAGCAAAGGAATTACAGGAAACCAACTTACTCTGACAGCTAAGCATGCAGTTCAGCAAGACCTAAGTAGCTTGAAAGGGAAGACCTTTAAATGTGCTAGGGCAAGAAACTGTTGCTCTTACTGGTAACAGCCCTGAGTAGGTGGATCAAAGGGCAGAGGGAACTCAAGCAGACATCACCACCAGGAGATGGGATCAGGTGATGGACGTGGAAAGTCAAGACAAGAGGTCTGGTTATCCTAAATAGGAAATACCTGAAATCAGGCAGTGTTATTGGAAGGATGGGTAATTGGGGATTGCAAAAGATGTTAAGAGACCAAACTTTTCTATCTGAAGCTATAAAAGTATCCAGGTTCTTACCTGTGCCTAGATTCTGGATAATGGCCCCTAAGGGAAGTGTTTAGTTTTCTTATATAGTTAATGATGAAAATTGATGAAATTTTTAAAATGGATGAAACACACATATGCAGACATGCATGCACATGCATTTGTACATGCATGTAAGTGAATAGATCTTCAGACCAGGGATAGCAAAGAGGTTTCATTTTAGGTGGTGACATTGAATAGTTAAGTGGAAGCCTGCACAGCTATGTTGAGAAAGATTCTAAAACTAACTGCAGGAATTATGGGACACAAACAAGCATGCACACATGCACACACACATTCACACACCTCCCACATACAGGCATTTAACAATACCTATCTCACACTTGCTATATGCCTATCATGATCCTAAACACTTCACAAATATAAATGTTTAATTCTCATAAAAATTTAAAATTTAGATACTATTATTACCATTTTAGGGATGAGGAAACTGAAGCATCCAAGGCTACGTAGTTGGAAGTAGCAGAACCAGATTTTGAATTTAGGGACTCTAGCCCCAGGTCTCACATGGTTGATCACTGTATTAGACTGCTTCTTGTGATATACTCCAATTTTTCATAAAAAGTTTATTGAGCACATGCTTTGAGCCAGGCACTATTCTTGGTACCACAACAATAATAATGAACCACTCAAAAATCCAGTTCTCCTGATACTTACGTCCCAGTGGCAGAGACAGGGATAGATAAGTGAACTGATACATGAAATAATTTCAGATAAAGTATCAGATAAAATCAACAGAAAACAATAAAATGGGTAATAATAAGGAAAGCTTTGAGGATACGGTTTATGAATTATGACCTGAATGATGAGTAGCCAGCCTTATGAGGGAGAACATTCCAGACAGAGGGAGCAACGGATACAAAGGCCTTGACTAATGAACAAGCTTTGCCTGTCCCAGGAACAAAGAAAATGATTGTATGGCTGGAGAATGCAAGTGAAGAGTAGCAGGAGTTGGTGTGGAAAAGGTGTTCAGAGAGCAATTCATACCTGATGAAGTGGGTCATGTTAAGGAGTTGAATAATGTTATCTATGAACATAGTAGGGGAGACACCATATGCAACTTCTATTTGTCATCCTCAGCTTGTGTATGAATGCTTGCTCACTCTTGGTCCTGGGGGGTTCCTTCCAGTGGTTGAGCTTTCATATTTTTGGAATATTTATTAATGTAGGTATTTATTTCTTGGTGAGCTTAGCCTATTGTCTGATTTAAAATTCTGATATATTATATGCGAAAACACTCTTTCATTTAAACAGCAATGCCCAAATCAACTTCTAAATGCAAAACCAAGACACAGACTCTGAAGTCCCTGTTCCTATCTCAAGATTATTAATTAAAATGAAGGCAGCATCAATAATGGAAGAATTACCTATTTAGAAAGTACATAATGGAGCTTTCCACTCCTGGAGGTTCATTAAATGATTTTATTCTTTGAAAAAAGAAATCTGTCTCTGCACAGTTTATAGGTACTTCCTATTTATTTAAATTAGATTGAATTGTTCTGAACAAAATACAGAGTTCAGAACAATTATTAAAGAATTAACTTGGGTAGTTGAAAGAATTAACTTGGGTAGTTGAAAGGATTCACAATTTTAAGTTTCATTTATATGATTATTGAAAATCAAAGGTACTCATATTGAACTATCAGTATTCTGTGGTTGGCTAAGTATAGTCAGAAAGTAAAGGATGTCCTATTCATGATTTTTTTCTCATAAAAATGATATTCTAGGTCTTGTGAGAAACAAGTATTTTATATATTTGATAAAAGTCAAGGCTGGGATATCATTTTAAAACGAGGAAAAAGGGCAGGAACCAATTAACATTTACAGATGAGGATGATAAATTCTCTCTCTCTCTCTCTCTCTCTTTTTGGTGCAAAATGGTGGTTGGTAAATTCTTAATGGTAAAATTCATTCTAGTGTCAGTAATTCAATTTGGAAAAACGCTGGCCTTGGTTTTAGGAATTTTGAGTTCTACACTCTGCTTTATAAACTAAACACCATGCAATCATTCATAATCAGCAAAATTAAAATTTTGAACAAAAGGATGTTTACATAGAGTTTGACAGGGTAACTTATTAACGGATTTCCAAAATATCTCAGTAAGACATTCTTCATTTGTTTTCAAATATAATTATTCCCCATTAAACTGCAAATGGCAGAGACTATGTATTTACTGAGTTCTCAGGTTCTAACATATAGTAGCTACTCAATAAATGTCCTAGTGGCTTTTTGTTAAATTAATGTAGGAGTAAATGGATGAATATATAAATGAAGAAAGGAAGAAAAAATATATAAAAATTATTTTTAGAAGACTCATTAGATTGTAATTGGTCAATTTTATGGGCTTTGTCCTTCAAAACATAAACTATGAGTTTATATATTTTCCACAAGATTTGTAAGTGCTACATTTATGATACTAAAGATACACTTAAGATACTAAAGATACTTTAAGGTACATTTAAGATCTAAAGATTTAATGACCTAGTGAAACATTTCATGTGAAATAATTTATAAGCTAAGTAATATGCATAAATGAGGAAGGAGCCAGTAGCAAAATGACCACTATGCCAAACAGCTTTGCCTTTTCCTTCCAGGTCTGCTTCCCACCCTTCTTCTCAATTATCTTAAAGCCAGAAAGATCATCTGTGTGTGCTGACGAGTTTCTCTGTCCCTATGCTTATAATTGTAATAAGCCATGGCATTCCCAACAGGAGAGCAGAGTAGGGAGTTGATTAAGGTCAGAATGTATATTTCTGTGGCTTATTTTTGCACAGTCCATTGCAAATAAACTTTCTTGAAAATACCCTATTTTGAGATCATCTTTTTCCTGGAAACCTGAGTGATAAACTACCCATTATTTTTAATTCTAAAAAAGCCAATCCAAGATTTAAACAACAACAAAAAAATTGCTTTACTCATTAAACTTTATTCTGGTTAGCTACTCAGCAGGAAAAAAGGTGGCCCATTCAAAAGGGGTGTCCAAAGAAAATTTAATGAAGAGTCGCAGTTTACAAAAAATGGATGGTAATGCATTTCAGGTAGCAGCCACTGCAAAACTATAGCTAGGAAGGGAGAGAAACACAGGCTGAGGGAACCTGTTGGGAGCAGTCTGCAGAACTCTTCCCTCCAGGGCACAGCAGGAAGAATAATGAGGGCGTATTTGGAGGGTCCACAGAGAATTACTAAGATACAACACGTGTGTGACTTTAGTTTGGAAACTGTGATAGTTAATTTTATGTAAACTCAACTTGACTGGGCCAGAGGATGTCCAGACGCTGGGTAAAAATTATTTCTAGGTGTGTCTGTGCTTGTTTTTCTGGAAAAGATTAGCCTTTCAATTATAGAAAGTTAAGCAGATCGCTCTCCTCAAAGTGCCTAGATATCATCCAATCCACTGAGGGCCTAAATACAACAAAAAGGCAGAGAAAGAGTGAATTTGCTCTATGTTTGACAGCTTGAACTGGAGGATTGGGTTTTCCTCCTACCCTCTGACCAGGACTGACTTGGTTGTCAGGCCTTGGGATTTGGACCGGAAACACACCACCACTTTCTTGGGCCTCCAGCTTGCAGAGGGGTCTTCTCAGGATCCATAGTCACATGAGCCAATTCTTTTTTTTTTTTTTTTCCAAGATTTTATTTATTTATTTGACAGAGAGAGAGAGCACACACAAGCAGGGGGAGCAGCAGAGGGAGAGGGAGAAGCAGGCTCTCTGCTGAGCAAGGAGCTCGATGTGGGGCTCAATCCCAGGACCCTGGGATCATGACCTGAGTTGAAGGCAGAGGCTTCACTGACTGAGCCACCCAGGCACCCTGAGCCAATTCTTTATAACAAATTCCTTTCTCTCTAAATTGATAAAGAGATAGATATAGATATATAAAAGGTTATGTATATTATAGAGATAGATAGGTCTAGATCTAGATCTGCATGCACTGCATGGTGACCAGGGGAATTCACCCCATGGGCATGGGGTTCCAAGCTCAGTTCTTACTGCCATCACCCAGAGTGAGCTTGTTGAGAAGACACTCTGCCAGGCTGCCTTCCAGGTCCCCCATCTTGTGCATGTTGGTGAGATGGTCACCCAACTCTTTGAAAAATTGAACCAGCTAGTGCAAATAGTGAGGCTCCGGGAAGTTACGCAGGTGAGTGTCATTTTGTCAGCGGCCAGCTGCTGCCAATCCAGCAGGCTCTGGTTCACGCTCTTCTCCAGGTGGAAGCCACACTCCATCACCTTCAGGCAGCGCTTTTGGTCATTTTGCTCTAGCTTCTCGGTACCTTCTAGACGGACTCAGATCTCACGCTGGTTCTGCAGCAGCATGAGCTTCTCAGCCTGTTGTCTCTCCTCCCCCAACTGCTGCAGATAGTCCTTGTAGAATTTTCCATTGGTAAGTAGTATTTTAACCCCATTGTGTGTGCACAGGACCCTATATCTGTGCGCTTCTCAAATTTGACTGTACATGAAATTCAGTGGAGGTGTTTTTAAAAATCCTAATATCATGATGGCATGTCAGAGCAATTAAATCAAAACCTCAGAAAGGACATCGTTGTTTTTTATGTTTCCTAGATGATTCTAATATGCATTCAAAGTTGGGAACTACTGGTGTAGTGCAAGTTTTCTCAACTTAATATTTGGGCCAGGTAACGATTTGTCATGGGACGTTGTCCTGTGCATTGGAGGGTGTTTAGCTATAGTTCTACCCTCTACCACTAAACGCCAGTAGTTCTCACCCACGTAATATCTATCGAAAATATCTCCAGATATTGCCACCTGTCTCCTGGGGGTAAAATCATCCCTAATTGAGAACCAGTGGTGTAATGGAAAGAAACAAAGTCAAGTAGGATTAAATCCAGTTTCTACCACTGTGGGATGAAGCTCTCCTCCACTGATAAATGATCTCGAGAATCTGAGGTATTAATCTGTTCATCTGTAATTTGGGAATACAGCTTTTAAAGTATGTAAGGCACCTGATATGTGGTAAGTACCTTAAAATATTGGTTCCATATTTTTAGTGATTAAGGAAAAACTGTTGATTTTTGGAGTCCTGCATGATATTTTGAAATGTATACATTTTTAATCTTGGCAAAAGAAGAAACAGAAAATTGTTCTAAAAATAGGCTAGAATTTTAAGATACAGAAACTCCGAAGTTACAGTCAAATCCTGCTCTAAACTGCAAGGATATCCAGCTTAAGACCTCCCTATCACTGGAGAGCAATTCACAGGTCTGCTTCAATTATCAATTACCAGGAATGTTGGGAAAGCAAAGCATGTCTGTGCCAACCAGTGGTTTTATACTTCTTGGTCAAATAATATATAGATCGCAACAGTACAAAAGATAATTGCCACTATTCGAGAGTAAAACCTCTTACAGGGCAAACCAGAAACATTCATTTTTCCAAGTTCCCTTGCTGAGTAGTTAGTAACTGTAACTGTGACTTGACTTTTGTCACTTGAGTAATCATAGGAAGCGTTATTCAGGCAGTTTATCAAGCAAAATGGAATATATCCACAGAGGAATAATGTGTTTAGAAAATATATCTATTTCATCATTTTGCACTTTTAACATAGACCATGCATATCATCTGGGACCCTGACTGCTAATCAAGGGAGCTCTATTCATTTCAGGTATCAGGAAATGAGAGTGAGTTTACTCAAAAATTATATTCAACAGTTATCATTTATCCCCTGAAGGTGGCCCATTCATCTTATCAGAGATACACTTGGTCTAGCATGTGTTAGTGTTGCCAGAGATTATATTCATTTGATACGCAGTTTAAAATTTCACTATTTTAGCATTTCTTCCATGTCTGCTAAGTGCTAGAAATCACATTAGATAAAGTGAATTCAATATGGTAATGTGCAGTGGGTGGAAAAATACTCTTCCTGCTCTTTTCAGATTCAGTATAATGGAGAAGACAGATTAATCAAATAATTGCACAAATAAATATAGAACTCAAGCTATGTTATTTTTTACATGTCATTTATGGAGACATAATTCACATATCATAAAACTCATACTTCTGAGGTGTACAAGTCAGTGGTTTTTATGAAACTTACAAATATGTACATAACAACTGAGTGGAATATTTTCATGACCCTATGAAGAAAACTCATACACATTTAGCAGTCATTTTTCATTTCCCATTTTCCCAAGCCCCTTGCAAAAGCTCATCTTTTTTTCTGTCTCTGTAGATTTTGCTTTTGCCGGGTATTTTGCATAAATGAAATGGCACACTATGTGATCTTCAGTGTCTGTTTCCTTTCACCTAACCATAATATTTTGAAAGTTCATTCATGTTGTAGCATATATCAGAACGTCATTTCTTTTTATGGCTGAATAATATTCTGTCGTATGGATATACCACATTTATTCGTTCATCCATCAGTGGGTGAATATTGGAGTTAGTTCCACCTTTTGGCTGTTACGAATAATGCTTCCATGAACATTTGAGTACAAATTGTTTTTGTAGATGTATGCTTAAGATTCTCTTGGGTATTTACCTAGGAGTGGAACTGCTGAGTTATATGGTAACTCTTTTTTTTTTTTTTTTTTTTTTTTTTTAACATTTTAGGTTTTTAGTTGCATGATTTTTAAAAAAAAATGTCCTAGGTACAAGTCCCTTACCAGACATATGACTTGCAGATATTTTCTCCCATCCTGTGGGTTGTCTTGTCACTTTTTTTTTTTAAGGTTTACTTATTTATTTATTTTAGAGAGAGAGAGAGAGCAGGGGTAGGGGCAGAGGGAAGAGAGAGAGAGAATTCTTGAGCAGACTCCCCAGTGAGCACGGAGCCAGATGTGGGGCTCAATCCCACCACCCTGAGATCATGACCTGAGCCAAAATCAAGAGTCAGATGCTTAACCAACTGAGCCACTGAGGCGCCCCATCTTGTCACTTTCTTGATGATGGCCTTTGAAATACAAAAGTTTTTAACTTTGATGAAGTCCAATTTAGCCACAATCTCTTTTGCTCCTTGTGCTTTAGTATCGTATATATGAAAACCCTGCCTAATCCAGATACTTAAAGATGTATACTTAGGTTTTCTTTTAAGAGTTTTATAGTTTTAGCTCTTACATTTGAGTCTGTTAACCATTTTGAGTAAATTTTTGTAAACCATTTAGGTAGGAATGCGACTGCATTCTTTCCCATGTGGTGTGCATTTGTCCCAGCATCATTTGATGAAAAGACAAATCTTCCCTCCCCCACCCCATTGACTTTCTTGGCTCCTTGTTAAAAATCAATTAGTCACAAATAATAGGGTTTACTTCTAGACTATTGATTGTATTTCAACTTTTTTTAAATTTCTGTCTATGTGTTATTCCATTACTACCAATCCATTTGTGTATTTGAATCTAAAATATGTCTCTTATAGACAGTGTATTTGTATCATGTACTTCTCTCTCTGATAGGGCTATCTCTACCTTTGTTTAGAGGATGGAGTCCATTTTTTTTCTTTTTTCTTTTTTTTTTTTTTAGTGTTATTACTGATATTTACCATTTGTGTCTGCCATTCCACTATTTATTATGTCTTACTTATATATTGTTGTTTTCCTACAACACTACCTTTATTTTTGTTCGATATTTTGGAGTATAACATCTTAATTCCTTGTTGATTTTTTTTTTTTTTTATTTAAAAAAATTTCTTAGTAGTTGACCTGGGAATTAAAATCCTGTCTTAAAACTGTGTAGTTTGGATTAATATCACACTAATTTCAATAGTATATAATATACTATATGTAATTTCTTCAATATAACTCTGTGTCTTTCCCTTTCTTTTTCTTATTATCTGACAAATTACATTTTTATATAAGACCTTTAACATAATATCACAATTATTGTCTATGTAGTTGTGCTTTAAATCAGATGGAATAAGAAAAAATCTACATTTGTATTTTCATACTTACCTATGTAATTACCTTTCCATTTCTCTTTATTTTTTGGTTGTGAATTTATATTACTACAGTGTGTTCTTTGATTTTTTTTTTTTTTTTTTTTTTTAATACCTGAGGGACTGCTTTTACTAATTCTGATAGAGCGGGTCTGCTAGTGACAGATTCTCTGTTTTTATTTATCCAAAATTTCTTAATTTCTTCCTTGTTTTTGAAGGATAGTTTTGCTAGATAGAGAATTCTTATTTAGTCTTTTTCTTTCCATATGTTGAAGAGTTCATCTCACTGTATTCTGTCCTTCATGGATTCTGATGAGAAATTAGCTGTTCATCTACCAATGCTCTTCATGCAGTGAGTCCATTTTTTTCCCTTTCTGTTTTTAAAATTCTCTCTTTGGCTTTTGACAGATTGACAATGACCTATATCTTTGTGTAGACAGTTACCCTACTTGGGCCTGTGGAATTCTTGAATGTTTTTCATCCAATTCAAGGAAGTTTTCAGGCATTATTTCTTCAAATATTTCTTCTGTTTTCTCCTCACCTTCTGGGATTCCCATTATATGTATGTCGGTGTATTTGATGTTGTTCTAAAAGTTTGATACCCGGGGCGCCTGGGTGGCTCAGTCATTAAGCATCTACCTTCGGCTCAGGTCATGATCCCTGGGTCCTGGGATGGAGCCCCACATGAGGCTCCCTGCTCAGTAGGAAGCCTGCTTCTCCCTCTCCCACTCCCCCTGCTTGTGTTCCCTCTCTCACTGTCTCTCTCTCTGTCAAATAAATAAACAAAATCTTTAAAAAAAATAAAAGTTTGATACCCTGTTAATTTTTTTTTTTAAGGACTTTATTTTTTACAGCAGTTGTAGGTTTCCAATAAAATTAAGAGGGAGGTACAGAGATTTCCCTTATGTCCCTTGCCTCCACACATGCAGGGCCTCTTTAATCAGCAGTACTCACCAGAATGGTATATTTGTTACAATTGATGAACCTATATTGACAAATCATAATTACCCAAAGTCCATAGTTTACATTATGGTTCACTCTTAGTGTTATAATCTATGAGTTTGCACAAATGTACAATGACATGTATCATCATTATAATATCACACAGTGTTTTCATTGCCCTGGAAATCCTCTGTGTTCTGTATATTTATCTCTCCCTGTCCAACACATACTCTGTGGAAACCACTGGTCTTTTTACTGCATCTGTAGTTTTATCTTTTTCAGAATGTCCTATAGTTGGAATCATATAATAGATAGCCTTTTCACATTGGCTGCTTTCACAGAGTAATATGCATTTCAGGTTTCTCCATGTCTTTTCATGGCTTGATAGCTCATTTATTTGAGCAATGAATAATATTCCATTGTCTGGATTCTTCACAGTTTATTCATTCATTCACATACTGAAGGGCATCTTGGTTGCTTCTAATTTTGGAAATTATGAATAAAGCTGCTATAAATATCCATGTGCAGGTTTTTGTGTGGGTGTGTTTTCAGCTCCTTTGGGTGAATACCAAGAAGCTTTATTGCTGGATTATGTGGTTAAGAGTATGTTTAATTTTGTAAGAAACCACCAAACTATCTTCCAAAGGGGCTGTACCACTTTGCATTCCCATCACAATATATGAGAGCACCCACTGCCCACTGCTCCACATCCTTGTCAGAATTCGTTGTCAGTGTTACAGATTTTGGTCCTTCTGATAGGTGTGGGGTGGTATGTCATTGTTGTTTTAATTTGCATTTCCCTGATGACATATGATGTTGACCATGTTTTAGTATACTTATTTCCCACTGTGTCCACAGTTTTTATTTTTCTGTTTTTCATATTTTTTAGTCTCTACCGATGTATCTTTGAATGCACCATTTTTTATTCTGTCAGTTCAAATCTGTTGAGTCACTCTAGTAGAATTTTCATTTCAGTTATTATACTTTTCAACTCCAGAATTTCCATTTTTGTTTCTGTTTTTTTAAATAGTTTCTCTACTGATATTCCTTATTTGGTGAAACGTTGTTCCCCTACTTTCCATTAATTCTTAGACTTAATTTCCTTCAGGTTTTTTTTTTTTTTTTTTTTGTCGGTTTTTTAAATGTATTTACAATAACTTCTTTAAAGTCTTGGTCTATTAAGTGCAATTTGGGCTTCCTCGGGGACATTTTATATTGGCTGATTTTTTTTTTTTTTTCTTGTATAAAGGCCATATTTTCCTGTTTCATTGAATATTTTGTTGTTGTTTCACACTGGACAATTTAAATATTATGATGTGGTATGTATGGAAATTAGATTCCTCATACCACTCCCCATTTGTTGCTGTCATTGGAATTCTGGTCTGTATTGAGATTGACAGCATCGATTATACAAAGCCAGCAGTTATTGTATGTACACTATTTGTGAGGTTCCCAACTGAGTCATGGTAAAATAAGTATGACTAATTTCTCTACAAGTTAATGACCTAATGAGTGGACAGGCATAGGAACAATTGATTGTATTCATTTTGTGATGGTGTTTATCATTTTGCTCTGCAATGTACCATCATGGTATTTTACTTGGAACCGTGTGTACTTCTCTGTCTTCAGGGTGTACAGGTCCTGGGACTTAGAGACACCCTTAAGATAGCATTGTTTTCTGAGGAAGAGTTGCAATTTACCAGATGTACATGGAATAAAGTGTAATTGGGCCATTCAAAGTGGAAGAAAAACATACATGAGGACCACAGAGGTACCAATAGAATGGGCATGGCGGATGGAAAGAGATGAATTTGGAGAAGCAATTTGGACCATTGACTTGATACATTTTATGTAAAACTGATAGCCATTCAGATCTGCATTTCATGGAGGATAAAGTTGAAGTAATAAATTTGACCAAAGTCTTAATGTACTTTATGTAAAACAGATAGTTTTTGAAAATTAATTTTAATGAGAAAACTTCAGGTCCATATCAGTTGTGGCGAATTTCCTCGTAAATCTGAAAATACGGCAAACACTTGACCTGCAGATTTTCACTTTTTTTACTGTGTACAGATAGTATGAAAGAAAATGGACATAGTGATATGACAGCTGAAAATGTACCTGCATAGTGTAAGGAAGAAAGGAAAGAGGGAGGGAATATAGGAACCTTCTAGTTACAGGCAATAGCAGTATTAATGCAATGATATTATGGAGGTATTTTTAGAAAACTGAGTGGGAGGTTCTGGGCCCTAAATTGTGTGCTCAAACTATTACTTCCCATATACATAATTTCAGTAAATATCTGCAGAACAGAAACAGCCAAACACCTAAAAAAATTTTTGAATCCTGTTACATTGCAAATGAAAATCATTTTGTTTATAATTGGCTTATTTTGTGTTGACAGGATTATTTATTACAAGATAGGTTTCCAGTAAAAAAAGATAAGTGGGCTCAGTAAGCAACTTAAACATGCCCAAAACATACTTTTCTTTCTTTCTTTCTTTTCTTTTCTTTTCTTTTTTTTTTTTTTAAAGCAGAAACTGTACCTGGCTCCTACATGTGCACGGAGTGAGGGAAAGGGACAGTGTGTCAGGTCCGAACAATATGTGTGTGTGTGTGTGTGTGTGTGTGTGATCTCAGGAGTTGCTTACGTTTTTCACAGATAGTTTTTTCCTAATAGTTTCTCCAGTTTTTTCCTAAAACTCACCTCTTAAATACTAGATTCTATTATCTTATGCTAGTATATAGACACGTGCAAAAGACTGTAAGTTCTCTGCAGAGTTTGGGTGTGTAGCAAGTCACTCTGACAACCCAGATACTTGGAGTAGACTCCTGAAGATAAGATGAGAAGGAAAGGTTACCGTTTCATTTAAGTAAATAAATAAATATTGTAGAGAAAGGGAAAGATACATAAACATTCATCTCATGTTAGGAGATCTTTAAGATCAGTGTAACTTTAGTTTTCATTGCAAAGCAGAAAATGTTTGTTTCTTTTTAATATGAAAATAACTATAGCTTAGAACCTAATTGCTAAAGTCAAAGAATTCTTGGTAAGAACTTTACTTCAGGAGATAAAGGAAGTCCTGAGGGTTGTTTTGTTTTGTTTTTGTTTGTTTTCTGTTTTGTTTTTGTTTTTGAGGGGAAGGATAATCATGGGAGAAAGGCAAAAAACAACAAAAAAGGATGTTCTTTTAACTTCTTTTCCTGTAACAGAGAAGGGGTTGGAGATCAGAAAAGAAACAATAAACAGAAATAAAAATCCATATCTGATTCTTTTAGCTTAAGTACTCTCAGGAGCCTTGAAGCACATACATATATATAAAATATATATATATATATATTATATATATATATATATATTTTTTTTTTTTTAGGAAAAAGAGAAGGAAGTGTGTTGGAGGGAAGAAAGAAAAAGAGGGAGGGGAAAAGAAAGAAAGAAAGGAATATGGGAACAGTAATTGAATTCTGTCAGGATACAGAGAAATCACAGAAAAAATAAACTAAAAATAAATTTAAAACAATCCCATCTTTATTTATTTCTTAGATGTAGTGTAGCCTAGTGGTAACAGCATGACTTTGGAGTCAGACTGGCTGGGAATCCTTTTCCTCAGTTTTCTCATTTATACATTAGTTAATACCTGAATTCAGGCAAATTGCTGTACTTTTGTCATCCCCCCCCACACACACACGCGCGCACACGCACATATACACGTAGGCACATACATACACACATGCGCACACCGATTTGACTTTAAAAATGCTATAAAGAGGTAGCATTTTCTGGATATGTGGATTATGAGAGGTTTATAAAAAACATGACATAAGGATAAATAGATGAACATTTAGTGACTACACATGTTTCCCCCACAGAATGTTTTTATAGTTACTGTTCATTGTCTGTCTCCTTCACAATACTATAATTACCGGGAGAGCAGGTGTTAAGGCTCTTCCTGCAGTGATGTTACCCAACTGTCTAGAACAGTGCCTACCACCCAGTAAAGTGACAGCAAACACTTGTGAAATGAGTGAATGAATCGATAAAAGGAACATCTGTTGAAATCACATGATCTCTTTGCTCTGTTACTTTGTTTACAATGACAATTTTATGATACAGTGTACATTACTTTGGGGTGCCTAGGTGGCTCAGTCGGTTAAGCACCTGACTCTCGGTTTTGGCTCAGGTTGTGATCTCAGGGTTGTGAGATTGAGGCTCTGCGCTCAGTGTGGACTCGGCTTGGGATTCTCTCTTCCTCTCCCTCTGCCCCTTCTGCTCATGTTCTCTCTCTCTATCTCCCTCTCTCTCTCTCAAATAAATAAATCTTTTAAATAAGTAAATAAATTGTACATTATTTTGTTTCAATAATTATAAAGCCTCCAATTTACATTTTACTACAAGAAGGGAAGGAGGCATAGTAAAGGAAAATACTCCCCAGTTACACCTTGAGATTGTTTGATGGAGATTCCATGTGAATCTTGATTTTTCTATTGCCCACTGACCTTCCTCTATTTAAGAGCTGATTAGTCACCCTTTCTTGTTATTCATATAGCCTATTGTTTCTTTGCAGCTGGGAATTCAGCAAGACAGCCACTTGTGTAATGATTTCAAAATCCGTTTCCCTGGGAATGGGCCCAGCTGTTCTACTGGGTCATGCATCTAGCAGACATGGTGCCATACGAGGCCCAAATAAAATCTCCCCACTGGTTACTGATTCATCGGGGGGAAAGCTGATTTGGATACCTACAAACTGAAGGTATTGAAGGTGGGAGAAGAGGTCTAGGTTCTCTCTGTGCTGTGGCACACATTTCTGAGACCACCTGGACGAGAGATTAAATTAGGCTTTCTTTGGAGGAAATGAGGGTCCTTTAAGACTCTGAATATGGCAGGATATTAGGACTGAGGTCTAATTTTAAACCCAATTTAGAGAACATTAGCTTGCATCCCTTGAGCCCACGTCTCCAAATATGAAGTGAAGAATTTTCCACTAATGAAGACAAAGGCTTCAAGCAGAGGTCATTTCAAATCTGCAGGCAGAGGACAGAGGGTTCCTTTTCTGGCTCTTTCAGGCAGCTTTATTTGTAATATTGTTCCCAGGCTTGCTTGACAGCCATCTGCATGAGACACTTAAAGACCCTGTAGTAGGAAATACAGAAGGCAGGGGCGCCTGGGTGGCTCAGTCATTAAGCGTCTGCCTTCGGCTCGGGTCATGATCTCAGGGTCCTGGGATCGAGCCCCACGTCGGGCTTCCTCCTTGGCGGGAAGCCTGCTTCTCCCTCTCCCACTCTCCCTGCTTGTGTTCCCTCTCTCGCTGTGTCTCTCTCTGTCAAATAAATAAATCTTTAAAAAAAAAAAAAAAGGCAATGGAAATCTCGTTATTGAATGCTCTGTGCCTTGTCAAGATTTGGAAAATGTTAAGGTATTTTCTTCATAATGCTGATGTGTTCTTAATTGAGGCAGTGGATAAGAGAAAGACAGATTCACACAGAGAATTGTTCCTGGCCACACTGATCAGGTCGTTTGCCGCCTGTTTTTATGGTCTGAAAAAAAAAAAATGGAAATACCTTTGTGATTAATTGGATGAGGAAAGGACAATGTAGCTTAATAGAGTCAGAGGCAAATATTTGCCAGTCACAAACATGGCCATAATAGCCCCTGCCCTAACTACCACAGTGGTTGTCGTGAGGATTGGATGATTTAATAAATGAAAATGAGACAAGATTCTGAATGCTTTAAAATGTATAAAAAGCTTCCATCTCTTTCCATCATGGGGAGAAATTTCCTGCAAACCTTTAGGGGCCATGAAAGTCCTCAGCCACCTCCTACTTTTCTCAGCCTCACTTTCAGTCCTGGTCCATATTCTCTTGCGGATATCAAAAAGTATAGTTCTATTTGCCATGAGTTTACCTTGTCTTAGGTCTTTAAGGAAGCACATATATATTTCCTAAGCTTTTATTGCATAAACCCTGCCTCCCTGTTTTCCATATATGTAACTAGCATTTATTGAGTATTTATGATGTCCCAGGCAGCATGCTAAAAATTTACATAATTATCTCTTCACATTGGTACAGCTCAGGGCAATAGTTATCATGAGCCTTAACACATGGAAGAAAAGGATGCGAGAGTTTAAATAAGAGCTAGTAAGTGGCAGATAGTGGATTCGAATGCAGGTCTGTCTTCACCTCCTGAATCCCCATGCCACATTGCCTCCTCTTATAATGAACTCCCTTCCTTTCAGAGTTCCAAACACTAATTTCCCACCCTATATTTTTTTTCCTAATTTTTGTAATTCATGGTTACTGAAACTTGAAATCTCATAATTTCCTAAAATAATTACCAAAATAAATTTGTGCATAAATTCATCTTCAGCCATACAAGAGTAATTGGTGGCAAAACTTTTCTGTATAGCTGAAAACCCATATAACCCTCCATTAATTCTCATTATAATTAATGTAAAAATGCACTGTTACTATTAATGGATGTAATTACATACTGTAGATAACTGTAAACTCTATCATTATACTAATGAAATGTAAAACATTCCTGAAGAACCAAGGAACTTTGTAGCAGCTGAAACATCAGGTTACAGCATTTCACCAGTTACTGGAGATTGAAGTGATATTTGTAATATATTTGAGAACAAGTTTTGCACAACATCCAGATGATTTTTAATTAAACAGAGCATTGAAACGGGCAGAAGGGGGTACACCATGTGGAGATTTACCTCAAAATGCACAGGAAAAAAAAATAGCATATGGGGGAATCCAAGGTTACATGCCTCAGGACGTGCTATCAGGACAGATTTCTTCCTTAAATAAGCTGACACTACTATTTTTTTTTTAATGATTTTAAACCATGAGTAGCTGCAACAGCATCTGCCTCTTGCTGGAGTACATAAATGCTTCTGTTTAGGAAGAACACCTCTGATCTCCCTTCTTTTTGCTTTCCTCTGACTTCCTCCTTGAGACCTCACCCATCACACCCACACTGGGGTCTGGATGCAAATGTCACTTTGTCAGGCCTCTCTGAGTGCTCTAAACTCTCCCCTCATTCCTCTAACTCCAAAACCTGCTGGGTTTTTTTTTTTTTTTTTCCCTTTAAGTCATTTCATTTATTTGTTTATTTTTGTTTCTTTATTGTGTATGTGTTGAAGGGAAAATAATTTTACCTCTACCGTTCTATGTTCTTGGCTGAGACACTCCCCACCCCTTATGCCCCTACCCCCTAAAAAAAAAAAAAAAAAAAAAAAAAAGATTAACAGGAGAAAAGCAAACCAGAGTTTAATAACATGTATATCTCCTGTATACATGAGAGAGACCCAGGAAAACTGAGTAACTCCATGAAATGCCCCAAGCCCACACCTTGAATACCATCTCTAGCTAAAGACGAAAGGTGATTTTTTTTTTTCTTTTTTTTTTTTTTTTTTGTGGGGTAGGTGGGGAAGACAGGGTGGAAGGTAGTTATGGGAGGTTACCAGGAAAAGCACAATAAACAAGGGTATGGTGGTTAAGCAGATTTACATTCTTCTGCATTGTTTCAGAGAGTTAGTCTTTTCCTCTTCCTGGTACAGAGAGGGGGATAGCCTTACAGAGGGAGATTTTCTTTATAAATGTAAATGTCCTGTACAAAAGGGTAACTTCTGCTCAGTTTTGAAGATCTCCATGTGTCTGTTGTTTCTCAAAAATAATCAACCTAAAATCATTCTTATGCCAATGAAGCATATTTTGAAGTGGCAAATTTGCTTTCCTTCATCTGTCTCTTGCAACTGAATGAAAGCTCTGTGAGGGCAGTGACCATGTTGATCTTGTTAAAGTCCACATGTCCAGATCTAGCACAGGGGCTATAAACAGTAAGATTTTAACAAATTATTTTATTTTTATTTTTTGAATGAACGAATGCATAGGCCATTAGTTGTTCAGTTTTATTACAAATGAGAAAATGGGCCACTCCTATCAAAAACCAGTTCCTTACAGCTTCTCTAGATTACAGCCTCAACCTTTCTTGATTCAACTGGCTTATCTCTAATAACCTAGGATCCAGTGTCTTCAATGTTTAAATAAACAAGTATATAATTTGATATATTCCTAAAATCAGTTCTCTGAAGAAATATTCCCCTGAAGGTAAGCCAAAAATTGTTTGGATCTATTGTGATACTATGATATATAAGAAATAGGTATTTGGTCTTTGTCTCTGTTCCTGACACTCAGCTCCTAAAACTCCTGTAATTTCTTAAATGGTAAAAATGACTTTTATTATTTTAATAAGCCTTTTTCAACTATCCCAGAGTTCATGTTAATGATGTAATTTTTGGAAAGCCCTAAGAGTGGAGGCTAGTTTCCAGGGCAACTAACCATGTGATTAGAAGGAGAGAGGCTGGATGTTGAACCAATCATCAATGGCCAGCAATTAAACCAATCAAATTTAGGTAATGAAGCCTTTGTAAAAGTCCCTAAAGTACAGGGGCACTTGGGTGGCTGCCAGTGAAGCATCTGACTCTTGGCTTTGGCTCAGGTTATGATCTCAAGGTCATGATCTCAGGGTCATGAGCTCGAGCCTGTGTCAGGCTCCGCACTCAGGAAGTCTGCCTGAGATTCTCTTCTTCTTCCTCTGCCCCTCGTCCTGCATGCATATGTGCTCTCTCTCCCTAAAATAAATAAATCTTAAAGAAATCCCTAAAGTAGAGGAGTTGGGGATCGCCAGAGTACTTTAGGGACTTTTACAAAGGCTTCATTACCTAAATTTGATTGGTTTAATTGCTGGCTTTCCCAATTTGGGGACTTTCTACCCAGGACTCTGCCTTACGCATCCTTATTTCTCTGTTGACCTGGTTAACTTCTTCTTGCCCTTGAAGGTGAGCTGAAATGCCATTTTACTTGTTTAAGGACTTTCCCAATAACCTGATGAAGTTGGGCTCTCTTACTATTTTCTTTCATAGATCCTTAAAATGTTTCTTCAGAGTACATCAGAACTCTCTCTTTCTTAGAGTGTCTCCTCATGATTTAGAAAGATATTTCTTCTCCAGGAGATGGATTGCAAAAAGGCATCTTTTCTGTGTGAACAAGCAATAGTCCTTCCTCCGAGCTGGCACAGCTGGACACCATGACCATGGCGGGGCTATGCAGTCAGGTGAGATTTCCGCCTCCCCTTGTGCCCCTTTGCCTGGACACTTTGTGCAGGATACTTGCGCAGCTGTACGCTGCCAACCAGAAAACACCGTTCTGTCAGAATTAGACAGGAACCATATCACTGTCATTAGCTAGTGTATACTTAGGACTTGGTATAGCCTCTAGCAAATGAGAGCACCCAATAAACATCAGCTGAATAGGCAACTATATAACAGGTAGAATTTGTTTGTTTTTTTTTTTTCTTTTTTTTGCATGGTACACAGGTTTACAGAAGTTTTCAGTACCACATGGTTAGATAATTCTTTCACATATATATCTGCTACATCCCCTTCCATGAAAGATAACTTAATAGACTGTATCTCCTAGTATCTTGGGCCAAGCGTATGTCTTTTTTCCTGTCAGTATGTTCAGGAAACATTTTCACCTCCCTTTAGTTGAGGATAGCATAGGTTCACAATTTCTGGAAAGCATGATGCCATGGTTATTACCTACATCATAAGAAACTGAAACATTCTTGATTGTTGAATTGAATTTGATTGATTGGATTGAATCAGATTGAATTATGTAGTTGCAGAGAGGAATGTCTCCAAATGCATGCACAGGAAATAAGAGTATTATTGCTCCTAAACATAGCTCTTGGGTGGATGTAATGAAAGTCCCAACAAAAAGCTTCCTATATTGTTCATAGGTAATGATTTTGCTGGAGGTGAGAGAAAATTGAAGGCTTAGGATTCCAGGAAAATTGAGGGGCTGTTTCGATGGTATTTGAAAGTAGAACTTTGCAAAACTGCAACAATGGAGGTGATTTGAGAATTTTGCAGAAACTCTGTCACTGCAAATGAGTGATCATATTTCTGGGCTCCTGCCAGAAATGTCATCTGATGGCACTTAACCACCATCCATGGGCTATGAACGCTAGGCTATGTAATCAGGTGAAAATATAATTTTGGTCTAGTTACTTTATATTTAAGAGTCTCAGTTTCTTAATTTGTAGAGTGGTGATAAAAATAGCACTTATTTCACTGACATCTCCTACAAGCATGTGAAAACAACATCCCATAATGCCTACTCAATAAACAGTATAACAGTTTTCTATTTTCTTTGTTCTTGAGTACTTCTCTCTATGTCCTTATTCTATCCTCTGGTAAGTAATGAGATTCTACAAAATCAAAGAGAACAACCACTTTTGTCATCTTTTTAAAAAATTTTTAATTTGAGTATGGTTGACAGACAATATTACATTAGTTTCAGGTATACACCATAGTGTCCAACTTCTCTACGTATTATGCCATGTTCCCACAAGTGTAGCTACCATATATCACCATGCATCACTATTACAATATCATTGACTATCATCCCTATGCTGTTCTGTTTATTCCCATGACTTATTCATTCTGTAACTGGAAGCATGTATCTCCCACTCCTCTTTACTCTTTTTGTTAATGCCCCTACCCCACTCCCCCCTGGCAAGCATCCGTTCTCTGTATTTACAGGTCTAATTGTACTTTTTTGTTTGTTTATTCATTTATTTTATTAGATTCCACATATGAGTGAAATCACATGATATTTGTCTTTCTCAATCTGACTTATTTCACTTAGCATACTACCCTTCAGATCCATGCATGTTGTCACAAAATGGCAAGAACTCCTCTTTTTGTACAGCTGCGTAATATTCTATTATATATATTATATATATATACACACACACATACCTACATATATATATGGCATATCTTTCTTACCCATTCATCTATTGGTAGACACTTAGGAACAAACACTTTTCTTTGCCATAGTTCCTGTCTCCTATCCTACAAATAAATCTTCACCTCTCCAAGTTCTAAGAACTTTATTCTCATTGTCCAGTCAAGACTAAAAATGTTAGTGGGTTCATTTCTATGGTTAGCTTTGGGGTTTTCAACATCCTTGTTGGTTACTCAATTTCAGAGTAGGGAGAAGAATAGAATGCAATGGTCAAAGTGTGACATCAGAGAAGGTTGGGTAATGAGTAAGTTAGTCAACAAACTAAGTCACAAAGGAAATAATCAGAAGAAGTAGGCATGGGACCATTTTAGAGTGGGATCAGAGAAAGTTATTATTGCTCTTTATAAGTTTCTTCAGTTTGGGTGAGGAGAAGTCCCTCTATATTTTAGTATGTCCATGGAGTGAACATTTGTGGTTATAAGTAAACAGGATGATTAGAGGAGACAATTTCAAATTCCTTAACTTTATACCATTTACTGCATTCTCCCCTAATTGATCAGAAGGATTAAAATGGTTTGAGTATAGTGATAAATAGGTGGGCACAGTGTGGGAAATTGGTTTAATGATTGTATTTATACATCCCTCTCTGTATATGGAGCACCTAACTCATTTAGGAAACAATTTTGAAGACATCTTCATCACTGTCCCATAAGTGCCCTTGTAAGAGTCTTTATAATTCCTCATTGAGAATCTTGGTGCTGGGCATGTGCCAACTTTCTGCACTATCAGCCTTGGATAAAAAGAGAGTGATCATTTTGCAGTGTGATTATAAAACCATCCTGAATTAAAAAGCTGGCAAAATTAGTTTCTACCTTCCATTTCTACCTTCATCCCAGAATTTATAAGCCTAACTTATATGAATAACAGACTCTAAGAGACTACTGCTCCATCTATTCAACGTAGACCTCTCCAGAACATTCCAGAAGGTAGGAAGTAAAGTGACATGGAAATACCTCTTTCCACTGCAAACATCGATAGGATTGAATTTTATTTCTTGCAGATTTTCAAGTCAGTCATATGGTGGCCAAGACAACTTAGCAATACCTGCATTCCTATATATAAATGATCTCTCTGAAATTGTAGACAAAATGTTACAGATCAGGGACACCTGGGTGGCTCAGTAGGTTAAGCGTCTGCCTTTGGCTCAGGTCATGATCCCAGGGTCCTGGGATCAAGTCCCGCATGGGGCTCCTTGCTCAGTGGGGAGCCTGCTTCTTCCTCTCCTTCTGCCTGCAGCTCCCTCTGCCTGCAGCTCCCCCTGCTCGTGCTCTCTCTCTCTCTGTCAAATAAATAAATAAAATCTTAAAAAAAAAAAAAAAGTTACACATCACAAACTCTGTTCTTTTTACATAGAAGTAAGTATTCTGGTATTACCTTATTTAGAAAACTTCAAAGTGACTTTTCTACCTTTTTTTTTTTTTGTCATGGAGTTCTATTGTCCATATTTAAATGTTCAGCTTTTTAAATGAAACACATCAGCTTATAAACCATAAGAAGGGTGGAGGGCCCCTGGCTGGCTCAGTCGGTGGAGCATGCGACTGCTGATCTCAGGACTGTGAGTTTGAGCCCAAAGTTGGGTGTAGAGATTAATTAAAAATAAAATCTTTAAAAATAAATAAATAAAATACAAGAAGGGAAATTTGAAAAATGTTAAGCAAAACTGTTCATGAAGATTTTTCAGCCAAAAAAAAAAAAAAAACAGTTTCTTTCAGTGTAATTTATTTGAAACCTCAACACATACAACAATTTTTGGAGGATTAAAAACAAGTGATGGGTGTAGTGATGGTGGGGAGTCTATGATACTGCTCACGGACCTTTCTCTTCATCCCCTCCATTAGCAGCACCTGGGCAGTGTTCTGTGGAGTGCTATTTAAAAGCAGCTGATGTACTATAGTTCTCTTCATTTTACAGAAGATGACAGTGAACTCAAGAAAGACAATTGAGGGTGCCTGGGTGGCTCAGTTGGTTAAGCGACTGCCTTCAGCTCAGGTCATGATCCTGGAGTTCCAGGATCAAGTCCCGCATCAGGCTCCCTGCTCAGCAGGGAGTCTGCTTCTCCCTCTCACCCTCCCCCCTCTCATGTTCTCTCTCTGTCTCATTCTTTCTCTCTCAAATAAATAAATAAAATCTTGGGGAAAAAAAGACAATTGAATGTTTAAGGGCATACAGTGTAAAAACTGTCCCATATGAGTTTTTTTTTTTTTAACCTCAAGGTACTCAATCATTTCTATGTTCAATAAATATGACAAAGGTCAAATTACGTTAATACTCTATTATACCTCCACTCGTATCTATTTTCATCTAAAGACAATTTAGATGTTGAACTAGTTTAAATATTTTTCATTTCCAACATTTGAACCTTCAAGGACTATTTTATTTGTAAAAGAATGTACTCTGTACCCTGTTCACCTTTATCAGAACTTCTGCCTAACTACTGGTTGTTCATATATGACCTTGCGATCACATACCCACTACTGAAAATGGAACCGGGGAGATAAATGTAATGTGTGTAGTTGAGTACCAGTGGGAAGAGCATTCCTGGATATTCTCAGAAAAGGCGATTAAGAGGGAGAATTGTGTACTGCAAAGTAAAGGGAAACTTTAAATGAGTAAGTTGAGTAGATTTTGCAGGCATGGAGGTCATCCTTTAATATAGAGTCCTCTTTTTTCACTGTAGCCTTCTCCATCAGCCTGGAAGTTTCTTTTTTCAGGGACTCTGTTCTACCAGGACGTGGTGTGGAATAAGCTCTGCAAATATGTATTGACCCCACCCCAAAAAAATATTAAAAGAAAAAAAAAAGAATGGTTAGGGAGCGATTTAAGTTAGTAGCAGATAAAAGGGTAGTTAAATGTGATATTTTGGGAAGTTTATTTGATAATAGAAATTTTTAAAGATTGAGGGGAGAAAAGATTAGAGATCAAGACACTATCCAGTAGACTATTGCAGTAACCCATATGGAAGGTAATTGATTTACGATCCCTCTCTCCTAAATAGGGAAGGAAGCCTAACAAACAAGTTTACTTCTTGCACATGGTTTTCTCTAGCCATTATGAACTTCAGGCACTTTTTCTTCCTGAATGTCAATTGACTTGACAGCTTCCCCACATTTTATCACTTCCTTAGATACTGTCCTATACAGTAGGTCACATCACCTAATTATCTCCATGTGTTAAGTTTCTCTCTTCAATTAGCTCTGTGTGAATAAGGTCTATGATTTGTTCTAATCACACTTATCACAGAGCTGTGTGCAGTGTAGATGTTCAATAAATAGAAGATGGTAGTCTTAATATGTCTCCATCAAGAGGAAAGGGATTAAATTAGATTTGACCATATCCTTTCACTTCTTAAAAATCCTGTTTGTCTGTTGATTGCAATAGATATGCTCATATTCTGTTTTACCACATAGATGTATCTACAAAGATGAAGTTGGTGTTCGAGTAAATCAAAACAAAACAAAAACATAATTACATTTGAGAAATCCTAGGATAAACAAATTAAGAAGTTGTCATTGCAGTAGGATTTCTAAGAGTCTTTAGTTTGTGAATGTGGATTGTGACCCCTAAGAGGGGAATGGATAGTCTGGACATTTCAATAAATGTGAAATATATTTGAAAATCTGACTTTTAGAATACTTATTAAAATGATATGAGTTCCTGTTCTATACAATGAACTGCATAGGTGAGAGCTTCCATGTATGTCTGGACTCCTTAACATGCATGAAGTTTCCTAACCAGACCACTACTCATCCTATTTCTAATGCTTCCTGTCCTCCACCTGATACTGAGTCCCAGATATACATTGTTTGTTTTCCCTAAACACATTTACGTTACTTGTTTAAGTTCTATTTTTATTTATGTATTCCTTTACTTATATGAACCTCAAGTGAAAGTAGCTGAGCCATTCTTTCTCCTCACATAATGCAATAATAAATATTCTTTGTGAAATGTGTATTTGTGTGGCTGTGTTTCCAGTTAATACGGATGTTATTCTGCCATAAGATTCATTCTGTATTTTGTCTTTTCACTTGACATTGTTTTCCAAAATAGATGTTGGCTTATGTGCATTTATTTTATTACTTCTAAATGCCCCATAGTAGCCCTTGCTTTTTATTAAATAGTCATAATTAATATTTATTCTCCTTGTATAGATGAATATAATGTTTCCAGCACAAATAACATTGGACATATTGACTTAACTGTGCTATGTCAGTGCTGGATCACAAAATAGATGCAGTATATGAAGCTTCTCACTTCTAATATTTCCACCAACATTTAGCTGTCTCCACCTTTTTAGACCTTATGAATTTATAGTAATAGTTTACTATAGTAATAAGCTTACTGTTTCTACATTTGTATTTTTTGTCATGCTAAGTTTGATTATTGGCTACTGTACTTAAATGTGCTTCTGGGCTTGCAACGGGAATGCCATAGCTTATTTTTTTTTATTGCTTTTTATTTTTGTTTTTTTTTTTTTTTTTTAAGATTTTATTTATTTGACAGAGAGAGACACAGCGAGAGAGGGAACACAAGCAGGGGGAGTGGGAGAGGGAGAAGCAGGCTTCCCGCAGAGCAGGGAGCCCGATGTGGGGCTCGATCCCAGGACCCTGGGATCATGACCTGAGCCGAAGGCAGACGCTTAACGACTGAGCCACCCAGGTGCCCTATTTTTGTTTTCTTGTTTTATTTTTCAGGTTGGTAGCAAGTCCTTCTTATCTGGTAGTGTGAGGAATACACTAGCCTTATCTCAATTATTTTATATTAAAGAATGGAGCTCAGTAAATACTAAAATTGAATTTGAAAAAAATTTTGAATTGATCACAAAATTCTGCTTTAATTTTGATTGTAATGGAATAGCAGTTTTAGATTAATTTCTGGAATAATTGACATTTTAACATTTTAAATTCTTCTATTTTAGATTTAGTTATACTGATAAACTCTCTGGTTAGTATTAATAGTTTATTCTGATAGCTTTTCTATGTTTATGGCAATACCATCTGCAAATATTGACACATTTTTTCCCCCATAAATCTTAAATTTTTGTTTCTATTTTTGCTTTTCCTTATGCCATGGTGGTAGCCAAGCCTTCCAGTATTATACTGAACCAAAGCAGTGAGGATAGCCATTCTTTTCTTATCTCCACATTAAGGGAATATACCTTCTAAATTCTCTATTAACTATTTCAATTGCTATTGAATTTGGGTAGATTATCGTTCATCAACTCAAGGAAGTTCCTATCTGTGCTTATTACATAGTTGTCTGTTTTTGGGGTTTTTATAAATATTAAGAAGGTTATGAACTGTCTCAGACTTTTTTTAATGCATCTATTGAAATATTCAGGGATAGTTTTGTTTTTGATAGTCAGATAATACTAAATTATATTCTTAGGATGAACCATGTTAAAGTAAGGGGCATTACTTATTAATATACTATTAGATTCCACTGATATTTCTATAGGGAAAATACATCTGTAATTTTCAGTTCTTGATTTATCTCTGCCAAGTTTTAAGATGCACTCTGTCTTCTCTAGGCTCTTGCTTTTCACTTGTGATATTATCTTTGCCTGTTTGTCCCAGTTCTAACCATAGTAACCAACCCAAATAACTTTTCCTGTTTGGCGTAGTTCAATAAATATTTTTGTACCTTTTCCTGAAGTCACAAAGAATTATTTTTGGCTCTATATTCTTATAACAATTTGAAAGTGCAGAACATATATATCAAAACAATGCTATGATTTAAAAAAAAAAAAAACGTGTCATGCTACCAGAGAAGACTGGAAATCCCGAAGGAGAGGGATTGAATCTTATCATCTTTGACCAACACCCATGATATCTAGTATAGGGCTTATAACATAATGACATAACAAAGAAGGTGCATCCTTTTAAATTTGTTTTTTATATAAAAATTTCTTACACTTATTTTGTATATTCCCTCCAGAATGATACCACTTCAATTCTATGCACCCAGCATCTACTAAATGCCAATCTCAACTTCCAGACAATCAGATGAACTTCATCAGTAAGTGTCAATAAATACAATAAGACTTGAATGTGTTTTTTTCCTGATATATATATTTTATCATAACTAAACCACCAAAGACCAAACCACTTCTTCCCTTGAGAATTAGTATTCAGCCCAGAAAGAAAGGATATAGCTCAGGAATGCTTTCTAGATAACATATTATGTTTATATACAGTTACATATGCATTTCCCCCACTTTAAGATAATTGTAGATAAATATTTCAGGCTATCACTCCTCATTTCCATTAAGAAACATAAGTGAATCCATCTTACACCAGCCAAGAATGAACTCACTAATATGGAGCCTTTTTATTTTTCCCATTTCTAGAAAGCTAAAAAAATAGTCTGGCTGGACTTTTTCTGCCTGAGACTAATTATGTCACTTGTGACTTGTATTGATTCAGGTATTGATATATAGAAGAATCAAAATGTAGCAACATTGTCTTGAAGTCCTTTATACGTGCCATCTAGGAAATTTTTTTTTTTTTAAGATTTTATTTATTTATTTGAGAGAAAGATCGAGAGAGAGAGCGAGAGAGAGAGCACAAGTGCAGGAGGGGGAGAAGGGGCAGAGGGAGAGGGAGAAGCAGTCTCCCCGCTAAGCAGGGAGCCCAATGTGGGGCTCAATCCCAGGACCCCAGGATCATGACCTGAGCTGAAGGCAGATGCTTAACTGACTGAGCCACCCAGGCACCCCACCATAGAGTCACCAAAGTGACTCTAGTTTGTTTGTTTTAGAGAGAGCATGCGTGCACACACACACGTGTGCACGAGCAAGGGGGAGGTGCAGAGGGAGAGGGAGAAGCAGACTCCCCACTGAGCAGGGAGCCTGATGCGGGGCTGGATCCCAGGACTCTGGGATCATGACCTGAGCCAAAATTAGACGCTTAACTGACTGAGCCACCCAGGGGCCCCTAAGTGACTCTAGTTACTGTTATCCCTTCTATTGTAGATCATTAGAGGAATGAGGATGTCTGTTTTTGATAACTAGACCCTCTCCCAATCACCCCAATCCCTATAAATGGCCCCACTATTTACGTAGTTGTTCAAGTCAAAAACTTGAACAACTTAAGGTCACCCTTAAATCCATCTTTCCTTCATCTTGTACATCCAGTGCAGTTCCCAGTACTGCCAGTTTTATCCAAAGTATATCTGGATTCAGTTTCTTCCATTTCTAATACCACGTTAGTAGTCAAAACCAAAATAACCTCTTGCTTGGGCTACTGCAGCAATCTCCTATCTAGGTTTCTGCTTTCATCCTTGTATCCTATAATCCATTTCCATTTGAGACCCAGAGTGATCTTTTTAAATATATAGGCCAGATTATGTCATCCCTTTGCTTTTAGATCCCTTCAGTAACCTCCTCTCTGACATGAAGTAAATCTGAGCTTCTTGCCCTGAGTGACAAGGCCTAGTATGACATGGTCTCTGACTACCTCTCCACATCATATTATGCCACTTCCACCCTCATCCAATATGATCTGTGCCTCATTTTCATTTCTTGTATATGTCCATTGGTTTAGTTCAGCACAACAATGAACACAAACTTTTCCAAGACTCTTGCTATGGGTTTCTCTTATCATGGCAACTTCACATGACAAATGGGAGTATCACCCTGTCCACTCTATGTAAAATATTTAATTTCCCATCCATTTTGTGTTTTATCATATCATCTTCTCTTTTTTTTCTTATTTCTACTCATCTATATTTCTCCTGTACCACCAGGCCTTTGAAGACACAGACCTCCCTGTCCTGTTGACTGCTTTTTCCCAGCACCCAGATTTGTGAGAAATCCTAACCAAGTATTTGTGAAATAAGTAAGGGTATTGGAAGTTTTGTCACATGGAGAATTCATATGGTAAAAAGCACTAACAGTAAAGTCCACTGAGCGATATCCTAGCCCAGCAGCATAATTCATTGTCAAGTGCCAGGATCCTAGCTTGGCATTACTTATTGATACTCCTACTCTATTGATACGCTCTCTCTAAGATTCACTGTAACATAGTCTCTTGTAGGATACTGTGCATTGGCAGGGTTAAATATGATTTCTTTGTCCTTTCATAAAACTATCTGTTCATCTTTTCTGTAGCAGACACAAATCTAATGTTTTATCATTTATTTGCTTCTATAATGTATCCAGTTAGACTCTGTGTCTTAGAAAGGCAAGACAGTTGTTTCACTATCATACCACAGACTTTGTAGAAAATAAATTTAGAAAGTTTTTTTTTTTTAGTTTATTTGCAGTATGGTTATTTATAGCTCTTTCCTTGAGCCAAATAATCCATTCACTTGTGCAACAATTAGACTTCACAAATACAGAATTGTTGTCAAAATTCAGAGGTTGAATTAAGAAAAAAAAATTAGGTGGGGACACCTGGGTGGCTCAGTCGGTTAAGCGTCTGCCTTCAGCTCAGGTCATGATCCCAGGGTCCTGGGATCGAGTCCTGCATCAGGACTGCTTCTCCCTCTCCCTCTGCCTGCAACTCCCCCTGCTTGTGCTTACGCTCTCTCTCTCTTCTCTCTCTCTCTGACAAATAAAGTCTTAAAAAATTTTAAAAAAAGAAAGAAAATTAGGTGAAGTTGTAGTTAGGAATGCATATATTAGGAAGAGAGAATGATCCCAATGACTCCTAAATTCTTGTGTTCAATTAGAATATAATTGTTAAAATCTGGCTCATATTTATGAAGACTCATAAGATGGCCCTGGATATCTTTGCATGTACAGAGGAGATCCGAAGGAATTAAAATTTACCTTCAGTGATCTCTCATTTTCTTTTGTTATCTGCTCTCGAGGTTCATTGAAGGCTTTGTTTTCTACAGTTTTTCTCCTCAGACATCATCCTGTGGTATTCCTTCTAACAACTCTCCTTCTATCATTTGTGGTTAGAGATAACTATTACCTACTAATAAAGGTACCTGCAAGAGATAATACTAACACTCAGGATGTGTGTCAGATGATGGCAGGTAACTCAAACTGGAAGAAGAGTGCTCCAGACACTGATTTTTCAGAAAATGTCTATTAGCCTTGTGACCTAGAAGAAGCTTATGTAAATAAAGTGGAGAGGGTGGTACATATATACAAAAACACAACCTCATGATCTTGGTAATGAACTAGAAGACCAGGGTTCAATTCCTGTCTCTCTTACTTCTTCGATGAGTAATTTAACCCTGAAAAATTCCTTAAGACATCTCTGAGACTCGTTTTTCTCATCCACAAAACACTACAGTTTAGGTAAACCTAGAGTGTCCTATGAGGACCATTCTGAAGGTCCAAAATCTGTAATGTCATCTTTTTATAATTTTTCCCTCTGAGTTTTGGATATTTGAAAAGCTGTGATTTCTGTTCGACCGATTCTTCAGTCCCATCTTTTTTGAAAACTCTGTGAAGACTTCTTGAGTGTCCCCACTTAGAGTCACTTACTTTTTCCTCAGTTCTTCCATAATTGTGTACATAACTTGGTTTCTGTTTCTTATCATTACAAGCTTTACATTATAATTATAAAGAATGTTGTTTAGTTGAAAATTATGGGCTTTAATGTCAGACCAACCTAAGTATAAACCTAGACTCAAAATACTATTGACAAGACCATAGAGAAAGAATGTTTCAACAGTTAGGTTAGATGGTATTCGTTAGCTCCCACTTTATAAATAAAAGAATAAGTTTGGAGATGCCGTCTCCTTTAATCTTATTTCCTAAGATGGTTGATGCTCAGTACATGTGGGGGACACAATTCTTTTTTTGAAGACAGTCCATCAAATCAGGGGGATTTTAAATTGCATGGCCCCCTTAGTACTAGGATTGGGTCAGAAATACTAGGACTAGAATATCTTTAATATAAAGAGTGTATCATGTAAACAAAAACAAGCAAAAAAAATAGTATACCATGTAATACATAAATGTGTATTTACTAAGAAGAAAACAGTAAAAATAAACATCTACTTTAATGATGGAATTTCTGTCTTCCACAATCATCAAATGAGCAATAACCACCGTGACAACAATAGGTGTACACTGTTTGGCCAACTGAGTCACTCTGCAAAGAAACTTTGTCTAGCAAATAAGACAGTACTGGAATTGAGGAAAATAAAAATATGTTGAAAACTATTACCTTCAAAACACATTCTACAATTATTTTCTCCACAAAAACACAATAATACAAAAACATCTCAGTCTAGCTTCACAATGTGATGCATTTCATTCTAATCCCAGGTATTATGAGCTGTTATTTTGTTCTCAAATAAAAACCTGCGTGTAAAACTGTTTACCTTCAATCCAATTTCTTTCCAATTGAAGGTTAGATTCAGAAAAACAAGGAGTCGCCCTTCCAGGATTTTGGTAGTGTGGGATTGTGGGATGAAAAATGACAAATATAAAATTAACCCTGATAACTTTATTAGGTATATATGTGTATGTAAATAGAAATATAAACATATATTCTTTTTCCACCTTGATATTCATGTTTAAATTGTGCATTTATATAGCTTTTGTAGTGATGCCCACTGTTACCTTATCTTTTTGACTGACAATGATGGGATTTCAGTCATGCTCAGCCTTTCCAACAGTGCCAGTGATGGGATTTTTTGAAATCTTATTACTAGTTGCACTGTCCTGATCTCAGATGGAACTTTCAATCAAAAAGGCAATCAGAAGGTTATACATTCGTGAGATTCCCTGCAAAGCTAGTGATCGCATAATACAACTTGTTGGAAGGGCCTACTTGCCTCCAGTCCTTATGTGGCTATAAAGAGTAATTGGCTACTTAGCTCCCAGCACCCGCTTTTCCGTCTCCAAACCACAGCGCAGCCCAGAACTCTGTTGAGTCTCAGTGTGGAATCTGGCTGCTCCTATGAGATTTCCAAATCTCATGCAGAGACTTCTCTTACTTTAAGCATCTGATTAAGGAAACTCTCCAAAAAACACATTTGGCTCTTTCTAAGCATCCTGATATCACTGGTGATACCAGTGGATCTAAGTTTTCTTTTATTTTATATACACACAGATATTTACACATTTTTCCAAAGCATTTTCATTGTCAAGTTTGTATTTCAGAAATCACAATTCTGTGCAGCAAGGTTAATACTTGAGTATAATTTCTAGACTATTTTAATCATCCTGTTATCAACTATTCTTAATCTTACAATAACTGTACTCATGCAAGATTTTTGTAAGGAGTATCCTCTTAATACTCTATAGTATACATACATGGATATTTTTGTAATTTGATTGGCTCAAATAGTAGACAGGGTTGAGGTTGAATTAATTCCATGTGGTGTCCAGTCACCCAGGGATGCATCAGTTCCCCAGACATGAACTTGGAGTTGTGAGGTAGGCAGAGGGAGGTAATTTTGTCTCACTTTGCTCCCACTCAACAGTTCTCTTCCGTTAGGCAGAGAAACCTCACACAGGCATAAGTTTCAAGAATGGAAAACAACTAATGGTTAGGACCCAATAAAGACCTACAGTCACATTAAAATGCCTGTGGGCTGAATAAGCATTTTATTTGAAAAATAGCCACACATGTATATGTAAGACATATGTCAGTATTGCTGCAAGCGAAAACAATGCAGAGACAAAAATAGTCACTTAGATAAAGTTAAGAAAATGTCTTACTTGAAGAGCTGAGCATCAGGTACTCAAATCCTGAAAAAGGCTAGGAATCCCATCACCCTCTCTAGGTTGAGGAAGTCCTAACAACTCTATTGACAAAATACAAAGTGCTTAAGTCAGTGTGTGTGTGTGTGTGTGTGTGTGTGTGTGTGTGTGTGTGTTCCTCAGAACTTTATGTTAATGCAGGGTACTCTAAAAGTATCATTGAACATGGTGTTATTTGCTTGACTCCGTATTACAAAACCTTAGAGGGACTTTTAAAGCACAAAATGCTAGTGTGGTGGCAAAGTAAATTGCCAAGAGATTAACACTTTCATTCTCCCTTCCTGAGCAAAGTAAATTTTGAAGTAAGATTTAGGCAACTAGTATTTGAGTTGCCTAAATCACCATATAAATATTATCCTTTTGATTGCCAAGACTGAAGATAGAGATTTTATATTCCTGAAGAAGAGTGTAATTTTTCTGTTAGACGTATCTGTAGGTCTCTAATCTATGGCGCTCTTCACTGAGAAGTACACTAGAAATGAATCTGGTAAGTAAGAGATAAGTAAAAAGGTAATGATTTCACCTTAGTTGGAATATTACTACTAGTTACTGTCACAACTACTATGAATAATCTACATTCACTAAGTATTTGTTTTAGACACTGTGCCAAGCCGAAGTCACTTTAGACTATCACTAGGACCTCAAGAAAAAGTGTCCAGTAGCCAGAGTGATAAGCATAAAACATGAACTGTTCTCAGGCAGTGGGAACTCAGTGACTCAACTAAGTCCCTGGATAGTTGCAGATTCTAATATTCAAACATTTTGTTTCTGCCACAGTGGAGGCAGTCTTCAGGAGTTGGCATCTTTGGTATTCAAGCTAAAGTCATGCTCCTCCCAGGCAACCCCAAGCCAAGAACTGAGATGGCAGGGGAACTAGACCCCAACTACTTGTTCCCCAATGAGAGATCCCTCGTCAGACAGTCTTTGACTCAGAACCCATTTGGTGGAAGTTGGTCAGGTCTGTTTTGCAGTGTAGACCTCTGTTGCTAAATCCTACTCACTGATCACTTTACTTCTGCAAGTTTTAGACCTGTATCCCTGTCTGAAGTCTTGCCCTGCTCATTCCTGCTTCTTTTTTCTTTTAATCTTAACTCTGTTTCAGCTTCTGCTGCCAGGAGGACCCAACCGACACAGCTGGACTAGCCTTTCCATACACCACGTTCCTTTAATGTCCCTGCTGGTAGCTTGCTGTGTGATCACTGCCAGGCCATTTCACTTCTCTGATTCCTTATAATAAAGACTCTTACAAATCAAAGTGATCTTGGGACGATTTAGTTGAACATTCTAGAATTCTAATTAGAGTTGGTGTCTCTCTTAACAGATCTTCATCTGATTAGAAAAAAAAAAGTGATGACAACAAAGGTATTTATAAAAATATATTTCACAAAGTAGGAAACAGTACAGGAGTTTCTCTGAATACAATACATGAAGTAAATAAACAATATTGCATTAAAGCAAAGTAGAAAATTAAAATGATCTGCATGTAGTACTTGATTTTTATCATACATTTTCTACTTCTAAATGGCAGGATTGTGTTACAAATTGAATATGCTCACATCTTCTAGTGCTGTTCTTTTTTGGAGTCTAAGACTTTCTGTGCATCACCATGAAGATCAGGGAGAGAAGTGCTATAAAACAAAAGCAGTAAAATTATGTACAAACCAGTTCCTGCTCTAAAACAATGGGGGGAACTTGAAGCGTGTTTATTGGGCAGGGCATTATGTAGGTATCTAAAAGTCTAGAGTTTAAATATTCACATGAATCAATATACTTTCAGATGTTTGTGCTTGTAGTAAAAACACCAAATACTAGGATTATGAACAAAATAGAAAACAGTCCAAAAGTTTCTCTGGGAAAATGCTGCTCCTGCCATCACCAGCCACAATAACACTTTCTACTCTAAAGAGACTATTAGCTCCCCCTTTGATAATATTGCCTGCCATACTCATCTCATCGAAATGTACATGTATTAAACATTCATTGTATATATATATATATATATTTATATAAAACAATCTAAAGGATTATTAATGGATATAATTTAGGGTTTTTTTTTTTTTCATATAGTCCCTTAATCTATAGATTACCAACCTTAATAAATAAAAGCATTAATGGACATCAATAAAATATTTATTTCGAGGATTAAACAAATAAATTCACGCGCTAGCAATAAAACCATCTGTCTCTTATGTAGTCCACTGTGTGATACAGTTTATCTTTGTGTCCTTGTGGAAGAAGATGAAGTGGAGGGAACGAGTAATCCTGCTTCCAGAAAACAAGCCTGTTTGAATGGGATTTCTCTCCTTCCACCACTGAGTTGGCAATCCCCACCCTGGAATGGATTAGGAACATGTGAATATTTTAAGGCTCGACACAATATTTAAAGATGCTATTCAGTCTCTGATGAGTGGGGCCAACAGTTATGTACAATGTGTGGTCACCGTACCGTATAATCTAGGAGGCCTCCCAAAACTCCAAAAAGTCATCATGTACAGCGGACCAAGTATTGCTTTTTCATTTGTGGCGGGATCCTTATTGGTGAAGGGGAAAAAACCATTTGCATTTATAAAAATCCTTGCAGAAGACACATATCAGCAGCACATTTCTTGCAGGTCCATTTTTCTAAGAAAGCACCTTTTAATTTTGATTTTTTCCTCTTTTTAAACCATCTCTCTAAGGATTAGCCAGGATCCCAATCTTTGTCTGTGGTGGTTAGGTAAATATCAAATATCCAAAGACTTCTAGACACTCCACATACTTTAATTCACACTCCACAAGATTTATAACCTCCTAACATATACTTTTTATTTTTATTATTAATTTTTGGTTCAACATTGAAATGTAGTTGAGTTTATAGATGATTGGTGCTAAACTTGCCTCTAAAACAAATAGCCACATTGGTTGTATCTAAGGGGTGTGACCCTAGAATATTACAGAATGCTCAGTTCCACTGATTAATTTATAATCCACTGTCAAGTTTCTTTGTCACTTTCACCAACAGAGTAGAGTTCTCCCAGTCTCTTAAAGCGGGGACCCCAGTCACTGAGGTAGTCAAAATTCTGGTCTGAGTCTGAGGTGGTGGACTCCAAGGAGCTGAGGGAGCCAGCCACAGACCCTCGGCCTTCATAGCCATAAATCTGAATGGAGTCATAAGGCGGGGCAGTGGGGTCATTATCTGCCTCATGTAGCCGCACATTTATAAATTCATCGACATCAACCCCGTTCGGAACAGGAGCAAGCCCTTGCCTTGGCATAAACTGCAAATCTGGTTTAATATCCTTACGGGGTAAAAATCCATTAATTCCATCTGGGTTTTGTAAAGTCGCAATATCAAAAGCCTCTGTGTCTTCCTCTCCTCCTCCTTCGTCATCATAGCGGATGATGTTTTCTCGTACATCTTCATCGTCTTTAATAATTAATGGCTCGTTTTTATGTCGCCGCAGAGTTACAAACAGCACCACGATGACTGTAGGAAAAGTGTGAAATAACAATTAGCTTAACTTGCAAATAATTTCACAAGCACTGTATCATGTATGTTAAGAGAGAGTGGCATTGCCTTGATACCATTCACGTGGGAATTAAGTTAAACACCTTTCTGAAGGGTGGGGATTGAATTCTGAATGAATATTATTCCAGGTTGCTTCTGTGTACTCAGTGGTGATGAAGCTGGGATAAAAGAGTAAGTTTGCATCTATCCATGGTGAAAGCTGCGTGTAATACTGTTAAAAGCTCTAGGATAAATGGCACAAAATAGAAAACAGAACAGATAAAATAACTAACTTGCTGTGGCTCTTGGAAAAGCCATTTAAAATCCTTTGATTCCATGCCCTTCTTCTATAAAGAAAAGAAGCAGAGTTAATCATATCTAGTATATTTTGTGTCTTATCAGCTCTTCAAGACTCTCTCCAATCAAATAATGTTCATTCACAGATGAAGTGATATATCAAGATGAACGTCAAATTGGCATGGACAATTTGTTGTCTTGTAGGAAACCTGGGGCTCCTCTGTCTCAGAAGGTAAGCCTATGGGTGGGCAAAGGGAAATGGATACATACCTAAACAAGCCAGGTTAGCCAAATCAAACTTCATGGGGTTCATGGGGTAAAATATGGCTAGAAATAATGTTAATCCAGACACTGGGTGAGCAGGACAGATGCAACTGGAAAGATAGTAACTGACATGGTCTTTACTTAAAGACAGGATAAGGTATGACTTTCCTCTTGTGTATCTTCCTACTCTCTAATCTCATTTTTATAATTGGATATTTTTAATAGAAAAGTTACTAAAAAGCTTTCCTTAATTTGCAGTCTTCATTTTAATTTGATGTTGATATCAAGAAAATATCTGAGGAACACAGTGTAATTTTGAAAAAAAAAATTTTGTTTGCTTGTTTTCTTTTTATCTCACCAAACTTTGTGTTTGGATGGACTTAGCAACCCAATCTATACATTATTTAGGAAAAAGAGTATTTTGATACAGGGAGCCTCCCATTGCAGTAAATTGGTATATATATCAGATCTGCAGGCCTTTTTATAGAATACATGCTGTTGTAACCACATAAAGGTCCATCCCCACTTCCACCACCATTATACTCTATCTTTTCACTGGTGGTGGGATTGAAAAAGGCACTGAATTGTCCTCTCCAATTGGATGTTGGCTATCACAGCACTTTTTTCCCTTCACTCCTGCTTAGTGATCTCAAAGCTTGCAGAAATGCAAGAAATTCCTTTTCCCCAAAAGAATGCTGACACCTGACTGGGGCTCAGGTTTGCTGTCCTAATTTACAGTCATTTATGAACCAGAAAAATGATGACCATTAAGCTATGAAGGAAATACGTACCTAGCAGCAAAATGATGCATGCTAATATGGCAATTAAGGCGCCCATACTGAGTCCAATCGGAAGGACATAAGCTTCAACATTACAAGACTGGACAACACCATCACTGCTGCAGCCACAGACACGGATGGTCAGGGTGCTGGTGCTGCTCAGAGGAGGATTCCCACTATCACTGATTATGATAGGTAAAAGATAGACTTCTTGCTTCTGGCGGTTGAATCCATTATGCTTTGCCAAAATGCTGAGGGAATTATCTGGAAAAAAGGGAAATTATAATAGTTTGCATCATTTCAAAATGGCTGCCCAAACAACACTTGTTTTTCTAGTTCATAAGTCCTCTGCAAAACTCAAGATAACCCAATTCCACTGGACCACTCAGGTTCTTTCCCCCTCCCCTCTCCCCACTTCCCCAGTAGGCATGGACCAAAATATCCACACCCTAACAGGTTTAATAAATGGGGCTTCACGATGGACTAATGACATTTTACCATCACTTTATAAATGCAAAAGATTTCTTTTATAAAAATATTTTTCAAGTGTCCTTTCAGAAGACACAAATCAACCCATATCTCCATACATAAGTTTAATTTTCTCTCATTTATCCTGACAATGCAAAATTGGCTGGACAGAATTTCACCACATTTGAGAGGCATGTTGAGGAAGCTCTGTATTAAAAGATAGACTATATGACAATATGGCGTACAAAACAATGCACTTTGTTGATTCCCACAGGTACCTACAAAGAGTCATTCATGCCCTTGCACGCTTAAACTAAGATAGAACAAAAGTCCCATTTACTGCCAATTGGAGGAGATATGCCACATATATTAAAACTCTGTAGAGAAGACCTGTAGTGGTTACACAAATAAGAATAAAATGAGAAGTTACAGAAGTAGATGTTATATTTTGCATGTTATTAATTAATATGGAAAGATGTATTGGTTATCTAGAGCAATACTTTAAGACATTTAAGCAATAATGAAGGGCGCATTTCAGTTCAAGGTAAAACTTGTCAGTGAGGAGTGATTGGATGCATGCTAGCCCTATGGTTCTCACAGTTTTACCCCCAAAATAAATTTTTGTGGTCATTCATGCCTAGCTCATGAACTATAGTCATACTGTATATATTAATTATTAATATTTTCTCATTTTGATTAATGAAAGACATATCTATTCAAAATGGGAACACATATCTTACTGATATTCTAGACAAAAGCAAATATAATATTGGTTAATGTGTGTAATGTTATCTGGGCAAAAGGATTATTTCAGTTAGGATTTTTTTTCACATATTGGCAAGTTTGTAGACCCTAAAACACCTGGCTACCTCATTGTTGCCTATTAAGCAGGGATTCCAAGCTATTGTCCAATTCCTGGTCATCAATGTCCTTCTGGCTTCCAGCACACTCAAATACATGAACAGATATTCCACTCAAGTGACATTAAATAAACATGTTAAATTTTCTGTACCATGTAGTGCTATATTAGAATTTAAAAAAAAAAAAATGATAGCCATTCCCCAAAATAGATGTATAAATTATATTTACTTTTGTTTGAGATATAAGTGGATCTATAATGCCTTGCTAGTAAGCAAAGAGGAAAACACTTAGATAGTGTTAACATTATTTTTTCTAAATTTCTTCTGGTTTTGCCTCATTATTTAGTAATTTGAAGAGTGAAAAGAGGTCTCTAATAGAGTTACGCAGTGATGTACCAAATGATCCAGTTATCTTTATATCCATGACCTAGAAGGAAATACCACTATGCTAAAAACAGGAGAACATTATCTCACAACAGATAGAGAATATATAGCCATGTTTTATTTTCAGAAAGTGTGTGACAAGTTTGAGTACAGTTAATTAGTGCAAGGAACATTTGTAGATGATTTCATATACTATAGTTCAAAACAGAAGATGGGAATTGTTCCTCAAGATTCAAGATGCAGTTAATAAAATTACAATGAGGCTTTTGTCTTTTTGTGGTTGACATTATTTATATGGGAAACTATTTTTGCATATTCTCTCTTTAAAACAATCTATAATGATAATTTAGAAACTGCAGCAGGAGTGTTGCTCATTGCCGAAGAAAGCTGTTCTCTTTAGTACTTAGAAAAGCATAGTACTTAGAAAAGCATCACCACTAAACTCATATTTTTTACTATACCTGGCATGTGCATATGTTGTTACTCTCCTATGTACAGAAAATTATTGACTGAGTAGAGGAAGTCTGAGACATTTTTGCCAAATTTTACCTGCTACATTCAGGCAAGTCAGTTCCCTATCTGCCTACTCATTTCCTCCTCCCCCCTCTTTTTTCTTTTTTTTTTTTTTTTTTACTATTTTTGATTCGCGTTTATATTTATTATTGACTTACTTGAGTTATTTTATGCCAAATGAAACTGTCATTGCCGTATACATTTAAAAAACAAATATCAACATTTTTAACACAGTTCAAATTCCTGTATTTGAAATACCTTTTTTTTCTATGTGCTGCACATCTTCTATAAAGTTGTGGTTGGTTTCTTTAAAACTTTTGTTGCTGTTTAATATAGTCAATTTTTCAATCTCTTTTAGATTAGCGTTTCTAACCTTATTTTTAAAATTGTGAATTACATAAAATATTTTTATAATGTTATCTTTCACATTTAGGTGATTATAAGGAATTGGGTTTTTTTCTGTCCTGGTAATTTTCCTAAGGTTTATTATTGAGGAACTTACCCCTTACCCACTGCTCTTCAACACTCAGTGTCTCACAAGTCAAATTTTTGTGCATCCTCATCATTTAGGGGCTCTCTATTATGTTCCAAAGCTTTTTTTTATAATCCTCCATCAATACCAAGCTTTTTTATGTATGGAAACTTTATAATAAAACTTGACGTTTATTAGGTTATTTTCCCCATCATGCACTTCTGTATCTTGGCTATTCTTTTTCATTTGCTAATTTCTGAGAAATAGAGAATAGAGATTATCAAGTTCTATGGCAATCCCTCTAAAAACTTGAGTAGAAATTATATTAAAATATAAGTGAATTTTGAGAGAATTCGCATCTTTATGATCTTTAGTATTCCATTTCAAGATTATAGTTTCCTTATTTCCTTCAATATATGTTAATAAAACCTATATTTTTAAATTTAGCTACAAGAGAATTTCACATCTTTTGTTAGATTTATCATTGGTACTGTATATATTTTGTTGCTTTGATTATATTACCTTTTTAAAAGTGCACTTTCAAATCATTGTTGCTAGTGTATAAAGTGTAATTGTTTTGTGCATTAATTTTAATTCTAACAATCTTCTAAACTTTTCTTTTTACTTATAAAAATATATCTCATCACAGAGTTCCACTTCAGCAAGACAATGTAAGGTGCTCCATAGAACTGTTCCTTAGTGAAAATGGTGAAAATTACACAAGGAAAACCATTTAACATCTCTAGAAATGGTCCTGGAGGCAAGCAGCAAATGAAGAACCATTTATCCAAGAGAATCTACCAAAGGTTGGTAAGAATAGTGAGATCATGGTGTGTGAAGCAGAACCCAGTTCTGTGAGATAGAAATTCTACTCTAAACTGGTTCAGCCAAAAACACAGGGCTCCCCTCCCCTCAGCTAGCAGATAAAGGGCTGTCTTACCAGGAAATAGGAGGTGATAGCAGTTTCATCCTACTCCTGGCTATCTTTTGTTGAAACTAAATTTTGGGTGAGTGCGGCCAAGAGAGGGCTCTTCCTCACAGCCTATTCTTGTGTGACAGAGGCTCTCCCTGGGCAGGGCTCCACTGGGAATATAGGGCTTCAGTAGCCCTTGCCCTGGTCTATAAGGCAGTGATTACATGTTGGGAGGGGCAAGCCAAAAAGACTTGAGGCTACCGTCCCCCAGCACCAAGCGCTCATCATCTAAAGCAGATGCTTCACTCAGAGAAAAACATCATAGTTTCCAACTCAGCTCTAGAGTCAGTGGCTTACAGTTTTGCAAGCAGAGGAGGGAGGGAGGAGACAGAGATTGGGGGAGGAACATGACTGGGCAGAACAAATCTGAAACACCCAGAGAAATACTCTAGAAGGAGCCCAAGCTTGATTGGATTAATTGTAGAGCAAGGTTGGCCCCAAAATTGAAAATAGAAATCATCTGGCAATTAGTGGAGCTTTAACAATTGGGGCATGGTCAGGGAAAGAGACAAAGAGAACCTTGCCAAAACCACTGTCATTCTAGAGTGACTGGTGCATACCTAAGGCTGGGATCCCCTGAGGTGAAATATCAGTGGCTTAATACTGCAGAGAGGAAATAGACTTAATGAAAACAGTCCAGCCAGTCATTAAACAAATAAACAAGCAAAGAGCAATCACAAGCTCTGGGTAGGGAGCCAATAACCAGATTTTTTATAATAAATTACCTAAAATGTCCAGTTTCCAACAAAAGATTGCAAGACATAAAAAGAAACAGGAAACCCATACACCAGAAAAAAAAAAAAAAAAAAAAAAACATGCAAAAGAAACTATTGGTGAAAGCAACCAGATATCAGAGTAAACAGACTTCTAAGGGGCCATTATAAATGGGTTCAATAAACTAAACTAAACCACGATTAAAGAAAAAACGGAAAGGTATGGTGATAATGTCACATCAAATAGAGAATATCAATGGATAAAAATTATTTTTAAAAAGAGCACGGTGGGAATTCTGGAGTTAAGAAGTACAATAACTGAAATAAAATATTAATTAGAGTGGAGAAACAGTAGATTTGAATTGGCAAAAGAAAGCATCCGTGGACTTGAAGATAGATGAATAGAAAATACGCAGGCTGAAGAATAGAGAGAAAAAAAAGAATGAAGAAAAATGAACAGAGCCTCAGAAAAATGTGGGACACTATTAAGTGTGCCAACACATGTGGAGGAAAAATATCAGGAGAGAAAGAAAGGAAAAGAAAAAAATAAAGCTGACAACTTCAAAAATTTTGAAAACATTAGCTTACACATTCAGAAGTCTCAACAAACTCGAAGAAGGTAAACACAAAGAGATCCACAAAGGACGTATTATAGTAAAAAAAAAAAAAAAAAAAAAACTGAAAGCCAAAGACAGAGACAAGGCTTTAAAGCAAGGCCAAATTTACTCATCACTTGCAAGGGACCCCCCCCATAAGATTAACAACTGAAGTTTTATAGAAATAATGGAGGCCAGAGGGACATAGGATAAACATATTCAAAGTACTTAAAGCAAACACTTTCAACCAAGGATCATATATTCAACAAAGCTTTCTTTCCAAAACAAAGAAACAAAAGAATATGACATAGGGACTTTGAAAATAAACAAAAGCTGAGGGAATTTGTCATCAGCCTTACATGCCTTATAAGAAACACTAAAGGAACTTTTTTGGACTGAAAGCTAATAATCCCAGATGATAATGCAAATCCACATTAAAAACAAAGAGCATCAGGAGAAGTACTTATGTCACTATAAAAGATGGAATACATAGTTTTTCTCCTTTTTTTCTTTTTAAAACAACTTTTAAAAAACAGTTGTATAAAACAGCAAGTATGTAATATATTCTTGAACATATAATATCTAGAAATTCAAAAGTAATAGTTGGATATTCCAGTATCCCACTTTCAGTAATGGATAAAACTACTAGGCAGAAATAAACAAGGAAAAAGAAGACGTGAGAGACAGTATAAACCAACTATATCTAAGAGATCTCTATAGAACACTGCACCCAACAACAGCAGAATAATATCCTTCTTAAGTACACATGGAACATCCTGCAGTGTAGATAATATGCAAGACCATAAAATAAACTTCGGTAAATTTAAAAGGATAATAATGTAAAATATGTTTTCTGACCATAATGGAATTAAATTAAATGTGAGTAATAGATAGAAATTTGGGAAACTCATAAATATGTGGAAATTAAACAATGCTTTCTTTAATAACCATTGGGTTAAAGAAGAGGTCAAAAGGGAAATTAGGAAATATTGTGAGACAATGCAAATGAAAATACAGCAAATCAAAATGCAAGGGATGCAGCTAAAGCAGTGCTTAGAGGGAAAGTTACAGTTTTAAATGCCTATATTAATTTTTTTCTTAATGTACTATACTAACTAGACTCTCTAACACAATTCTGAGCATAAGAAATTATGGCGACACCTGTACCTTGTTCTCGATACTAAAAAAGAAAACAGCTTTTGACTCTCAACATTAAGATGACTGATGGTGTTTATTGGAAGGCACTTTTTGTTATCATCTGTTTACTTGCACTCTTTTTTTCTCCTTGATTTTTTCTTTTTTTTTTTCTTTCCAATGATGAGAAGGGAAAAGGCAGTCATATAAAGGACACTTGTTCAATACCTCTAAACCTGGATTCAGTTACATTATGGTATTATTTAAAAATCTTCAGTCCTTCATATTTTCATGCATTTCCAATTTCTGTCATCTTGCCTCTGCATTGCAACCTATTCTATCCTCATGGCTTCTGCTCCTGATTTTTGCCCTTACTGCATTTACTTTTTCCTTTTGAACAACAGAAGAGCATATCCTGATAATGATTTACTGGAGAAAAAACATTTTCTAAAACCAGAAAATTTATGAGGAAAAAAAGAGTGATCCCTGAAAGCCCATAGACATGTATGTCATGATTTTTTTAATTTAAATTTCTTGAAATTAAGTATGTATAAACAGGATTGAGAAATGGAAGACGGTGTATTATCAAGATCTATTTAAGAAGAGGGTGGAACAAAAGCATTTGGCATTCTGGAGGGAGGGCCAATGTCCAGGCGGAAAGCCATGTCCAGTTGTTGCCCATCTCATGTACTGTTGCCGCATTGAGATGATTGGGTATCTTAACCTTATCACCTGGTTGTTGGATATTCTCAGTAGGTGAAATAGTCAAATATCTGTACTCCCTATATTTCCTCCAGTTAGGGATTTTCCCATTTTCTCATCCTCCTGGAATGTTTTGCTTATCAGCTTTACACCAAGGAAGATGAAGTCCTGTGTGTCCAGAATCTTGCTTCATACTCCAAATCCATTTATGTCTGCTTATGACTGACTATTGAGGAAAAGATCCTGGTGGGGAGGGAAAGTGGACCAGCAGCACCAAGCATACTTCAAATGACAGTATTCCCAAAACAGTGGTATCATTGGGTTCCTTACTCCTTGACTGAGTAATACAAGGTCTACACCAAATAAATAGTAAAGTAGGGACCAGATGTATAGGCTTGCTTTATTTCAAACAGTGTATTACCTTATACCATTATGTATGAAATTCCCTTCAGATTCTAATAACAGATTCATTATAAATCAATATATTCACTTATATGTTTAGTTGTTGCCATTTTTTCCCTCCAGATTTACTTGTTAGAGCTTTACTGGAAGTAGTTAGAGGCTGTATCAAAAACAGCCATCTTAAAATTAAAGTCTTAGAATTTTTATGCAATGGTTTTGACCTTGTAGAGAAAATAGATAATATTCAGTAAAATGTGTGTATTATCTCACTAGAATCTAACCCCCTTGAGGGAGACTAGCCTTAGTCCAGGCTCTTTTCCCAGCCTTCAGCACAGGACTTGACACTGAGCGAAGATCCTCATAACAACACTGGTCAGGTTATTTTATCCACTTTTATTTGGAATGTTTCAGTTTTAAGGAAGTGATCAACTCACTATACATTAGAAGCTTGCTAAGTCCATTTAGAATTTGTTACAAATTATTTTTCTTCCCATGTGACTTGCACGGTCTAGCCTCTGTCTCATTCTCCTGCTTCATGTCCTAGAAATCCGCTATGTTCTAGCCATCCTGGCCTTTTATGAGTTAAGGATCTTCACTCCTCAGCACTTTTGTAATTGCTCTTTCTTCTGCCTGATAATCTCTCTGCCCTCCCTTAGCTCTAATTTGAATAAATATTTATGCATTCTTTATGTCTGTGCTTAAATGCCTTTTTTTTTTCTTTTTGTGGATAATTTCCTTTAGTAACTGTTCCCAACTTTCCCAGATAGATTTGTTATGCAATCTTATTAAAAAAAAAAAAACAAACAAAAAAAACACTTTATATTTTCATCAAATCATTTATTACAAAGAAATAGTATACTAATAGGGATGTGATAGGCCCTGGGGATGCAGAAATAAACTGAAGAACTTAAGGGTAACAAATAACCAATTTAAGATGCATAATGAGTACTCAGCAAATATTTAAGTGAGTGAAAGACTAGGTAATCATTAGCCACATTTTGTGGGTCCCGTATTTATTTCCTTTCATGTTATTTCGTCTTAGGGAATTATGGAATTATATATGATTCAGAATAAGTCCATGAGAAGGTTTAATTTTAGACTGCTGGAGAGGATATATAGCCTGAGTCTATGTGGACATTTAAGAGAAATACTCATGGTTTCTAAGACTTAATCTGGGCATACCTCTTATCGTGTAACATGAGCAATAAACTAAGAATGCTTAGATTCAAACAGAGAAGACTGAGGGAAAGAATATCTGAAGTACCATCTCAGATATCTAAAATACATGAACTACCATCATGTTAAAGAAGTGCACACCAGGATTCCCTTTTACTGAGCTGAAATTGGATGACTTAGTTTTACATTCAGAGGGAGGTGCATAGTCTGAATTAGTATCTCCTATAGTTAGTTTAGGAGGAATGTCTTCTTTGTTAATATTCAGTCTTTGAATCATTTGGAGTTGGCAATCAAAAGACCTTCCTTCATAGAACATTGATACCCTTATAAGAAAAGTTTCCTTTTGTAAATAAACCAGTAAGTATTCTTACAGACTGAATGTTTGCGCTCCTGTCCCTCCTGCAATTGATATGTTGAATCCCTAACTCCCAGTGTGGCTATATCTGGACATAGATCCTGTAAGGAAGTAATTAAGGTTAAATGAGGTCATAGGGTGGGGCCTTGAATTAGTGCCCTTATTAGAAGAGACACAAGAGAGCTTCTCTTTCTCCACCTATGGGTACACGAAGAGGAGGTCATGTGAGCACACAGCAAGATGGTGGCCCCCTACAAGCAGTCAGGAGAAGAGGCTTCAGAATGAAACATACCTCGATCTTAGACTTCCCAACCCCCAGAACTGTGAGAAATAAATGTCTGTTGTTCAAGCCACCAGTTTGCAGTATTTGTTATAGCAGCCTGAGCAGACTAAAATAGTATTGTAGTCCCTAATTAATTCTGTATGCATACTCCATGAAAAACACAAAGTCTATCTACAGAGATAGACTGTGTCTACCTGGATAATACTTTAACGTTATTTGTGTAATTTTCCCACAGTCATAACTAATATCTTTCCTTCCATTTATTTTCTCTGTATTTTTAGTAGAAAAAGAAAGGTCATTATTCTTGTTATTATTTAAATATCCCATGTTCTTTCCACATTGTCCTTTTTCTTCCCTCCAGATAAAATAAAGCAGGCAAATTAAATTCTCTATTGTTTTTACTGTAGTTCATCTGTTATTGTTGCCCTGATGCAGAAATCTTACTTTGCCTAGCTCCCATTTATTAGAAATCATGGAACTATGGCTTTTGTTTATCCTTTTACATGCAAGCAAAAGCAACAAGGAGCCGGAGTTAATGAAGGCATTCACCAGACAAATATTTATGACCAAAGGAATAGATGAAGAGAAGATCAGTAGATATTTTGTCTTTCTGAGAAATGTTTCCTGGCATTTGACTTGCAAATTTATTTCAAATTTTCTTGGTTAAGTAAAATGGAATGAAAATGGCAAGAAGGTCAAAACAAAGGGGAACGGGCACTCTGTTGAGTAGGTATGGACAAGAGATTTAATTAAGTTCTTATCATTGTGTTGTATCTGCTGTTTATTTCTAAAAACCTAGCAAAGCAATAAAGATACCATATCTATGGGCTTTCAGCAAATTAGATATAGATATATGTGTCTATAATACCTAATATCTAGGAATATGGAGTGAAGATCGTACCATCTATATTTCATGTATACATTTTTACTCTAAACATTAAGTCTTGTTGGAAACAATCAGGCTTCAATGAATTAATAAAAACTAAGACTCTGTGAAGCCAGTCTCCTCCAGTACCATTATAACTTCCTACATAATTCATTGAAAGTGTACCAACATACTAAATCTGGAACAAGCAACTGGATCTTCTGAGCCACCTAATTAGATCATTTGTTACTTTTTTCTTTTTTTTTTCTCATTAGATTCTCCACAATACCACGTGATGTCCATAATATCAGTGTTTATCAAGTGTTAATCATTATCAAATTTCCTAATATTTAATAATAAAGTATATCTAGCCATAAAATACCAACCAAGATTTACTTTGCAAATCATTGTGAATTCTTTTGGAAGTTCCTAGACTAACACCAAACAATGTTCAGTCAACAGTTTGCAAGTACACATAGAATGAATTAACACTTTTTTAACAGAAAAACTTACTCTGCTATAACCATGCAGTACTACAGTTCTATAAATGTTTACATGGTTTCCATTTTGCAAAGGAAATATACAGAGGCTGGGCTATGCTTAGGACTCATCAAGTAGCCTATAAAATTTAAGCATCTTCTAAAATTCTTTAGGAAGCTACATGAACTATTTTTTAATTATTAATATAAGAGGAAAATTTTTTTTAGATTATATGAAGATGGTATTGAGTATAGTGGTCTGAATGGTGACCTCCAAAAAGACAGATCCAAGTCCTTTTTCTTTTTGAAATATGTGAATGTTACCTTACTGGGAAAAGAGTCTTTGCAGACATAATTAAATGAAGTATCTTGAGACGAGGATTTCATCTGGGATGACCTGCTGGGCACTAAGTTCAAAACATGTGTCCTTATAAGAGTGAAGCAGAGGTAGATTTGACATAGAGTAAAGGAAGATGGAATGTGACCAGAGAGGCAGACATTGGTATGATGTAACCACAAGCAATAGAATGTGTACAGCCAACAAAGAAGCTGGAAGACCCAAAGAAGGAATTCTCTAGAGTCTCTGGAGGGAGTAGGGCCTTGTCAGCACATTGATTTTGGATTTCTGGCCTCCAGAACTATGAGAGAATATATCTCTGGTTGTTTTAAGCCCCCAGTTTGTGGTAATTTGTTACGGCAGCCCTAATAAACTAATATAATTAGTAAATCTGATTTACGGAGTCAGGGAAGGACATACTTATTCCCATTTTACATATGAGGAACAGGGTTTTTGAAAGATAAAGTGACTTGCTCAAGGTTTCTCAGCTGGCAGCTAAGAATTACAATCAAATCCAAGGCATATTGTATACTCTGTCATCTTCACAAAAGTCACCTTGGAAAACAAGGGAAATGAGCTCTAAGAAGGTGATATTAAAGCTCAAGGATAAGATAAAAAAGAGAAAGTGTGTGGAGAGAAGTTTTTCCATTCCATGACACCTTTATCAGAGACAAGGAAAAACTAAATGGTCGATGCCATTGGCAGATGAGAATTTAGTATTTTAGAAGGATAAAAGGTATTCAATACAATACTCTAGAGATGTAAATCCCATATCCTGAGAGTCCACCTACCATAGCGCAGCACAGCATAGCATAGCATAATATGACCATGAATTAATTATTAAAAATGATTATTTTTGGTGCCAGAGAGAAACATAAGTATTACAGGGTCCAAATTCCATGATAGATACAATCACACTGCCCAAGGTCTTCTGAGTTTGATTATTTTTTCCCTGTACTCAATTTGCGTACTTGCTCTTACACAAAATGCTCCATGAAACTTACACAGATCACTTAATGCTTAGATGAAAATTAGATTTATCTTACTCCAGGCACTGGGGAATGATGGATGAAGACTATAATGACCTTCATTTTATTTCAGGAATACCTGCATTAACTAACGCTCAAAAGTTAAAACTATACCAAGAGTCAGTTTCTGTTTTGTTTGAATGGAAATTTTAAAGCTTTTATAAATATCAGTAGATGGGGGAAAGAATATTTTTTCTCTATTTGGATTTATGCAGAAGTGAAAAAAACTTTTTTTTTTGAGTGTGCAAGCTATTTAGGTAAGAAAAACAAACCCAAACAAAGAAATACTAAGGCCCTTAGTGGAATTTCTTTTGAAAATTCCAGAAAACAGGGGCGCCTGGGTGGCTCAGTCATTAAGCGTCTGCCTTCGGCTCAGGTCATGATCCCAGGGTCCTGGGATCGAGCCCCACATCGGGCTTCCTGCTCGGCGGGAAGCCTGCTTCTCCCTCTCCCACTCCCCCTGCTTGTGTTCCCTCTCTCGCTGTGTCTCTCTCTGTCAAATAAATAAAATCTTTAAAAAAAAAAAAAAAAAAGAAAATTCCAGAGAACAACCTCAGAGTGGTTACAGAACCAGACATCGGAAAGCTAGCATTGTCAAGAGAGTGAGTTTTCCATTACATCTCTATTGATTGAGTAGATATCTCTAAATATTTAAGAAACTGGGAGTTAGGGATTAATTGATTTTGCACTAGAGCTGATTAATTCATTTTGCACCAGAGCTGATAAATTTGTGCTCATTAACATACTTGATATATACAGTAGTTAGACCAGAGAATAAGGCAGTTTTAGAATAGCAGTTTAAGTGAGGTATACATTGCATGTAAGATATTGAAATCATTTAATACAGTGAATGGAGAGCTAAGGATATGAAAGAAAGGAATTACCGAAAGTAGTATCTCTAGTTAACTTCCTTTGATTTGAAGGAGGTCAAATACCCTGCAAATCATCCCTTTGTTAGACACCATCATCTCCCTGAATGTTTTGAATTTGCACATAAGAAAATAAAACATAAAGTGAAAGCCACCAAAAATGGTACAAATCCATGTTCCCTTGACATCATCCATGTCTCCATCTTATTTCAAATCTACACTGATGCATTCAGTGAATTCTGCCCTCACTTACTCAGTGCCTATTGTCTCAAGATATCACTGTCAGAAGAAAGTCTTCCTTGGCACACATTCCCCCCAGCATGCTGCAATAATGTCAAATATGATGGTTTTCTGTCTTACCAACAGAACAATCCTTGGATGTGGAGATATTTATATTCTTTAGCTAATGCATCCTTTTGTTCATCATGTGAGACATTATATAGAAGTCTCGATGGCAAGGTGGTATGAGCAAATAGGTAGGTGGCGAAGTTAAGTGAGGATGTGATTACTGATCTCAAGGAACTTCTGAAGCAGAAGGGAACAGAAAAATAGCATATAACTAGCCAAAATATCGGTCAGCTGGTGGTCCATTCTCTGTGGTCCCTGTCCTTCCATACCCTGTGGTCCACTATGCCATCTGTACCTTGACTTATCCTTCCACCATCACAGATGGAGATGTGAGGAAGCCTTAAGGAAGGAACCACCTGTGGGCTGGGTTTATAGACAGAGCTGGTTTGTGAAAGGTGGAAATACAGAGAATGGCATTCCATCTTTTCCTCCTCCCTATTTCTGTTCAGTAGCATTCTGCCCTCAGCCTTTTCATCTAACCTCTGTTGAAAGGAAAACCACAGGCTCAAAATGGAGTCACTATGTTAAAATCCCACGTCAGCAAACCAAGACTTGATACCTAAGCAAACTGCAGTTTCAACTGCCCCCCTCCCTCTGCCCCACCACCAACAAGGAATGCGACCTTTAACCAACCAACCTGGAGCTTTATGGTCAGCACCAGGGGGAGGTAGTCCATTTTTAGAATCCTTCTGTTCCCTTAGAATGCCTAACAGTGCATTCTCTGTTTATAATTCTCTTTTTTGTGGTCCTTCTGTGACTTTAAAAAACTTTCTTTCCTGGAATTTCAGTGGAGCTCCTTTCTATTTGCTAGATGGAATGCTGCCTGATTCATGTCATTGAATAAAGCCAGTTGGATCTTCATATTTCCTTAGTTGAATTTTTGTTATTTAACACCTCTTTATGAACCGTTAGAATTTGATTCACTTATCTGATTTCAAATGCCAGACAATATTTCTAAAAGTTTACCCTATGTCTCTTGTAGTTACCTATTTGGCATATGCCCCTGGATGGTCAGTAGCACAAATTCATTCTTTCAATAATGGAACTAGTAATATTTAATCCATGTTCTTCCCCATTTCCAAAAATCCCTTTCTTGGTTCCATTCCTTGCACCATCTTTATGGCTGTATGATTGTATACATCTCCAATAACCTCACTTCTTTCTTTTCCATGTAGGAAAAGTTCTGGCCATCCTTCAGTAACTAGCTGAAAATTTACCACTTCATTTATGAAAGAGGCAGTAGAAACAGCCTCCTGATTCAGAGGTGTAATGGAGATTGAATTATAAAGAAATTATAATTTAAATTATAAAGTAAATACAATAGTTTTAATTGGTCTGTTGAATATGTACGTGATAGACATCAGTGAAGGTGAGTCACTTTTTAACAAGAGACTCAAAATATGAGCAGAACCTTGTGAAGTCCAAAATATATCTAATCCTTCAAAAATAGAATGCAATGAGAGAAACATAGTCACTAGTCTTTTATTTAAAAATAAGGTATCTATTATCTACCAGGCTCTGATATATCCGGTCTATCTTGACATTACAGATTTTAAGCCAGTTTAATTATCAACTTGTATCTGAGCAAAAATTCACACAAACAGAAGCCAACTCTAAAACTCAGGCAGTAATTCAGATACAGATATCTGAGTGCACTAAAAATGCCTGTTCTTGGACTTTACCCTAAATCAACTGAATAAGAATTTCCGGGGATAGGCCCTGGACATCTGCATTTCAAATAAAGTTTGTTTGCATAAAAATCTGGGATGCCTGAAAGCCATTCTACTCTATTCCATTTCTTCCTTTAGGTGTTTGCAGTGGTTAATGGCTTGGCCCAAGTCCTTAGAGGCTCCACCGGGGAAGCTATTATGCTCTGGGTTCTGTAATCCAGCAGGGGTAGCAGCTGATAGCAATTTTCCTGCATAATTCCTTCTTTTCTGGCTTAGTGGTAAAATAGCTACTAAAGAAGGAGGGAAAGATGCAAGAAAATGTGGCATCCTACAGCGAGCTTAAGTCCAGTGTTTGTCCTTGAATCATTTTAAAAGTTTAATATGTTATATTAAAACAGCTTGGCTAAACATATATCTTTGGGCAGAAGTCTTAATATACAGTGAAGGCAAGAGGATGGAAGGCAGTTATGTAGATAAAATTATCATTCAAGCACTGGTCACATTATCATTCCTCCCAGGTTGCTGAGAATGGCACGTGCTTTTGAATCTTAAAATCCACATTCTTTATAGTATTGGAAATAGTACTGTTTTGATCATACAAAAATGACTTTACATTAAAGGTCAAGCTGATTTGCTTTTCCTCAAATTCACCCACATATTAACAGGTTAAAATACAGATGGAGAGAGCAGAAATAAAATGATCGAAGAAGAAGATACCTGTGTAGGTCACCCTTATGATTGAAATAGAAATCACATCAAACTCATTCAAACTCTTTTTATTGAAAATGTAATCTGATAAAATTCCCTATTGTTATACACTATAGAGAAATCTGAATACATTTTGAAGTCATGCATGATTTCATTTTAATACTTTCTTTTAAAATAAAAGGGATTTTTTTGATGAGTCTTTTAAAATATTCTCAAGATGATATTTGATTTTCCAAGCTTGCCATCCCCTGTTGACAATGGATGTGTAGTATTTTCTGGTACTGGGCAGTGATACAAAGATCCCTACCATCAAATACTCCACATTTTGGAACTATAAGAGGTGTGCTTCACAAGTACAAGTTTAGGGGCATTTATTCCATTTTCAACATTCTAATTCCTGAATAACTTATCTTAGGTATAATTTCTTTAGGATGTATTATTTCAGAATCCTTCTGAATATCATATTAGATAATATTCAGGCTCTGGAATCATTCCTAATTGTGTTTGCATCCCAGTTTCGTTACTTACCCAGTTGCATTTTAAAATAATTTCCCCAAGGTCACAGCAAATACTCTTATTGTACCCAAAGTACTAATTAAGGAACTGAAGGTCAGAAGGTCTTTGAGAAACAAATGTGTTTTTCCATCTACAGCGTATTTTCAGGGTATGTCTTGTGTAAAGTATTAATAAAACCTAAAATAATAGTGGTTTTTATTAATATATGTAAGGCTATCAGTTACCTTAACTTTGAAAGGAAGCTAAGATCTGTAATCTTTTAAGAATATTTGGATTTCATACTTTTGTACTTTACAGAGAATTTCTACTTGAAAGCTTCAAAGTTGGAATATGAAGTAAAATATAAAGTAAAGAATTGAGGAAATACATGTTAAGGAGTAAGGCTGTTCAGGATGCACACTGAGGAAGAGTTTCCAGGATGGAATATGATGAGGTTCTTATAGAATCCAGATGCAGTGTCAGTTTGCAATATCAGGTTTCCAAGGAAAACTTCCACTTAATTAGTATAAAAAAAATCAGTCATTGGTTTTAATAATCCAGATTTTGATTTAAAACTTTATCTTAATCACAGGCAGGCCCAGTGAACTCACAGTTTCCTATATTATTTAAGAAAAAGCCAAGAACCACTAGGAAATTGCTACAATTCTGAGCCAGGTTCAGAAAATCCACTGATGACAGTTCCTAAAGAGAAAACTGTCCAATGAAAGTTTACATCTTATATCGCCAGTGTCTACTGCACACAGTAGGTGATGTTAAATTGCATGGTTTTTCTATTTTATCTTTAAGCCTTTTCAGCACAAGATCATTGGCTATCATTTGAAAGATTTCTTTTTTTGTCTTGAGGCCTCTTCCTTCCTTCCTTCCTTACAGTATTTTCACATGTATGTGTCTCTACTGACTGGGAACACAAATATTCCAACAATTAAGGGGAAAATTTGAGAATTCTCTAGGAAGCTTTGTCCATGTCATTTTAGGATGCGTTTTATCCATCAGTAGAGAGCTCACTGCTTTAAAATGGTCTGGTTTATGCCAGTTCTTCTTTCTCCAACTGAATCAAGATTGTTCTAGGAAGAATATACAACATCTCCCCCCCCACCATTTCCAAATAGAATGATATTTATATTATATATTTCTTTGATGGTGCTAGCCTTGCCTTGCTATTTTTGTTCTTGTTGTTACTGTTACAAAATAACAACTATGACAAGTATATGTCATTCATATACAACTTTTACTCTTTCTTTCCTAGGAATATTAACCCAACTGGATTATTATCCTTGGAAGCAATTTGGAGCACATTCTACAACATTGTTGGTGAGTTTTAATGATGAGACATCTCATTTTAATATTTAAAAAGTACTATTCAATGTAATTTGAAAGTTCTCAAGTCGAGAAAAACCCAAGGAGAGAATAATGGCCTCATTGCGTTGAAGACACATAGATGGCTGTTTGGATTTGTAGGAGTAAATACCAGAGAGGAGGAATGTGTGCAAAGAGAAAGATTGAGGAAAGTGATAAAAAAGGAAAAAAATTGAAAAAATTATATTATTAAAATTCTTAATATAAGAAAGCTTTGTTAATAGTAGCTATATTAATATAATAAGAAAAGTTGAATGCATATTAGTATAAAACAAAATTTTAGAACAATGAAAATTATCAGTGATAAAGAGGGCTATTTCATAATTATGAACAGGTCAATTCAAAAAGAAGGTTTAATATGTGATGATCAACTATACTTTAAAAATACATAAAACAAAAAATGACAGAATTGAAAGTAGCAATAGACCAATCCCATAATACTTCGAGATTTCAATACTCCTTTCTTAGTAATTGATAGAACATTAGGAAGAAAACAGTAAGGTCACAGAATACCTGAACCTGATAATTGTATATAATTTGCCATTTATAGAAAATTCCACTCAACAACAGGAAAAAGCATATATGTTTTTTTTCAAATATATAGGAACTATTCACGAAGATAGTCTAGATTCTGGGCCATAAAAGGTTCCAATGCAAAAAAAAAAAATTGAAATTAACAAGTTATGTTCCCTGATATGAAATAATTAAATTAGAACACAATAACAAAAATATATGCAGAACATCACCAAAAATCTGGAAATAAAGCTCCACGCTTCTAAATAATCCATGAATCAAAGAAGAAATCACAAGGGACATTAGAAAATATATTTGGCACCGAATGAGAATGTAAACACAACCCATTAAAATCTGTGGGATGGAGCTAAAGAAATACCTAAGAAAAATTTAAAGTGTTAAATTGCTTATATTAGACATAAAGAAAGTCTTAAAATCAGTAATCTAACTTCCACCTGAAGAAACTAGAAAAAGAAGAGCAAATTAAGTCCAAATATATAAATGAAAGAGTTTAACAAAAGTATGAGTATCAATGAAAGAGTAAATAAACAAAAAATACAAATAAAATGAAATATTGTTTACTTGTAAATATCAATAAAACCTATAGGGGTGCTGGGGTGGCTCAGTCATTCAAGCATCCAACTATTTCAGCTCAGGTCATGATCTCAGGGTCCTAGAATCAAGTCTGGCATAGGGCTCCCTGCTCAGTGGGGAATCAGCTTGTCCCTCTCCCTCTGCCCTTTCTCCTTCTCCTGTGTATACTTGTTCTTGCTCTCTCTCTCGCGCGCGTGCTCTCATAAATAAATAAATAAATAAATCTATCTTAAACAATAACTTATAAAACTTTGCCTAGACTTAATAGATGAATTTGACAAGTAAAAGAAAACACAAATTATAAATTTGATGTGTGAAGTAGGGCAGTGATATAAACAATTTCATAACAATGGATTCCATAAATGAGATGAATTGTACAAGTTTCTTGACATTCAAAAAGTGCCAAAACCATTCAAGGATGGAAGAGAAATTTTGAATAGCCTTATATCAATTAAAGAAACTATACTAATAATTAAAAAGCTTACCGTAAAGTAAACCACAATCCCACATGGCTTCACTATTAAGTTCTACCACACACTATGGGACAATATTATACCAAGTCTACACAAAATCTTCTATAATATAGAAAAGGAGAAAATATTTCCCAATTTATTTTATGAGGCCAGCATTACTCTGATACGTAAACCAGGCAAAATTATTGCAAACACACGCAGAGACACATCACACATCAATATCCCCCGTCTTATGAAGTTAAATGTCTCACAACCAGCTTTTCTGAGGTAAGGAAAAAGACACTGATTTCTAGCTTTTGCCAATTTTTGTGATGTAGGTATTTCAACTATGGTTGATTTCAAGCAAACAGCCCAGTATCACCCAGCTCCCCAAATTCCTGAAATCTTAAAAATCCAGTCTCCTGGGGCACTTCCAAAGAGGAGCAGCAGAGCACCAAATATCTTTTGTTTACCTACATGGGAAAATTCTTAAGAAAATTTTAGCAATTTGAATCCAGCAATATGTAAAAATGATAATGACACTGCCCAGTGGTGCTACTCCCAAGAATACAGTTTTGTTTTTCTTTTAACTCTGAAAATTAGTTGCCAGATTGATAAAGGAGAAAAATCACATGATCGTTTCAGTAGATGAATTTGACAAAACCTAACACTCATTCATGATAAAAATTATCAGCAAACTGTGAGTAGGAGATTTTCCTCAACCTAATGAAGGTTATCCATAAAACCTTACGGTTAACGTCATAGTAATGTTGAAAAATATGCGTAGTTTTTCCCAACGTTAGCAACAAGCAAGATCGTGCTCTTGTTTTCAACATTCTGCTAACAGAAAAATTAAGGGAAGAAAAAGAAATAAAAGACATACAGATTATAAGAGAAGACATAAAGTTGTTTTATTCACTAACAACATAATACTGAACATAAACAGTGCTAATTAATATGTAGGATATTCTCATGGTTCCACAAAGTGCCTTCATTTTCTGGTGCCACATGTATGGAAGGGATTGCCTATAAAGAGAGATGAGGGTACTTTGTGGGGTGATGATAATATGATAGTGACATGGGTGTAGGCATTTGTCAAAGTTTTTGGCCTCTGCCCTTAAAAAGAGTGTTTATTGTAGGTCAATTAAACCTCAATAAAGACTTTAAAAATTTCCCAATTCATTTAAAACATCTGCCTCTCCCACACTTCATTTTGCTTCAGGAGTGGGAAGATAGCCTTCCCAAAGCAGGATATTTAGTTGTCCTCCCTCTCTATCCCTCTAATTCCTTTTTCAGTCAGGTATCTGCTACGCCTGATTCTGACTATTCCATGATCTGCTCAGGGGACACATGGATCAAGGAAAAGGGTATAATCTTGCATGGCTGATACAGCTATAATCTGTCACTGGTGCCTTGTGAGAGCGGGCTGTAAAGTGTGGTATTTTTGCTTATTGGGATTTTTCATGTGTTCCTCAGAGACTCTCCCACTGGCAGCGCCTCTGACTTTAACTCATTTGATGTAAATGGTGCCTTTTCCTGAAAGTTCCCAAACTTAGTTCTTAGGCTTATTCTCTTTGGGTCCTTCTATACTTCTAGGAGTGGAAGTTCTTTTAAGATGATCCCACGTTCAGCTGCCACTTTATACAAACTAGAAAATGGCACCACACATCAGTGGATAAATTGCAACAACCCCCAATCCTGGAATATTAAAACATGGTTGGTTTTGGAAACGTTAGTTGGATGGCATTTTAGCCTCCATATCAGTACACATCTGTCTATTTTTTTGAGGTGATAGAACTGTTCTAAAATTAGATTGTGGTGACTGTTGCATAATTCTGTAGATTTACTAAAAATCATTAAATTGCTCCAGAAAATGGGTGATTATATGGAATGTATATTATATTTCAAAAAGCTATTTAAAATTTTGAAAATGAAAAAGGATACTCTCACTTTTGTATTAGCATTCACATAGGAGAGCCATATATACTATCCCTTTGAAGACTGGAAGAATAGTTGCAAAGTCAGTCATGCCCTAAGACCTATCCATAGAACGTTCCTTTGAGCAACACTGTGCATGGATTGACAGCTGATAATATTTGGCTCCTAAATTTAGGAAAATCCCATGTGGTAACCTGGATGATCCTACCAGTAGGTGTAATGCCTTCCAAAACTGTAGAAAACTTCATTGAATTTCTGGGAAAATAATCTCCCCAAGTAAAGAAGGATAAGCTCCTAAAATATTCCTTTTTTTTTTTTAATTGATATTCACAGAATTCAGTAAGTAGGTTCTACTGTTTAACTTGCCCTTCTATAACAGAAAGGAGCTTAGTTTTTTTTTTAACTTGTGAAAAGTGAAATCTAAGCATATCTTCTGAAAAGAGTTACAGCATTTTCCTTTTACATAAAGCCATTTAAGACCAAAAACAATTTCTGTGGACATTTAACAGCTCATTAATTTTTAGTGATCAGAAGCAATGAGAGTTTATTAGGAAAAAAATAGTAACTTTATTTTTTAATTTGAGTTGGAAAATATTAAAAATCTAAGGATAAATGAAACTGGTTCCAAAAGACTCCCAAGAGATGTCATATGTGGATTTTCTGCTAATTGCTCTGAATTCTTACTTTTAAACACGCATTTGCCAAGATCTCAATACCCACCACAGCATGTAGAAGCGATACTTAAATTCTTGTGTTGCTTTTGTTACCGTGTTTTTACAGTTGGATATTTTTCAGGTTTTCAAAATTTCCTCTTACAATATCTCCAATTAAATCTTCCAGTTCATTATAATCACGGTGTTTTTCCTGGATTACTCTTCTCCTTTCCCACAACCCTTATTTAAAGACAAAGCCATTGAAAGAAAAATACAACAGATGTGTTTTTCATGTACATTTGTTTCAATGTAAATTCTTGTTCTTGTCCAATAAGCCAATAGAACATCTCTAATGATCCTACTTAACTTTTGGAACAATGATTGCCCATCTGTGTACAGGCTGAAATGGGTGGTTTGCCGGTGATAATTAAAAGTGAAAGTAAGTTAACATTTCCCAGTAATAACTAGTTCTGCATTAAGCTGTTCCATCTATATGTAGTATACAAAAAATTAGTATATTGAAAAAGAGCCTATATAGAATATGTTAAAATGTTTGTGGTTGAATGCTATCATATCTGGGACTTGCTTCAAAGAAATAGAAGTGGGGAAAGTGGTAAGAAAATAAATGAAATAAGCTCGGGCATGAGGTGACAGTTGTTGAAATTTAAGACGTGTGTATGGAGTTTAATAAGATGTTTTGTCTACTTTTATATACTTTTGATATTTTCCATAGTGAAACATTGAAAAATAACCTAGGTAGATATTTTCTAATTACATCTTTGCTTTTCATTAGCTTGGTGGACTACCTCCTGGAAATTCTATTCTCTTACTTGAATGATGGAATACTCACACAACCTGTAGGACTAGTAGAAGTATTAGAGATAATACTATATATGTAAAAGATAGAGCACAGTACAAAACCTGAGGTCAGTAAGTGGTACCCATGATTTAATTCATGGACCTTTCGAAGGAGTCATTTATACTTTTAAATGAGAAGCAGATGACATAATGTGTGTTTATACCCAAATACAGTGTCACACTGGTAGTCACTGACGTATAATTTGGATCTCCATGAATGGCATGCTTTCACCAGCCACAATCAAGGATTGTCTGACCAGCATCTTAAAAGAGATAGGTCCCTCAGAAGATACACCAATTGGGTTCTCTAAAAGTATTAAAGGACATTGAGGATTCATTAAATATTTTTTTTTTCAGAGGTGCTGACCCGGATATTATTCATTCTGTCATGCATTGCATCCATTCATATTGTTGTTGGGCTCATGGTCAAAAATTTCCAGCTGTCCTCCCATGAAGGGTCTTACAGATAGAAAGGTTTTGAGATCCATTTGATCTTCTTGCACAGTTGCAACTTCTCTACAAAAGGCATTAATTCAGCCACCCTCATCAGCTATGAGGAAGGGTAGGGCCAGTAGTTGGTAATTCCTGAAAAGCTAGTGAAACGCAGAGTAAAGTGATCTTTGAGGATACCTTCCCTCCAGGATAAGATCACCACCACACTGTTGGTGTTCAACAGAGATGGTTCCTGTCACCATAGATTGTGTCTTCTGTATTGTCTTTCCCTCCTACTTTCCCACAAATACGTAGGATTTTGTAGATTTGGCATGAATGGCGGTGCTGTGAGAGTAAGAGTAACACCTGCTTCAAAACTTGAGATCATTTGTACATTCTTGCCTTTCTGGGATTAGAAGACCAGGTTAAACCATGGAACTCAAACCAATAACAGATTATTGCAATGTGATGATACAATATGTGTAAATCTCATTGTTGTGAAAACTTGGATCATTCACTCTCACTCATCCATTTGCCAGGTATTTATTGTGAAGAACTCTGTGAAAGTTTTTTCCATGGATGAGACATTATAGATAGAGAAATAAAAAGATCCAGATGCCTTCATGGAGTTTCTAATCTAGCAGCAGACACAGTGAAACAACAATGATAATGACAAATGCAAAAATCACACAGCTTTCTTTCATTATAATTGTGCCATGTGCTACGTAATAAGGGAGCCAGGTTACATCAAGGGGCTATCGCAAGAGGTCTTAGAACAGAGCTGAAGCCTAATGGATCATGCCGACCGTGCCAGTTATCTGGCTGCTTTGTACTTAGATTCATTTCCTGACTGTCAGTTGCTCTGCTCTGTACCACGGGAGGTGCTGACCTGACAGCTGTGTCATCCAGAGCTCAGCTCGGTTCAACTAATGGGAGACAGTGGCTGGAGATTAGAGGGTTGGAGAAAAGAACTCCAAGTTATTCATCTCCCTTCTTCTGTACCTCAAGGTGGTCATTTCTAGCAGCAGCTGAACCTCCTCAGTGGCTTCAGTCTTCCCTCCCTTCCCATGGCTTCTTTTGTGATTCTAATTTTTCCAGTACACCCTAGACCCTGAGTTCCAGTAATTTTGCATCTTCCCTTTGTCTCTCTTTGTCGGGGTTGTAGTGACTTCCTTCTGTTGCCAATCTTTAAGTTGTCTCCCTGTCCCCTATTTGGCTTCTGAGCATCTTCTCTCATCTCTGTCACCATTGCCTTGTATTAAATTTCCTGTTTTAAATACTCAGAGTGATTTCTGTTGTTTTGGTAGGTTGGGAACAGAGAGAATTGGAAAGCAAAGGATTTGTTTTCTCTGGGGTCCAGAAAGGGTCCTGTCTGGAAAAAACAACAACAACAAAACACCACCAACAAACTACAACTTTTATCCAACTTAGTTTGGAGAGCAAAACTGGGTGCAAGAACTTGGCCAGTAAGTTAGCACAGAAGATGAAGACTGCTATGGAGAAAAATAAAGCAAGTTTGAGGAATTGAGGAGGAGAGTGGAGAAAAGTATGCTCAGTGAAGACAACATCTGAGCAGATTGGAGGCAGATGATGAGGGAGTCAATCATTGGGATATCTGGACCAGGGGGAGGGGAAAGGAATGTGTCAAGAGAGGGGATAATAAATTCAGTGACCACCAGGCAGACATGCCTGTGATGAGTTCAATGAGTACAACAGGAAGGAAGTCATTGTGACTGGGGGTTAGCTGGAGTGAAGAGAATCACAGAGTAAAAGGAGATGAAGTCAAAGAGATAAAGAAGGGACCTTATATTTAGTGTTACATAGCTTCTGTAATACTTTTTAGAACATTGGAATTTCAGCATCCTTTTATATAAAACAGGGATAATATAACTAACTTCACATTCTAATAATGAGGATAACATGACAGGGCATACAAAAGGGCTTAACAGAGATCAGATGCACAATAAAGATATCTGTTGTTGTTGTTGTTACTACTATTACTTATCTTTCCTGTGTTTTCTCTTCCCTCAGTGGAGATGATGAGTCTGTCTTGCTCCACACATACTTCCCTTGGAAGATGAGTGTTGGCTTTTAGAATCAGTGGCTTTAAACCAAAGCAGAACATGTTCTCTCACCCGAGAAAGAAGCTAGCTTAATTAATTTCTACTGTGTTCACTGGAGTCAAATGGTAAATTCCTTTGAGGGCAGGGGTTGTGTCTTAAATGACTTTATATCTGAAGATTCTAGCACTGAGGCTGTAGTAAAGCTTTAATGTTTATAGAATGGAAGATGAATGTTTTAGCCCCCCCCCAAGATTATCTAATTTGGGGATGTTAAATGAATGTGAAGCCTTTACTTGTCACTAAAGCAAAAGGTCTTACTCATGTTGGAATATTTCTGTCTATGAATCTGATTTCTCAAAGCCAAAGTAAAGGCACATCTATAAACACCACGATAATCTAAATGTTTAGATAATTATTCAAATAATCATCACTATTTATGCAGGAATGGATCCATTCTTCTCACTCCATTCTATGAGAGCAAGATTTTTTTTTTTTTTGCCCAAATTACTGATTTTACAAATATATTGGTCACCTACTCTGTACAGGGCACTGTTCCCAGTACTGATTGCCTCATCTGTCCATTTGATTTTGCCTGTGAAAATAAAACCAAAGAGAGACTGAAAATCCACTTTCTCATTCCAAAGTTCTTATTTTAAAAAAATCAGCAGTTGGTTTGTGTTCAAGTGTTACTTTGTAAATGCCCCTCATCTGGTTCCTTTAATTCTGGTGCACTCTCTTTATTATGTTCAGATCACTAGATACTCCTGCTGTGTAACCTTCCACCTACCTACCTCGAGTCCGTCTCTGTCTTCTGCAGACTTTTAAGCTCTCTGCAGAAAGATCAAATCATTAATGGTATTAAAGATGTCGCAGTAAAATTGTTATCCACACTGGAAATGTTACTTGAGTAAAGAAAAGGAGAAATTTTTAATTGGAAGTCTTACAGCTGGAAACCTCGACAGGGCTGGGGTTTTGTGTTTCTTTATATTTATTAGAGTTAATGCATTTTAGGTTAGGCAGAGTGTGCTTGGAAATTACAAGGACATTTCTGCATATACGTAGGTGTCCTTTTGAGGCTTGAAAGCAGAATCTATGTTTAACCAAATAGCTTTTGAAAGAAGAGGGAATAAAATGTTTGTGACCAGGCAGTTTTAAAGAGCACAATGATCGTGGGTTTTAGGTAGGATCCTGTAGACCAGCTCCTCAGCTTCTTAACCATACAGTTGGGTGCAAAGTACATCGGTTTTTTTCCCCCCTCGGTACCATAAACTTTAAAAGGATGTTGATACTTTCCTTAAATATTGGGATAGATTAAATGACATTTAATAGTATGGCTTGGAATGGATTCATTTTAATCTGGCTTATTTTCTCTCTTCCTTTCGTGCCACAACAAAAAAGTGATGAAATGTGATTGTGAGTAAAATTTGGCAATTCTGTCTTCACCCCATTTCAAAGCCAAAAAAATTCAGTCACAAATTTCATAGAGTTCATAAAAGTCATTTCCATATTTAATATACACTGTGCCTACACACATTTAATTAAACTATCTTCGCTATGAATGGAGCTGTGATCATCTACCCATTTTACAGATCAAGACTCTGGGGTTCAGATAGTCTAAGTAACTTTCTATAAGTCCTGTTTTTCGGCAGTAGCACTGAGCATCTGGGATTCCTCTAGCTTTAACGTTGCTCTCATGAATTTAAAGGGCATTATGAAGGCCTCGATGATTATCATGAAGAGACTATCAACTTAAACCCCCTACAAGATGTTGTATACTTAGGACTCCATTAGTTCTCACACAAACTTTCCCACCAGGAGTTACTATCATAATCTTACCCTGTAAGAAACACTTATTAACAATGTGTTTGCTTGTGTATTCTGGAGTCAGACCACTTGAGTTTGACTCTGGCTTTGCATTTATCAACCAACTGCCTTAGGTACATTGCTTAACCTTTCCTTGTTTTAAGTTTTCTCATCTGTAAAATGGAGACAATAATAGTACTAGCATAAGTGAATTCTAATGACTTTTATTGGGCATGTGTAATCACTACGCCAGGAACTACAGTGGGTCCTTCCTAACCTTCACCTCACTTAGCTTTATCATATTTGTTTTTATCATGCAACATTTCAAGCAGTTCCCATATGTTACAGTGAGGAACACCATCAGTCCCTTTTGGCAAATAAGGCTACTGACAGCTCCTAAAATGGGCACAGAGGGCTTTACATCCATGTGTCTCTGTCCCCAGAAGTGTTCCAAACACTTTGAAACCCCTTCCCAGAGGGAACTTCCCAACTATGCTGGACCAGGAAAGGAAAAAGCAAGGAGGAGACGTGCCTATTTGGGCTTACTTATTCCTTTCACATGTCACATACCAGCATTACCTCCATCATGCCAACCTCTCTGCCAGAGCAACTAATTGACATCTTGTTCATTCAGGTCAGATGCAAGGCAAGCATGTAATTAGTGCATATGTGCCCTTGGAACCTCTAATGAAAGACCCCAGCTTTCTTTACTTATGAATTGAAGGACTCAAGGCATGTAGAGAAGCAGCAATTCTCTCTCTGCCCCTAACCTCCTGCAGGGCTCAGACTTGCCTGCAAAGCAGTTTGTTTTCAAAGGAGTTTAAAAAGGAAGAGTTTTGCTTCTTTTTCGAGTGCTGCTTTTCTCATGGTGTTGGTGGGTCATTGAGCAGTTGGAGGAAATGCAATGCACTTAACTGTCTGGGATAACCTCCAACGCAGCAGTCCTGAGGTCTGAAAGTAACTGTTAGTATCCCCTTGTGGTTTGGGTTTCTGCAGAATGATTCCATTGAGATGGCAGCAGGGATATTGAGATTTGAACGGTGTGAATTCCCTTCTACTCTGTCCCCAGCTAGGGAATACTTTGTACTGAGGGATCTCAGGATGATTGACAGAGAAAATGCAACCCATTTAAAAAGAACATTTTCCTTCTTTCTGCCTTCTGTTGATGGGCCACCCTTAGCATCAATTCCAATGGTTCTAATCATTTTGAAAGTGAAGTTTTCAAAGGCCTAAGATGTCCCAAACCCACTCTATACTTATTTTTTCAGTCAAAGCCCCTCAGTCAGCTTGCAGGGTTTGATGGATGGAAGCATTACCTTCTGTGAGCTTATGTTTACTTTTAATTCCGAGGATTGCCTACCTCTTCAGTCCCAAGCCACACACTTCTGATGTCCTCAGTATGTAATAGCCTAAAGTATAGCATCCAAGGGGTGAAAAACATAAGGAGGGAGAGGACAGATGGAGCTTTATTGACACATGGGCTGGCAGATTGCCGCAAAATGTGGAGATACGGTCTTCCTCTTCATTTTACAGTTTAAGAAACTGGCATTGTCTCTGTTACCCAAAACACAATTTCTCAATGAATTACTAAGGGCTTTAGAATCAGAGTAAATGACGATTGAGTCTTAGGTCTTCTGTGAACTTGGAAAAGTCCCTTCACACCATTGAAGTTTCTCTAAATACAAGGTAGAGCCAGTAATAACTCCTTTTTAGGACTGTCGTAAGGTTAAAAGGAGATAAGATATATAAAGTACCTGGCTGATAAGAGGCACACAATTAAAGTTAGCCATACTCTATCAAGCCCCTTTACCTCCCTTGAACTACCCACCATGCCTAGCACACTGAAGTGGGATCCTACTCCTCCAAGGAATTACCATGTGTTTGCTTTGAGACTTGGGGCAATCACTTAACGTCAACCTACTGAGCCTTATGAAGTTAATAATGTCTCCTCATGGAATTTTTTTAAAAAGATTTTATTTACTGAGAGAGGGAGAGAGAGAGAGAGAGAGAGAGAGAGACCATGAGCGGGGGGAGGGGCAGAAGGAGACAGACAGAGACAATCTCAAGCAGACTCCATGCTGAGCACAGAGCCCATCGTCCGGCTCAATCTCATGACCCTGATATCATGACCTGAGCCAAAATCAAGAGTTGGATGCTTAACCAACTGAGCCACCCAGGCGCCCCTCCTCGTGGATCTTTGTAGGGAAAGTGAAGCCATTGCTTTGTAAACCAAGAAGCAATACTCATACTAGTGTTTATTATGATTGCAGATATTTTTTTTTTTTTTTTTCTTCTGTGATGATAATAATAGCCAGGAATTTGATACAGAGAAAATATTGGGCCCATCTGAAGATTTTTATAAACATAAATCACAAAGTTCTATGAAGATAGTTTTACTAATATGCTTTTTTTTCAGATAAAGATGGGGTTTTAGAGTATAACTAACTTGCTCAAGGTCATACCACTAATATGTGTTATAGTTGAGATGCAATAATCTAACCATGCTCTAAAAGCCACTAATTGAGATGGCCTTCTGAATCAGTGGCTAGGAGTTTTAATTTTTATGTTAGTTATCCAATTAAGCTGTTTTTACTCAGCACCATTTCACTAAAGTTGACATTTTTCAGGATGTATAAGGAACAAGGAAGTATGTTGGATATATGCTGAATAATGGGCCATAGGGGATTTACATTGGCATTTTGGCAGCACAATATCCATATTTTAAAGATGATCAAGTTGCCTAGGTCAAGAGGGTCTCTGAAGTAGGGATCTGACTCTTGGGAGCATTGTTGAGAAGGAGATAGAAAGATAGATTCTGAAGGTTAATCATGTTTCTCCCTCTTGTCTAGAATGTTAAATTCTTTATTGATCTTTGTTGAAATTCTGTCATTGGCTTTTTGAAACCTTCGAACAGTTTGGCACAGTGGTGGCAAGTTATTTGCTAATAAGTAAGTTTTTCCTTGCACATAGATGATTCTAAAATGGTCTCTCTCATCTATATAAGCTCTCCTATTTCACATGAGCAAAATGAGGTTTGGAAGAACACCATTCTCATCAATATGCATGATATGATCTGCAGAGTTTGGACAGTGTTTGCAGGAATGGGAATTGTAAAATATTTATGCTCCTTCGATAAGCACACATACCTTTACAGTTGCTATCGATTAAACATTTGAAATAAATCTCTCAGCTTTTGGTCTATTTGTTTCTTTTTTTTCTGTGCCAAATAACATGTTCATTAACAGGACCATATGTTTATTCTAAGAACACTGTTCAATCAAGAAAATGAAGAGATAGAATGCATACGTCTATATAACTCATATTTGGATTCTCCGGGATTTTTTATTTTCCTAGTAGGGCTAGTTTATTATAGGTGAGGACTCTTCCTTCAAGGCTGATTGTAGTATACAAAATCATTATAAGGATTACCTTTTTTTTTTTTTTTTCTTTCTTATTTTACCACCTCCACCTTGCAATTCCTCAAAATGTCTCTGGGTCCCCTTTTAGCCTCAGTTTTAGTTACTAATGCCTATGTGCCCCCTCACTGGATTGTCTAGTAGTGTCAGTGAGATTATAGTCCTCCTTTTACATATGGCTGTCTAGCCAAGCTGTTCCCTCTGTCTTGGATGAGTCCCACTTCAACTTACCTGGGTAAGTCCTGCACCTTTGCTAAGTACACTTTCCTTGAAGAATCAGCCCAGAGTTACCTCTTTCAGAATTGAGCATCAGGGCTTCTTTTCTGTGTTCAAGTTCTCTGTGCCTATTCATCCCATTGCCTTGATTATTGGTTTTCTACTCTCAAGGACTCTAATAAGGCAAAGGGCCTCATTTATTTTTGGTATACCTGGGCCATTGCTGAACTGAACTAACCTATTCACATTACAAGGCACTGTGGTTGGCACCTATATATACATTATACTTCTATGTAATCTTTTCTTTCCCAGTTTTGTTCTCTTGGATGGAAGCACCACTAAGTCTTTACTTTCTCCATCTGGTAATCCCTCTAAGACTAAGCTTGGGTGTCTCCTTCTTCTAGAAATCTTCATTGCCCCCCTTTTCTTACCTGATCCATTGGGATCCCTTTGTCCGTAATCTTGTTGTGCCCTCTGAAAACCCCAGACTTAAGACAAGCAAACCAATGATTATAGGATAGAGTAAGAACTCCAAGAGCATTGTTGAGGATATAGATCATGACATTAATCTCTGTATTTTCTATATTTATTCCTGATAAGTTACAGGAACTCAGTCAACATTTGTTAAATGTGGGGCGCCCGGGTGGCTCAGTTGGTTGGGCATCTGCCTTCGGCTCAGGTCATGATCCCAGGGTCCCCAGATCCAGCCCCACATTGGGCTCCCTGCTCAGTGGGGAGTCTGCTTCTCCCTCTCCATCTGCTGCTCCCCCTGCTCGTGCTCTTTCTCTCTCAAATAAATAAATAAAATCTTAAAAAAAAATAAGAAGCATTTGTTAAATGTGCATGAATGGATGAATAAAAGGAAAATGTGTGAAAGATTTCTTATATAGTACTTGGTCGTAACACTCCTTGAAAACATACTGGATAAGAATAAAAATGCACAACTTATATGCATTTAATACTATTCAATGAACATTCCATTACCCCCTTGACCACCTTCTTGACTACCTTGCCAGACACTGACAGACACTGAATATTTTTGCCGTGCAGATGATGATTCAGTAATGTTCAAAGGAAGCACATTTATATCCACTTGGAAATTATTAATATGTAATAAAATCAGTGATTTTCTATCGTAGGTATAAAAATGTAGTCTAGAGGTTAGGTGACCATATAATTTATCATCCAAATACTTTGGAAACAAAAAAGGCCATTATTAACAGCTATAATGCTAGAACAATAGGCATAAACCTGGAATCAACCAGGCAAACAGCAGTGAAAGCTTACCCTATCTGGAGGGAAAAGGCAATGTTTTTATGAATGTCACTCTGCTGATGTGAATTTCAATGTCCAAAGGCAAATGTGATGGCCAGCCCTACGAAGATCCTCCCCGTCAAAGATTTTTATCTAAGTGTCTGAAGTTGCCTATAAACCTGACCATTAGATATTTTTCTTAGTCACTCACTCGTGCTTTGCATTATTACTGCGGTTTGATGGATTCCTTCCTGCAGACTTATCTGTATTAAAAATATATATACTGTGTTACTGCTGTTCTGTATTTCCCCTTTTGGAGAGTCTGGAAAGGGTATGCATACACCTTTTTGGCTGTTCTGGAATTCCCCCAGGTGTGTGTGTGTGTGTGTGTGTGTGTGTGTGTGTACGTACATGTGTGTGTACATGTGTTGCGTTATGTCCTAATGTTGCTAGCTAAGAAGAGAAACAACTGTTTATTTTTGACTGAAGGAGAATAGGTCCTGCTTTCCCTGAGATTTTGGCCATAGTCACAAGACTAAACAATTATAGCAACAAGTTGTTAGAAGCCACCACCCCAACCAAAAAAAAAAAAAAAGGAACAGTGAACTTGTATTGCTCTGTAGAATGCTTTTATCTATTATCTCTCTGGAGAAAATTGGTGCTGAATAATGAGTAGATTGGTTACATATTTTTTTATATTTCTGTAATAATTCTCTCCGTAATTATACCTTTGGATAATCCCCTCCCACACTGACTCTGGAATTAATCATGTGTCTTATTTGGCCAATGGGGCAACAGAAAATATGGCTCAGTATGTGTTCTTTTTTTCTACACTTTAGTATCCTGTAACCAACACCATGTGAACAAGTGTGGACTGGCCTTATAGAGGATGAGATACATGCTATTAAATCATCCCTATTGCTCACCTAACATTAAGCCAAGTAACTTTATGTTAGGAAGCCATATTAGACCATGAGCCTCAGCTGAAGCTTAGATAAGAATCATCCAGGTGATATATGGAATCATAAGAAATTTTAAAAGTTTATTGTTTAAACTGCTAAGTTTTGAGTTAGTTTACTACATAGACAAGCCAACTGATGAAGAAATGGCTACTTTAAAAAGGGGTTGTTGTAACAGAAATTTAAAATATATAGCAATAGCTTTGGGACAAGGTTGGTGCAAAGGTGAGAAAGAGGTCAGGGAATGTTTAGCAAATGCTGGAAAATCAGCAAGGAAACTATCAGCTTCTTAGTAGAGGCTATTGATTAAAATTATGGGAAACCTACAAAGTATTAAAAGACAGTCTTACAACGTAAAGCATCTTCAGCATGGACTAAAATAGACTAAAACAGTTGTAGTTCAAAAAGAAGCTTCAGATACCTAGCAGATAAGAAAGACATTCAGCTGAAAACATGAAATATTTCTTGTAGAAAACAAAAGATTTCTCAAAGATGACATAAGAATCTAGAGGGCAGAATCCAGAGCAGTAGTGACCAGTGAACTGGGAGCCATGCCCAGAAACAGAACCTGGGTCATTCTCTACCCTTGGAGTAAGAGGATCTGGCAACAGGTAACCAGGTGTATTGTGGAGTAGCTATGGAGCAGTGCCTTCTTCCTAACATTCCTCCCCTACTTCAATGTGAATCTCTAGCCCAATTATCTTTCTTGATATATGTTAAGTATCTGGGGTGCAGATAATGTGCTTTTTCAGTTCATAGTCTCATAATTGAGAGAAGCTGAAACTGAGAATGTTGTCTGCTCTCAGATCTGTTAACAGATCATGACAAAGTGATGCTATAATTGTAAGAGGTTTTTTGGGAGTCCTGGGTTAGGGGTGAGCATGTATCAAATGGGAGAAGAATATAAAGGATTTGTGGACTAAAGGCAGACATTGTACACTGCAGAAAATGGCCCCAGAATATTTATTGTTTTTTCTGTCGCCGAGTAGAGTCTCTCTTCACAACCCCAGATGTAGGTTGGCCTTGTGACTTTCAAAGCATTTGGTGAAAGTAGCATTGTACAAGTTCCAAGCCTAAGAATCAAGAGAACGTGAAGAATCTGCTCTCAATCTGGGGAACTGTCCACCACCTGAGTCCAAATTAACCTTTTAGAGGAGGAGAAACCATGTCGAATGAGTTCCCAATTGTCTGAGCCAAAGCCCTAGGCAGGTGTGTGAACCAAGGTGAGACTAGCTAAGACTAGCCCAGACCAGACAAACTATGAAAGTAAGCACAGCAGAAGACTTGCTGATGCACAGAATCAGGACCAAATTAAGGGTTATTGTCTTATGCCATCACTGGGTACCATTATTAAGAAGGATTTGATGTGGCAATACTCAACTATGTGATTCACACAGAGTTCTGGAGCAGAGTGCCTTCACCTGAGTCTTGGATTCACTACTTAGTGTTTAACTGACCTTGGCTAAGGTACTTAACTGGCCCCTGCTTCTGCCTCTTCATCTGCAGAATGGAGACACCCCGCAAAAAAGCAATGGTAGACACTCGGATCCTGTTGTTGTTATGAGTTATGTGTAAGATAACTTTATTGAGTGTCAAAGTTGAACACTGAAATCCCAGGGGCAGCCTGGAGATTCTCTGCCATAAAGAAGGGGAAAAGGTAAATGAGGTATGATTCAAGGAAGTGAAATTAAACCAACTCCCATTTTATAAATGTTTCCAGGACTTTTCTGGTTGTGCATTCAAGCTGAATAATAACAGTAGCTATTATATATGGGGCATCTTCTACATGTCAGGCACTTTACACACATTATCTCTAATTCTTACAATTATACTACTAAGCAGTCGATAAATGATAGCTATTATTATGCATCACACTCTGTGTAAATGCTTTAAATCATTATCACATTTAATCCTTAAAATCACTTCTATGATAGGCATTATTAACCCAACCTCACAAATAAAGCAACAGAAGCATGCAGACCTTAAGTAATGGACCCAAATACACCGAGATAGTAAGTGGCAGAGCAAGGATTCCTGTTTGGATCTGTCATAATCTAAAACCTATGTTCTTTTTGCTAGTGCCACTCTGCATCTTGACAGATGAAAATCCTAGATAGTGAGAGTTCTTTGTCAGCTTCACATAAACACTGACAATGGATTACTGTCTGCTTTGTTCTCAGAAGTGCCTGTCTGGAAGCAAAGGGAAAGGTTGAGGAAGCTGTCCACACTCCATAGTGAGTATTAACATGGGCAATACTGACTCTCCTGGGTCTTTGCCTGGCATGACTCATCATACCAAATGAATTTACTCCTAGAAGGAGCCTTTTGCATCATTGGTTTACAAATTCTATCTTGGGTTCTGTCATATTTGTAGTGAGGAGGAGATGGGAAATGGACAGTGTGTCTGGTCCTATCTCTCACCTATGTTTCAATCCTGGAATCTTCATATCTATGTGTTCTGTATAATTAGGGTACATTGAAAAATATGGCTTAACAAGAGGATTCCTCTTTTAAAACAGCAACAATAACAAAGTCGAGGATTTCTATTTTATGCAAATGCCCACAGTGCAGATAAGACCCTTGGGGCCCAAAGGTGGAAACTGTTCTACAAAGACCCTCAAAGACAGACTTAGGTTAGAGAAAGGATTAGACCTCAAAAATCTGGCTTTTTTTCTCGTTGTGGAACCTTCTGTGAGGCTGTTAGTAGATGACATTCCCAGTCAATTTTGATGTGCAAGGAGATTCTCTTAAGTGCCCCTTAGGCCCAAACGATTTAGCTGAATATTTAAATAATGCATTACCATGGCCTGTCTTGAGGATGGAGCGAATGGAAGAAACTCGTTCTAGATTCATCAGAATTTTACTTGGGCCACCTTTGGACTAGGTCATGACCATATTTAGGCCAATTTACTTAAACAGTGACCTCTGGGATCAGAGGCATTGCCAAGACATTCAACAGAATGACCTTGTGGATGCCGTCCTATGCGTCATTGGATGTTTAGCAGCAATCTCTGACCTTTACCCACTAGATGCCAGTAATCTCCCTCCACTTCCCCGGTTTTGACAACTCCAGACCCTGCCAAATGGCTCTTGGACTACGAAGGCACCCTCAGCTGTGAACCACTGGTCTGATCTAGGCACTAAAATAATTTATTTGATCATCACTTCTTTGTGATAGCCAGAAGAAAACTAAACTCACAACCTAAAATAATATTGCACTAGTCATGGAAAGCAAGAACTTGAGTCAAGACTAATGCAGCTTTTAGAATGTTTGGTTTTGTTTTTTTAACTGATTTATGATAACTGAGTTGTGCAGGCACTGAAGTGTTTGTGGATGTTTCAAAATGACCTGCTTTTCATGAACATCAAATTTTTGATCTATCTCCAGGGAAAAAAATGGACTGATAGCTGCTATCAAATTTGATAGCAGATCCTGGATATAAAAAAAAAAAGTTTTCTTGCTATAAAATTTTAGCTGCCTGTCACTTACATTATATTATGTCACATCTCACAATGACATATTGCAATGTAATGCAATGTAAGTCACGTAATAGACAACTGCAATTCATAACTTTCTGAACAGGGAGAGTCATTCTTTACTGAGAAGCTTCCCAAGGGAAGTGAAGGAATCCCTCTGCTGAGGTCATTCATAGCACTGATGCGACTGGCCTATTTGTGACTCTCATCTTCTTATCCTGTCTGTACTCTTTAGTCTTCCAACCTACCTCTTTTTTAAAACTGACCTTCCTATATTTCTTCTGAGTGTGATGGAGCTGTCAATCAAGTGGCTTGCCTCTGTGGAAAGTGGGGACTTATCCAGGCTGACCCATAGGGCTCTCAGGCTGCTTCTAGCGTAAGGTTGCATCTGTATGAATTAAAAGATGGATTCACCTTTGGGCAGCTACAGCCTCAAAGGATTCAAGGGCTTGGTGATGAAATGAGGCCTTTCTGAAAATAAGAGAAAGAAGACGTCGCTGGGGTCATAGCTTCTCAAAGAGAATGGACTGGTTTTCAATTGCTGCTCACGCCAGGGCCGGGAACCTTGCATGGGGAACAGCTCACAAAACTGTTCACAGCAGCCCTGAGGATATCTCACCTCCATAAATACAGAGAATGGCTCAATTGAGTCATGTGCTCATCTCCTAGGCCAAACATGGACTTTTTTTTTTAAACCAGGAATTGATAGGGAGCCTAGGATAAAGAAAATCTCTCATCCATAAATACCAGGCTGTGAGATCTGTACAGGCCTGATCCTTCCGCAACCTTTCTTTCCTTCTCTTTAAAGAGACTGTGCAGGGAAGGCAAGCTAACAGAGAGAAAGAAAGTAAAGGAAGTCCTAGAGAAAGAGACAGTCCTACAATATCCTGGGGGCACCTCTGGTCATTAGAGAAGACATTTAAACTCTAGACCTTCTGTTATTTGGACCCATTTACCTTTATAGCTCAGGTAGTTTGAGTGAGGTTTTTTGCAAGCAAATAAGTCTTAAAAAACATATGTACTCTCTCCATTTAGTGTTTCTTGTCTAAGACTTGGAGGATAAGCTTTTCAGGAGCTCTTTTGTGTGAATGTACAAACGCATTCATTCATTCACCAGCCTCTTACGTTCTTTAAACACAGCCGCCATTTATTGATCTTCCCTTTGAGCCCCAGGTATTATACTCCAAGTTTGCATAATCTTTAAAAACTCCTTGCAATGCTATAAGTAATGCCTGGATGTATCCATTTTAAGAGAAGACTCAGGCTGAGCGATGCAATAGCTCATCAAAGATCAGCTAGCAAGTGACGGAGCCCAGTCTGTACTCCACCTGTGGGAAATGGCCTCCCCCGCCTTGTGTGATTGTCTTTATCATTGCTCACTTTCATCATTGTTGCCGCTGAGAATATTTTATATATTAGAAGGTTGAGGAAGATGAGAATTGTATGGGATCCAGGATAACAGAATCACAGTCGTGAGAGCCCATGCTTCCCCCTCCCCCATGGTTTTCTTTGCATCATGACATCGTCCCTCTCTGTCCTCTGAGAAAACTGATGGACGTAGTCCACAAGGGGCTCAGCCCCCCTGCAGTGTGAATGGTCCTGCTGCTCTGAGCCCAACATCCACAGATTTAAAGGGGTGGCGTTTATAGGGACCCAGGGATTGATTAGCACATAATGGACTTTATCTGTTCTTGGCCTTGGTTTCCTAAATTTCACTGGATCTCCTAAAAATGTAACTTCCCTGAGCATCTTACTTTGTTCATCTTGGCCTTTCTATGGAGCCCTATGTCGCCCATGTAATAAGCACCTTGGCTGAGTACTACTCTTAAGGAGAGTCAGAGGTAGGAATATCTATGTCCCCAGCAGTGAGATATTTTTTTCTTTTTCTTTTCTTCTTTTAACTTTTTGGAAATTCCTGCTGCTATCCCATCCTCACTAATTTGACTGTCCTTATTCCCCTTTGCAGTCAGCATATTGAAGTCTGTTTCCAGGTAGGTTTTATATAGCTGGCTTAATCCCTTAAAGTCCATCCTTACCCCATGTCAGCTTCCTTCTTTTCTCTTTAAAGTCTCACAAACTTTGCTATTAGATCCACTTGAATTACAATACTAAAAACCTTTGCTACTTTTCTGTTCTCTACTGCTTCTGTATTACCATCACCTTTCTGAGGAGGAAAGGCCCTGATAAGAGAAACGGATGATGCTAAACCTCCATGTTCTGTATCTATAAACAAGACCCAGCACGTACCCCAATAATGCATTTCCAGGAAGATCTTGCACAGCCAAGACTTGGATTTTAGATTCGCACACTGCAGTGCCAACCTTGGAAATTATGCTTTTGAGAGAAATGAATAAGTAATTCCTTGCTAATGGCACTTGGCTTATTTTGGAAGGCATTCTATTAAGGGATTAAACAAGCGAGTAATATAAAAAAAAACAGTGATTGCCTTTGAAAAATGTGCTTCTTTAAAATAGCCCTCACAGTTTGTCTGTACTCTAACTTCAGTGGAGTGTTGATCTAGACTACCTCAACTTTGCACCCAGCACTATTTTTTTATACCTAAGTTCTTGTTTTTCCCTGCCAGTTCTCCTTCAGATTCATTGTTTGAAATATTGTACTTCATTGATTCTAACATATATATATATATATATTCCTTTTTTAATGTCTTAATATCTATGAAGTTGTATTGTCAGCTTTTTAATGGAATGTTATTTTTCTTTTTTTTTTTTTTAAAGATTTTATTTATTTATATGAGAGAGAGAGTGAGAGAGAGAGCACAAGAGGGGGTAGGGTTAGAGGGAGAAGCAGACTCCCCGCCGAGCAGGGAGCCCGACGTGGGACTCGATCCCGGGACTCCGGGATCATGACCTGAGCCGAAGGCAGTTGCTTAACCAACTGAGCCACCCAGGCGCCCGGAATGTTATTTTTCTTAATCGGACATAAATTAATGGTGTATCTCTTTAACAATATTGTATATGTGTATATTTGATGATATTAGTTTTAAGGCATCAGATTAGAGTTGCCAGGTTTTACCCAGCTGATACCGTGATGGTCTTCTCTAAAGCTTAGCTGATAGTTTCTAGTCTTGTATACTTTGAGAAAAGGAACCACCAGTGTTTGAAAACTATAAATAAAATACCCGCAGTTTTGCTGGGCAAATATTCTAGGAGTAAAGTGCAAGGCTTTGAAAGGCAGTAAGTGCTACTGGCTAGAATGCAGATTTAGCAGCTTGGTAGCCTCATTCTGTGCCTGGCAAGGCAGTTAACATAAGTGAGCTTCAGTTTCCCCATCTGCAACATGCCAGTGATAATCCTCACCCTGAGAGTATACGTTTAGAGATAGATGAATAGATAGACACACTGTAAATGATATGAAATAATAGGTGCCAGAAAAACTTTAGCTATTGTTCTTTTTTTTTTTCTTGCAATTTGATACATAACCTATGCAGAGTAATAGAGTACACACTTATCTTAAAATAACTGCAGGACTTCTAAATAAAATGCTCAGCAGAGATGTAAGCATACTTTCTAATTTTCATAATCTTTTTTTATATTTCCCAATTAAAGATATTTTATAAGCAATCATATTTCTATGCAATGTTAGATTATTCCTCGAAAATAACTTCTTGCAAAATTAAACATCCGTTTTGGTATACATACATACTTTAGAAAGACAGAAAGGCTATAACAGAATTAATAGAGGGGCATAGATTTTCTTCTTGTTTCTCCCCTACACAGTCAAAATGTGAACTTTATATAATTTCCTTCGTACATTTTAGTCATCTTACTTTGGGGAAAAAGAGATAAGAATTTTAGATAATTGCCTCCTAACCATTCTAAAACTTTCTTCATTGAACTTTAGCCTACCAACATTTATAAGAAAGGCGAGTTTTATGTCAGTTCACAATATATATGTCAGAACATGGCCACGTTATTTTTTTTTTTTATTTTAAGATTTGATAGTATGCACTGAGCAGATATATATATATAACTGGTATATACAATGTGTGTTTATATCAGTGTACTTCCCAGCTCCATTAGTAAATGTGTGTGTGTGTGTGTGTGTGTGTGTGTGTGTGTGTTAAAACCTCCTAAATGTGTAGGACACATTTATTATTCTATGAAAAACATCAAGAATGTACGCAGACATAGTCAAAACACTAAGAGCCACATCATTAATGTCTTTTTGTGAACCAAGCAAAGACTTATGATAATAGAGTTCATGGATCTCCACAAAATGTTTCATTGCATTTTTCTTTAAAAACATTTTTGGCCACTCCTTATTGTTCCTTTAAGTAAATTCCTTGTATATCTTACCATTATCCCTTAATTACGATAAGCATCTCTGCACATAACAATGTTTTCATTTCTGCAAAACTTTATTCAAGCCCTACTTTTTTGAGAGAACTTCCTGATAAATCAAAACTAATCCAGTAATTAAATATCTTCATAAAACTCTTGCATTTCCTGTCTCCAGCCTTAGAAGATAAGCAAGGCTACCAAACTCCGAGCTATTAGAATCATGTGTCATATGTTTATTGAGTTCTTTTGATGTATGGAAGTGATTTAATTCTTTAATATGTCCAAAATCCTGCCCAAACATACTGAGAAAGAGAACCTGTAATATTGTAGAAACATATCTTTTAATAATACTACTTAGTATTTTAATATGGACGAGATTTGGTACGATAATTTCTGGTATAAAGATGACTTCCATCTGCATTATTCCTTTTGAAGGTTGATAAAGGAGACAAAGTACATAGAATATCACATAAGTTCCAAGTACTGCCCTTGGCATTTAGCCTCTATTCTTTCATTTGTTCATCACAGCAATTTCATTTCAACATTATCAAACACAGTCTGTTACAGAAAGTTAAAAGCTCCATCCAAAGTCACATCTCCATTAATTGGTAGATGCGGAACTTGTCTGATTTCACAGTTTGTGATATTTCTCCAAATACCACGTGTTTGCACACACAGTATATTAGTGCTCCCCAGCACTAACCCATTCATTTTGTGGGAGAGGAAGCTGAAGTCTACAGAGAAGTAAATCACAGTGTGACCTTGATGGAACTAGCGATGGCAGTCTGGCCAAGTGAAAGCATGAAACTCGGAGAAGGATGATTGTGCTCAGCATACCAGGTGCAATAGTACTTTTTTCTCAGACTGCCCTAAGATAAACAGCCGTCAAAAGGCTGAGAATAATATACTCAAGCAATAGAGGGAGGAAATTTTAGTAAGCAATCTAGTAGGATGAAAGCAAAGGCAATGGGGGACCCAGAAGGGTCCAGGGACAGCAATTACTGTATTTCCTATGAAGTGCATCAGTACATTCATTCTGGTGGCACTTTAGGAACAGATTGAAAATGAACCCAATGCCATGTCCAGAAATCAGCACAATACCATCTTCTAGTTGCCAGGGGCCCTCAGTAAATATTAAACACTGAAAGTTAGCTAAAACCAGGTCACTGACAAGTATTTGAACCAATGATGCATGGGAACTGGAAAAGACATAAACAATATATAACAAAGCTTGGATCAAAACTCTGGTGGATTCTAATAAACCTGCAAAAATAGAATCATTAGCCCCGGTTCACTGGCAGTACTGCCGTACAAATTACAGTGATGCCTATGGATCATGTTGAATTTGGAAAGAACTCATCATCATGATCTGACTGTAGCCAGAAGCACATTGAGTAGTGTGGTGCAACTTGTCTGAGCGTAGGCCTAGTGAGGACGGCGATCTGAAACTCACAGGGGGAATTAGCTACCCATGACTGTGGATGTAGATCACCACTCATATCAGCCCATTGCTTTGTAAAGATGACAATTCTTTTTTATGTAGGACCAGTTTTACAAGTTGGGCAAGGTCTAAGAGGGAACTTTGTTTATGATGGTATAGAAGTTAGAATGTGTGTGATCATTCCTCCCCAAATCACAGTATTTTACAGGCTAGCCTCTGAATTTCTCCACTATGACAAAAACCCATGTTAAATTATAGCCTTCCTTTCTCTGAATTCAAATTAGTATAAGACTGAGTTGTGAGAACAAAAATACACTGTACAGAAGGACAAAAACAGTGTCTGCTTTATTCACTGCTGTGTTTGCAATTCCAGCGTAGTGCCTATAGCACATGGTAGGCACTCAATAAATAGGTAGTGAATGAATGAATGAGGGAATAAGGACATATGCTCTTACGAATAACCTCTAGAGGATAATGAGGAAGACATTCCATGACTCGTGTGTCTGCCTTAACAGTTACCACACTGTCCTGTAGAGAAAAACAAAGCAAACAAACTTCATAGCAACTGTTAAACTCCCTTGCTCTGCTCACAGGTGAGGGGAACCTGAGTTCTTATGAATTATTGGAAATTAGCTAGATAGAAAATGGAGGGAGCAGCAGATGTGTATTATAGATAAAAGGAAGGGAGAGAGGATTTAAAAAGCATCATCGGTTTTATGTGTTCAACTCTAAGGATATATAAGAAATATAGAAGATGAGGAACAAGGTAGAAGGGAGAGAGTGATAGATAATAAAATCGGGGGGAGAGCACCCTTTATCATTGCCTTTTTTAAAGTACACCATTATTGATTTTTTTAAATACGTTTGATGTTCTGTAGTTAGCAGTTAATATCTTCACAATCTGGTTTGTTGTTGTTGTTGTGGTGGTTGTGGTTGTTGTACTAAGGTGCTCCTAGGTCAAAAATTCTATCATTCTGTCAACTCCCAGATGTTCCATTTGCCGTATATAGAGAGCTGTATGCAATTGGACCTAGAGATAGAAAACCCAGCCCCATGGAGACCTAGAATTTTTAAGTCCTCTTTATTTTTGTCCATTGATTATGTAATGGTAATGAGGATTGTATTCAAAGAACAACTTCAGTTACCTGAATATTCTTTTTCACCATGTCTCCTCTCCCTTTGCTTTACTCATGGCCGGTGTTTACAGACATGTTCCATCACTGGCCATTCAGATAAGGGGCAGTTAAATAGCATAGCATTAGTTATCACACAAATGCCTTGTTTTAGTTTCCTTACTTATATTTTTGTTGGTTGCATTGGATGTGGGTGTGGGTTTGTTGGCAGTGGGATGAGAGAGATTCAGGAAAATTGTAGAAGAATAGAAAGGAGAGAAAGGAAACTATTATTTATTGAGCACCTTCCATTTACCAGACACTGAACTTAGCACATTTGTTTTGTTTTTTTATTTAAATTAATATTTTCTTATTCAAAAGAACATATGGGCAATTATTCTCTCCATCTTATAGATAAATGTTCAAGATTATTCAGTTATTTATGAAAGTTCTCACAGATCATAATCAAAAGAGCTAGGATTCAAAGCTGAAGACTCTTAGCCATGAAGCTTGTGCTGTTCTGTGTTCCACAGCGTCTCTCTTTTACTGTTCATTCTAATTCATCCCAAATCAACTTTTAAGATGTTTATCTATGTGAGTGTCCCCTTTACTGTTTCCAAATTTTTCCTCTGCTTTCTCTATCCACTTTAATAAACCAAGGGATCCAAAGCACATGGTATGTGTTATTCAAGTCACGTCCCGAGATAGAATGTCACGTATACTTAATGTTGTGTCTATAAAGTGCTCAAAATTAATTCAGACTTCCATGCTGAAAGGAGATAAAATGATTATCAGCTACATCTAGTACTTTTTTAGGAAAGGAGAATTAGCATCGACTGACAGCTCATTTTGTTTCCACATTCAATTTTAATATTTGCTTGTGCTTACCAAAAGGACAGTCATGTTTATCTGGCACCCACAAAATCCCAAGACCTATTTTTGCGCTTGTAAATAGATTCTAAATCAGTAAATAGCATTATTTTTTAATGGCACAAACAAGAAAGTGGTCCAAACAAGATCTGATAAATAAAAAACATTTCTCTGAGTAATTCATTCTCCTCTACCTGATGTTCGATTGATCCCTTTATTTTTCTGTTTTTCTCTTTTGAAGCAAAAGTCTCAGAAAGTAAATTCTCAAAGAAAAGATTCTATATCCTAAGGCATCTTTACAATAACTAAGATAACTTTAAGGTAACTAAGCATGTATCAATTTATCTCTTGGTTTTCTTCTTTAAAATATCTTCAGAATTAGAATGCTCTGTACCAACCAGAAATGAGTCAGCAAATTGAGAAGCTCTGAATCAATTTATAACTTTGAATAGCAGATGGACAACCACACATGTAAGTCTATGCCATGTATCTAAATTATATCCCTGGTAGTCCGTAATCTCAGAATTAAATTGTCTCCCACAATATACACTAAAATATAAATACTAAGAGCAGTGCTATGTCTGAATAGAGCAATAATTTTAGGATTTTCAATATTTGCAAAGGAAATTCTTAACTTCTGAAAGCACTCTTGTATGATGATTTAGAAGAGGAAGGAAACAATCCAAAAAGATATGGAGACTATATAAAATAACAAGAGTTTTATTGAAACTACTTAAGCAAAGAAAATCTAGTTTTCTGAACCAACTCTTCAATCGTATGCAACTTGGAGAGTGGAAGTACAGATCTGTTACCTATTTTTCTTAGCTTGCACATCATCCTTAATTACAGTTTAGATGACAAAATGAAACATAAATGGCTTTTTATCAATGGAACATTGCTGGAAGCATAAACAATAAATTATGAATTACTGAAGCAGAAGCCTTTTGGATCATGTATGCATAATGCTATTCTGCATATTTGGGATCCCAGTTGGACCTCCTGTTTCATGCAAATTGAGTTCTACCTTTTATGATTCAACATTGATGAAAAGTATCATGTTAATATGGGTCAGAGCTGATGCCTTATATGGGAAAGATCTCAAGTCAGTGTTTGGTGGTGTGTAGCGCTATGGAAAAGTCCTCTGTGTGAGCAGAGCAGACAGGGTGACCATATTGCAAACATCCCCATGTAGGTATTCATTATCACACTCATGCAAGCACACAGTCTTCACTTGTTGCTTAGGTATGGTTGCCTGGGAAACCCAA